>NC_044031.1:722358273-722659773 GCF_901765095.1 Microcaecilia unicolor
TTGCACATGCGTATCACATGATATTGCAATCCCTCTGTCCGAGCAGGGATTGCACTGAGTGTCTGGGAAACCAGGAACCTGGCCTGGCCTTGATTCCAGTTCCTTGTATACCAGTTGCGTTTTGGTCGCTACATAGTTTGCAAAGGAACCTCCCGGAGGTCTCTTCTACACCCAATCTAGGTTTTGTTCTCTTGCTCTTCTCTGAGCAGGGCAGTGCAAACTGGTGTTTTCGTGGAATCTGTTTTCTGCTGTTTGGGCCCCATGCTGCTGGAGGAATTGTTACTTTCTAGCTTTTTGCTGCAGCCTGAGTTTTCCTCTTAGAGTTCTCTGGGTTGCCATAGTAATACTGCACCACAAGGGTTGACAGAGTTGCAATTTCTCATGTGCACCGTGAACATTAAATTTTTCTGGAGGTGGGAGGTGTTATCCAGCAGGGCTGGTTTGTCCTTATTGCTAGATGCGGTGGATTCAGCACTGTTTTCATTGAGGCATGTTTTATGTGCATGACTATGTCTGGATCTTTGTACGGAAGGTTTAGAGGGTCACCTCGGGTCAGGGGCTCTGCGTCCGTTCCTGGGGTTTCTGCGCCACCTTGCTTCGTTTGTGGGAGGTCCCTTGCTAAGTCTCTGAGCATCAAGTTCTGCCCTGCCTCCAGATGTTGTGCCTTCCCTGCCTCCGAGATGTTGAGTATGTCTCCTTGGCCCTTGTTCCGTCTCAGGTTGTGGAGTCCTGCTCCGTCTCCGATATCTTTTTGGTCATTTCTCCGTATTCCAATGTCAGCCTTGCTCAGTCTCTGGACATTGAGCCCAACTTTGTCTATGGGCGTCGAGCCCAGCACTGGTCCTGGGTCGGCGAGCCTTGTTCACATATCCTACCGTTCGATTTGACTCCGATTTCGCTGGGTGAGCCTTGCTCCGCTCTTTGGGCCGTCTCCAGATGTTGAGTCTTACTCATCTCTGGAGTCCGACGTCGCTTTGTCTCAGGATGTCGAGTCTTGCTCCATCCCCGGATGTCCAGCGTCACTCCGTCTCAGGACGTCGAGACCTGTTCTGATTTCGGACATCGGATCTTGATCCATCTCAGGATGCTGACCCTTCTTCTCCGCCTTGTGTGAGGAGTTTTCAGTCTAGGCCTGCTGCTGCAGCTCGTTCCTGTCTCCGTTTCTGGGTGTTGAGCCTTCTTACGGGGATATCATGCCTGTCCCTTCTTCAGGAGGCCGTGTTCCCATTTTTGGGAGTCATGCTTGTCCTGTTTGGTCTGGGACTGCCTTCCTCTATCTGGTTATCATACTTTTTGCTTTTTTATCTACGAACCTTGCTCAGTCTCTCGCTGTACAACCCTGCTTCCCCTCTGCCAGCCCAGCTTCTGAATGTCCAATGGGGTATGATCCCACATTTGACGGGCTCCTCCTATGATTAGCAGTTTGGTCCCTGGCTTTTGAGGTCGGGTTTATGCCCCACTCCTAGATGCCAGGTTTGGCTGTTTGTGGCCGTAGGAGCTTGTTCTGTCTCCAGTTGATGGCTTGCTATGTGTCGCGTTCCTCATCTGTGGGACGCTCCTCACGGCCAACCTGCGCTCCGTCTCCGACGCTGTAGGGGAGGGCGTCGGCCATGCTGGTTAGGCCGATGCTCCGATTCCCTCATCGCACCTGACCATGGTGGCGTCGGCGTTCCACTTGGGCCCCACTGCTGCGGGGGGACGCCGGCCATTTTGTTAGTGCCGGCATCCCAGGTGGATTGCCTCTCTTCCAGGCGCGGGGCCCAGGAACTCGGGCCATGCCTCCGACACCCGGATTGGCCACTCGTGGATTGCCGCCGACCCTTCTCCTGGCTGGCCAATCCAGGCTGATTCCTGTCGTCCGCATTACGCTCTGCCTGCTGCCTGACCTGACCTTTGCCTGAACACGGGATCACGCTTTGCCTGCTGCCTGACCATTGCCTGAACACCAGATTACGCTGTGCCTGCTGCCTGACCTGACCATTGCCTGAACACCAGATTACGCTGTGCCTGCTGCCTGACGGGGGGGGGGGGGGGGGGGGGAGCCGGGGAGCCTGTTCTTTTCTCTAGTTTTTGCCCTTGCTCTGTATCCACATAACCTGCCCAATTTTTCTAGAGCTTTAGCATAGTTCTGGCTGTCGGGACCGGGTCTTGCCTGGTCTATGACAGGGCGATGAGTGCCACCTTTATAGGTTTAGCACCATAACTAGCTCTCGGATATTGTCCAGCTTTCTTTTCTTGCTGGCTGCCAAGTGGACTTCATGATAGCTGATGCGGCTGGGCTTCTCCCTTGGTTGGGGCTCTCCACTTGATCAGGGGCTCGAGACTGTCTTCCTCTGAGGGTGTCAAATGTTCTCATCCTAGGAGCTTGTTGGATCAGGGTTCCTCCTTTTCTGACTTACAGGTCTTTTTAGAACTCTATGCAGTGCCGCTTCCCTTGGTCCTATAGGACTTTCCTGCGTAGTCTTGAGGGTGTCTAGTTGCGCGAGGTCTTTTTTCTTGTTCTGCCTTTTGTTTCTGTGGTCTGGCGCCGACCATGCCTTTGGAGCTTGCTTCTAGCCTTGTGGTCCCACCCCTCTTGGGGACTGCTTTGGTACATCCCACTCATCTCTGGATTGATCTGTGGGATGCTATGGAAGGTAAAATTAGTCCTTACCTGATAATTTTCTTTCCATTAGTCCCAACAGATCAATCCAGAGGCCCGCCCTTTTCTCGGATTTGTCTGCAACAGGTTGTCTGCATCTCTGTCTTCCTTCGAGTTGCATTTGTTGTCTCAAGGACACAGTCTTAGAGACAAATAGTAAGGAAAGAAAGCCGCCGTCCTTGCGGGCAGGGCTGCTGGCTCCCTTCCGGGCTGACTCAGAGGCAGGAGTGTACTTCATGGCATTATGGTGTCCTTACTGCTTTGGTATCGAGCACACTGAAAGGGAAGCTAACAGTATCCTTTATGGCAGAACTCTGGCATTCTCTCTGTCTCCACCTGCTGGTAAGGGGGCTTAACCCACTCGTCTCTGGGTTGATCTTTTGGGACTAATGGAAAGAAAATGATCAGGTAAGGACTAATTTTACCATGTTTTCCCCCTTTTTATTTGGCTTCATATTTATTTTTTGTTTCTACTACTACTACTTCTGTTGCTATATCATATAAATTCCAGGGTTAACTAGAGGGAAAAAGTAGAATAGAAATGTATAGGATAAGAACTAAGGGCCTCTTTTAGTAAACCGCAGTAGCGATTCCCAGTGTGGCAATGCTGACAAAGCTCATTCACTTTGAATATCGGCTTTGTACGCAGGAATTGCTTAAACGGTTTAGTAAAAGAGGCCCTAAATGTATGTACTCTTGGTTTTGAAGTAGTGCACGAAGAATAAAAATGGTGTATAATGCATTATACACCATTTTTATTCTTCGTGCACTATTTCAAAACCAAGAGAAGAACGTATATACGCTTAGTTAACCACAGTATCCTTGGAATTTGTTTGATAGAGCAACAGGAAATAATTTTGAATAAATTGTATGGTTTTTTTTCAGCTGCAGTGGAGGAGCCAGAAAAAACAGCCAGCTTTCTATGGTAACTAGTATATACAACAAAATGATTTATGTCCCCCCCCCGGAGGAATAAAAGTACGCTTTAGATGAGAGGCATTTGTTCAACCTAATACTTCTCACTTTTCACAATTCACTATATATACTACCTTTTTCGTTTCTAAAAGTTAGGCATACAATTACATAAGGTCTTCAGAAGAAGGTTAATATTTCACTTTGTGAGCTTATTGTTTTTAATATGCTAGATCAAGATTCATTGTAAAGAGAAGCTTTATATTTATTGGGAAATATTAACACAGAATACTCTAGTCATCACCCCTAGCATCAGTCAGCATCAGTCAGCATGGATGCCAAAAAGATTAAGGGGCAAAAATAAATATAATAGAAATTTGTCAATTAGGATGGAAGTGTGAGTTTATATGGAGTCTAAAAAAGGAAGCCACATGAAGTATGGAGGTGCACTTAATCCCCACGAAACAATATAGGGAGAAAAAGAGAAGAGAGGGGGAAGGTAGGCTCTTTCCAATCAATAGGGGAGACGTATTGATTGGAAAGAGTGGAGGAGTGGCCTAGTGGTTAGGGTGGTGGACTTTGGTCCTGAGGAACTGAATTCAATTCCCACTTCAGGCACAGGCAGCTCCTTGTGACTCTGGGCAAGTCACTTAACCCTCCATTGCCCCATGTAAGCCGCATTGAGCCTGCCATGAGTGGGAAAGCGCGGGGTACAAACGTAACAAAAATAAAAATAAGTATATTTGAAAAAAATATATAATATTTATTATAACTGGTTGACTCAACACAGCTGTGTTTCGGCACCGTAGCGCCTTCTTCAGGAGTCTACAAAACCAAATATAAAACATTAATAAATATAACTATAAATTGTGAGCAACAATAATTGTAAGAGAATATTATAGATAAATTAACATAAAAGACATCCATAAAAGCATAGATTATAATTGAGAAAAAAAACATCAAATAAAGTTGTAAATACAAAAATGCATGATTTTAAGTTTTCATCTGCAACACCACATCTTATTTGGTTTTATCCATGTTCTTAATTTTGCTAATTTGTATTTCCTTTTGTGAAAACATTTCATGCAACTTTATTTGATGTTTTTTTCTCAATTATAATCTACTAGTAAAACATGCCCGTTTCTTGCGCAAATGAAACGGGCGCTAGCACGGTTTCCTTCCGAACCTCCCCCCCTCCCTACTCACCCCTTCGGCATTCTGAAGGCACTGTCCGCCATTGTTGTGGACCTCGGCACGCCACCTTCAATCTGCTGATTCGTTGTTTGTGAAGCCACTGACGCCATTGCTCTGCCCTCGACGTCATCACGTTTGATGCGAGGGAGGGGCCCCAACACAGTGTTTTCGGTGGCTTCACCACCACGAAGGCTTCGAACCGGAAGGAAGTGCCTGGAGGACCTTACAGTGACATCAGTGTCCTCATCTACAAAAGCATCCTATATAATAAAACTCATCCTCAACGTTCTGTCTTTTATGTTAATTTATCTATAATATTCTCTTACAATTATTGTTGCTCACAATTCATAGTTATATTTATTAATGTTTTATATTTGGTTTTGTAGACTCCTGAAGAAGGTGCTACGGCGCCGAAACACGGCTGTGTTGAGTCAACCTGTTATAATATTATATATTTTTTTCAAAGCCACATACCTCTCAGGAAAGGACAACTGCCTGGCAGTCAGACTGAGCAGGGTTTTGCAACTGCACGAGTGGTCTCTTAATATGGGCATAGCCCGCATGATCTTCCAAGAGTGGGACCACCCCCTCAGTGGATCTCTTGCCACTCATCTCAACAACAAGGTCCCTCAATTCTGCTCCATGCTCAGATCACACAGCAGACTAGTGTCAGATGCTTTTCTCCTACATTGGGAGGGAGGGTCTTCTGTATGCATATCCTCCAATAGCTCTCATAGAGAAGGCTTTGCTGAAACTCGAGCAAGACCAGGGAACTGTTAACCTAATTGTAACTTACTGGCAAAGGCAGATCTGATTTCCTCATCTGGAGTTATCCTCCGAAGATCAGTGGAGATCGGACTGTTTTCCAACCCTCATCATGCAGAAAGAGGGGTCTCTTTTACATCCCAACCCTCCTATCCCTGGCCCTCACAGCTTGGATGTTGCGAGCATAGAATTTGAAACCTTGGGTTTGTTGGAGAGTGTCTCCCGCATCTTGCTGTCTTCCAGAAAAGGCTTCACTAAGAGATGTTACTTATTTTATGTGGAGAAGGTTTGCTGTCTGGTATGAGAGCAAGGCCTTTGATCCCCTTACTTGTCCTACACAAAACTGTTTGAGTCTGGTTTGAAAACCAACTCTGTAAGGGTTCATCTCAATGCAATTAGTGCTTATAACCGTGTGGGAGGTAAACCCATCTCAGTAGAACTTCTAGTTGTTTGCTTCATGCAGGTTTATTATTGACAAAACCTCCCATCAAACTTCCTACTGTGTCATGGGACCTCAATGTTGTCTTCACCTAGCTGATGAGAGCTCCTTTTGTGCTGCTTGATTCCAGGTCAAATACTTCAGATGACAGAAAAGTTGTTTCTGGTAGCAGTCATTTCAGCTTGCAGGGTCAGTGAGCTTCAGGCCCTAGTAGCTGACCCACCTTACACTAAGTTTCACCACAATAGAGTAATAGTTCTCTGCATGCACCCTAAGTTCCTTCCTAAGGTAATGTCAGAGTTTCATCTTAATCAGTCAGTCGTTGTATTAACATTTTTCTGAAAACCATATGCCCATCCTGGTTAGATTGTAGTGCATACCTTGTATTATAAGCGAGTCTTAGCCAAAGCTGCCACGTGGTCATCTGTCCACACATTCACATTTCATTACTGCTTTGAGCAGGATACCTGATGACATGGTCGGTTGGGGCAAGCAGTCCTGCAGAGTTTGTTCCTTTTCTGGTATCCAACTCCACCCCCCTAGGCCCAGTTTTCTTCTGTTCCAGGCTGCACCTCCATAACTAGTAACAAATTGTTTCAGGTTGATAGAATAACATTTGGCGTCCCTATTGTCTTAGCATTGTTGTTCTTGGTGAGCCTGGTAGCTAGGGGTTTGCAGCTGTGAGAATATGACAGCCTGCTTGTCCTCGGAGAAAGCAAAGTTAATCACCTGTAGCAGATGTTCTCAAAGGATAGTAGGCCAAGTATTCTTACATACCTCCCCTTGTAGTTGAATTCTTTAGTTTTTTTTTACAATGGTTGAGGGACTCGTGTTTGTGTGTTGCGTGTGAAGGCACCAGTGCAAGTGTGGTGGGACGCTGCTAGAAATTTCTTGATCTTTCTTGTCATCGTCCATATCGGGCTCCATTGGATGATGTCACCAAACTGTGAGAATACTTGGCCTGCTGTCCTCGAGCATCTGCCACAGAGGTGAGCAACTTTGCTGCATACTTGGTGAAACTAACTATAGTTAGTGATGCCAATATGTGTTCTGGGCTTAACTGTTGTTGTGAACATTCACGGGAGGAAACTGTCTGTACACTGCACCTCTTGTACTCCTTGAGGAATCCTACAGCAGTGCTGATCAGCACAAGAGAAGGAGGAAGAGAGAGGCAACATGTTGAGCTGCATCCTCCACTGCTGCTCTGGCTTTGACTGCTGAATTTAAACTGCATAGGTCACTGTACAGCCATGCGGTTCATATTCACGGCCACATTTGGCTATCTGATCTGTCGCTGCTGTCTTCCTCCTTTTTGTGCTGGTCAGCGCTGAGGGAGGAGGGACAGGAAAGTTAGAGGTCAAGATCAAGTGTGTGTACAAGCGAGATGGGGAAATATGTGCATTGCAACTGGTAGGATTCTTCACAAATGCTACATTGTGCAATGGCACAGAATTCCTCCAGGAGTACTCTTTCGAAACAATAACAATGTGTGGGCTTATTGAAGAGGTATGCTGGGAAGTGTCAGGAAATTGGAAGATGCTTGTCCATGTCAAATTTAGAGTTTTGCAATGACGAGTCTTGTCACTAATCCATGATTCACTGTTCATCTTTTCAAAGGTGGATGTCTGTTTACTTTATAGATAAAGCTATGCAAAGCTTACCTATAACAGGTGTTCTATGTGGACAACAGGATTAATTGAGCACATAAGTGGGTGAATTCATCTGAAGGTATTAAGACTAATCAGCTCTTCCAGAGCTCAGAACTAATGTCACATTTTGAGTATGCATTGCCCTTCCCACACACTACAGTTAGTTTAAAACGTTGAATAGGTTCTTGTGGGTGTGGGGGTGAGAAGGATTGGGTGCCTTTACTGGTATGGGCCTCTTAGAGAATGACGCAGGGACAAAATTTGTCCCCATCTTCATCCTTGCAAACTCTGTTCCCATCTCTGCCCCATCCCTTCAGCCCTCAAACATCTGATGGTCTTCTTTAAGCAAAGAATTGGCATTTGTATATCATTAAAAGTGGACCTTCAGGCTCAGAGTAATGACATAGTTAAAAAAATTATATGAGCTGATATTCACCGGTGGGTGGTGAATATATAAATCTCTTTTCTATAGATTTTTTTTTAAACATCCTGATTGGGAAACTCAAAAACTTATATATGGCTAGGAGAGAGGAAGTGATGGCATGGTTCCAGATGGCTGCTTGAGTCTTTAGCTCCCGCACCTTCCTACCTTCAAAAGCGCTATCTGCAGTCATCCAGCCTATAATCAGTTTCCCTGTGAGCTTTGAGACAAGATGAGTAAAGTGGCATCGGCGAATCGGAAAGAAGGTGAGTGTCATTCTACCAGGCAATCGGGCAAGGCCCTGCAGCTCCACGTGTCATCTGAGCACCCTTCACTAATTGACTCTGATTCAGCCCAGTCCCACTCTGAAGTGCGTTCTCGCGCCCTCTAAGAAGGGTTTTTCTAAAGAGTTGGTTAAATGCCTGGAGGGCATTCGAGCAGAAATAAAATCCTCTAAAGAGGAAATTCTAGACTGTATGGACGTCCTTAGCTTTGATTTACGTGAACTGGGCGGGCGAGTGGAGTATTTGGAAGCGCGTGTTGAAGAGCATGCAGAGCAGTTATCTGATGCTGACTCCCGCCTATCTCAAATGTTACTACACTAAGAGAAGCAACAGTACAAAATAGATGACTTGGAAAACAGAGGGCGAAGAAACAATGTCTGGTTTCGTGGTGTGCCTGAATCAGGTGCTACAGAGGATGTGCCTACTATAGAAAAGACGCTATCAGGCTCATTTTCGAAAGAGAAGAACGCCCATCTTTCAACACAAATCTGAAGATGGGCATCCTTCTCACAGGGTCGTCCAAATCGGTATAATCGAAAGCCGATTTTGGACATCCCCACCTGCTTTCCATCGCAGGGACGACCAAAGTTCAAGGGGGCGTATCGGAAGCGTGGCAAAGGCTGGACTTCGGGGTGCCTAACACATGGATGTCCTCGATCTATAATGGAAAAAAAAAAGGGCGTCCCTGACGAGCACTTGGGCAACTTTACCTGGTCCTGTTTTTCTTACGACTAAGGCACAAAAAGGTGGCCTAAATGACCAGATGACCACCGGAGAGAATTGGGGATCACCTCCTCTTACTCCCCCAGTAGTCACTAACCCCCTCCCACCCTCAAAAAAACATCTTTCAAAATATTTTTTGCCAGCCTCAGATGTCATACTCAGGTCTATCACAGCAGTATGCAGGTCCCTGGAGCAGTTTTAGTGGGTGCAGTGCACTTTAGGCAGGCGGACCCAGACCCATCTCCCTCCCTACCTGTTACGTTTCTGGAGGAAACAGCAAGCCCTCCAAAACCCACCAGAAACCCACTGTACCCACATCTAGGTGCCCCCTTCACCCGTAAGGGCTATGGTAATGGGGTACAGTTGTGGGTAGTGGGTTTTATGGGGAGTTTGGGGGGCTCAGCAGACAAGTTAATGGAGCTGTGTTCCTGGGAGCAATTTATGAAGTCCACTGCAGTGCCCCTAGGGTGCCCGGTTGGTGTCCTGGCATGTCAGGGGGACCAGTGCAATACAAATGCTGGCTCCTCCCACGACCAAAGGGCTTGCATATGGTCGTTTCTGAGGTGGGTGTCCTTGGTTTCCATTATTGCCGAAAATCAGAAACGACCAAGTCTAGGGACGACCATCTCTAAGGACAACCTAAATGTCAAGATTTGGGCATCCCCAACCGTATTATCGAAATGAAAGATGGACGTCCATCTTGTTTCGATAATACGGGTTTCCCCGCTCCTCCAGCAGGACGTTTTGCGACAACGTCCTCAAAAAAACTTGGGTGTCCCCTCCACGTGAGAAATTGCTTTAGTGAAGAGTTTGTCCCTGCAGACTTTATCGAAAGAGTGGATAGAGCCCTTGGGAAACCTGTGAATAATCAGCCCAGAGACATAATAGTCCGATTTGCCTCCTATACTTCTAAGGCTCATCAGACTTCTTTTGTGGATTATAATGAAGCTAAGGACCTATCACTTTTTACATTGTCTCAGAGGCGTGCTATGAAGCCCATTTTGGAGATCTTGGAAAGTCAAAGATTGCTTATTGTTGGGCTTTTCCCTTTGCGCTATGTTTCACTGTCATGGGGAGGCTGCACCGTGTTAGCCATCTTGTTGAGGCGTGGAAGATTATACATGAAGCTGGTCTGACTTCCCATGCGGTTCCACCTGTGGATATGGCTTCTTTGACAAAAGCCAAGCTTCAAAGCTGGAAATGTGTTTCTCCCAAAGCTAAGAAATCTGTTGTACCCACCTGACTCTTACCTGAGGACATTCCTTAGAAAACTGGTTCTTTTCTCTTCTCATAACAATGCTTGGTTTTTCCCCGATGCGTGCCACGTGGAAGGGGCTAGGTAAGCTTCTCCAAATAGATACCAAAGTTTCAGTATTACTGCCACTCAAGGGGAATTTGGTATTCCCTGTGGGAAGTTCCTCAGTTTCCTTTCAGAGGTGGGCCGCGGCAGGGGTCAAGTATTTATTCCATGTGGTCACAGAACGGGGGGTAATAAAATCATTCGAGGAGTTAAGAGAGGAGTATAAGTTGGGTACAAACGATTGGCTAGCATACACACAACTGCAACACTATGTAAATTCCTTACCCACAGCCTCTCTGAATGCCGCTCCCTGGGAGAAGCTAAACGAACTACTGGGACTGGATGCACAGTTACGAGTCCCATTGAGTTATTTTCATCGCAATTTGAGAGACTCATTAAAGCCAATTGACTATCGGGTGGTGGCACTTGCCTGGAACACAGAACTGCGGCTCAACCTCAAATCAGAACAAATTGGGGTGTGTCTCAAATCTCTGTACAAAACGACGGAGAACACAGCTTGGTGGGAGATGCAGTATAAATTTCTGCTTCGTCTGCACATATCCCCCCATAGAGCATATAGAGCTACTCTTAGAGACACTGATACTTGCCCAAAGTGCAATGTTGCTAACGCGCATTTAGGACATATGTATTGGAGTTGCGCATTGATAAAATCTTTTTGGATTGAATTGAGCACACATGTATCCCAGATATGGAACAATTTGTGGAAACCATCTCCACGACAACTGTTTGATCTTTTTGGAATACAACAGCCGGCCCCGGTGGGATTTAAAGCATTTTTGAAAAGAGCAGTCTTGATGGAAAAGCGTGTCATCTTGCAGTTGTGGTTGGTTGCGGATCGCCCAACCATATCCCACTGGAGGTCAGCAATGATTCAAGCCTGTGCGCTAGAGAAGAAAGGAATAAGGGACCTGGCCTCCAAGCGAGGTGAACAGTTTTGTGATATTTGGTCTCCATTTTGGGACTCTCTCACTCCAGTAGCAAGAAGCAAGATATTGAATTGTTAAAGTAAGGTTGGGAGGGTAGGGTGTGGGGGGGGGGGGGGGGGGGGGAAGGGGAGGGGGGAGAAAGGGTGGGGTTTAGTTGGGACAAAATGTTTAAAAAAGTCAAGCAACTCAAACACTGTACTTGCTTATTGTTTATTCTGAGATTGATGTACATGGATATAGTTTGGATTGCAATAAATAAGAATTAAAAAAAAAAACAATGCTTGGTTTTGAGGGATTTCTCTGATTGCTTAAGTGTGCTTGGTTGGATGGTTTGTGTGTGTGTGTGTGTGGGGGGGGGGGTTGGTAGTATGTGTGCATTGGTTGGGGGGGGGTTGGGGTGTGGGTGTAGTCTTAAATGGTGGATTGGGAACTGTGAGTTTGTCCTGGGGATTTCTGTTTGGTGGTGTTGAATGGGGGTTGGGTATGTTGAAGGGTTGAAGATCAGTTAAAATTTACAAGATCTTTCTTACAACGTTGTTTTAGGAACATGACAACAATTACAGATAAGTAGCAGGTGATTATTCCCACAAACAATGTTGTTTAAATATGACTGACTGAGCAAGAAGCAGAATAAATATTGTGGTTTTTAACTTGAATTAGATTGGGATATAAAAGTTAGGCTAATAGAAGTCCTATGCTGTAATAGATACAAGCATTAGGCAAGTTAAATGTTTTATTGGTGAATAAAGAGAAAGTTGTTTGCATAATTGATGTTTGTGGTATAATAAATTAAAAAATGAAGGGGTGCTATTTTTATAGTTAAGTAGTTATCTAATATTTTCAATGAGGTAACTAAAGGAATAGCTGTACCATGAATGATAATAGGTGAAATGAGAGGAACAGAACCATACTTGGAAGACCACAAGTCCTTCTGCAGCCCTGGCCAGAGACACATCTACAGTATGTCTTTCCTCCTTGGCCCATGGTAGACAGTGTGTTGGAAAGGATCGCATTGTACTGTGGTAGAATAATTCTCCTCACTGCAGATTGGTCACAGAGGCCATGATACACGGACCTGATTCAAATTCAGGATTTGGGGTCCTCCATCTTCTGCAGGTACAAAGCCTACTGAAGCAAGTTCTGGTGCTCTTGAAGGATCTTTGCCCCCTTTGGTCTTACAGCTTGGCCATTGAAAGGACTCAGTTGAGATGAAAAGGTTATTTTTATTTGGTCATTGTTTTGTTTCAGTTTTGGAAACACTGTACATCCATGGCTTATGAGAGGTTGTAGAGGTTGTTTGAGGGCTGGTGTTCTGAGTACGGACTTTCTCCTTTCTCTGCTCACATCGCTGATATCCTATTGTTCCTCTAAGCAGATCTTCAGAAAGGATTGGCATTGGGTTGTGTAAAAGTTCAGGTTGCAGCTTTGGCCTGTTTCGGGGAAGACTACAGAAGACATCTCTTGCGGCTCACCCGGATATTGTTCTCAATACTGCTCCAGGTGTTATAAACCCTATGGAGCTGGAGTTGTCATCATCAGCACAAAAAAAACCTTCCGTAGTGGTTAGTGCAGTGGACTTTGATCCTGGGGAACTGAGTTCGTTTCCCATGGCAGCTCCTTGTGACTCTGGGCAAGTCACTTAACCCTCCATTGCCCCTGGTACAAAATAAGTACCTGAATATATGTAAACCGCTTTGAATGTAGTTGCAAAAACCTCAGAAAGGCGGTATATCAAGTCCCATTTCCCTTTTCCTATTACCGTTTATTATTTAATAGTCCACAAAGCTTAAATACTTCAAAATGCTGTGATAATAAAAAACAAAAATTCTTAAACAGGAGTACTTATCTACGCATTTCGCTTCGAGGTCCTACAGAGAGTCATCTTGATCAATAGATTTATTTCTTCAAGTCCCACAATGACGGTCGATGATGGCCAGCATTTCGCAAGGCTACTTCAGGATATAGTCATCTGGGATTTTCACGGCATAATGTCGTTCTCAAAGAGTCTTTGATAATAGTATTTCTCCATAGGATTTGTAACACCTGGAACAGTACTAAGGCTTTTTCCTTCCGGCTTTTTACTTTTTACTGTTTCAAGAGGTTCCTATTTAATGGGATATATTTTAGGCATGTTGTAAAGGAAAGAGGTATAATTTGTTGCTATAATGGAAAATTATGTCAGATAAATGTATGGTGTACAGCGCTGCGTATGCCTTGTAGCACTATAGAAATGATAAATAGTAGTAGTAGATAAGGACCATTTTGCCTATGTAGTCTACCCATCTACACCAGTTGCTTAGCTCAACAGTTCCTCTCTGTTAGAGATGCTCTGTGCTTGTCCTATGCTTGCTTGAATTTTAGATACTGAACTCATCGTCACCACCTCCACTGGGTGGCTGTTCCACACAATCACCACCTTTTCCATAAATAAATATTTCCTTTTTATGCCCTTTCATCCTCATGCCATGAGCCAGAGCCTTCTTTCCAATGAAAAATAAACAGCACTCGGTAACTGATATGACTAAAACATGTAAAACTGATGTAAAGTTATCTGGTAATAGACTTGCAGATTATTTAATACATTTTATTGAACCAAAATATATTTAACTCCATGTAGGTGTCAGTTTGATGCATCTAAGTAATAGTTTTTTCCATTCTGCCCTGTTGCCCAGCTTTTGCAAGAAATTCATTAAGCCTTTAATACAATTTTTGTTGGAATGTTTGTTTTGAGAAGTAGTTTGAACTTATGGTATTGGAATGTTAATACAGTGGATAAGGATTAAGGTATGCTCATTCAGTTTGGATTTCTTGAATACAGACAACTTTTTAAATATTTTTGAAAGCAGCAGTACTAGCTAATTCTTCAAAATGACAACTCTTCTTGATCTTATTCCTAGATCTGATATTTTCCTACCCTAATATTTTATCCCTTATACCTTCACACTTTATGGAATAAGGGAGGAACCTTTACTGAAGATTCTGTTGTGCCAGTCAGTAGCATTGAGACAACCCCTGAACCCAAAGCCATAAAATTGCTAGGTGTCTTTTCAATCAAGAAAACTTAGTTTAGTAAGTCCCATGAATGGGATATGGCCATACTGGGCTGCAGATTGTTCAAGAAGGAAAAGGATGGAAAAAAATGGAGTAGCAGCAGCTCCCCTGTGTAACAACCTCGCCTCCCCCCCCCCCCCCCCCCCAAAAAAAAAAAAAACAACCCCAAAACAAAACATAGCATGTCTTATATCCAGGTAGATTCTCACCTGGGCGCCTTGATCCCCAAATGCTATGCTTTGGTGTAGTAGCCAAAGTGATGAGAAGCCATTTGAAAGTCAGAGTCCTGGGTTTAAAGAAATAGAGAAATCATGCAGAGCATGGTTTATGGAATTTTTCCCAACCCTCTGGATGCATGTGTAAGTCTTTTTGTATCTGTAGTGCCTGTGTGCCTGTTCGTTTTGTATGTGTTCTGCCCATGTGCTATGTGTGTATCTCTATTGTGTTTGAGTGCATGTGGACGTGTTTATGTATAATTTTATTGTACACTGCTGTTATCTATTCAGCCAGGTGATATATCAAATTTTAATAAACATAAAACATATGTGTGTGTCTGTTGATTGTGTCATATACCCCTGATATACTCGCACAGGCTTACAGGTTGAATGTGAAGGCTGTGGGTAGGGGAATCAAGGGCCTAGAAGTTTCTCCTCAGCCTCTCTTTTCCTTTCCTCCCTTTCTGTCTTCATCCCAAACTCATTCAGCAGCACATGAATCACCTGCTCCAGGCTCAACCATTCATCCTCTCTCCCACATCTGTGCTCATCCCTTTACAGTCCATCCAGTCTGCCCAACAAAATAAACTCATATGTGCTATATTATATATATACCTGACCTTGATTTATCCTATGAATGGCTATGAAGTGTGCCAATGTGGGTTTGGCTTCCTTGTGTGTGATGGCCCCTTTAAATATGGGTGTTTCTAGCTGCTCTGAGGCCCTTTCTTTCTCTCGTTCTCTCTGGTTATATGGGAACCAATAGGTGGGTTCCTCTGGGTATTTGAACAGAGCAAGGCGTTGTGCAGCTGTCTGCTCTGGAGAGTTGGGAGTTTTCCAGATATTTACCCGCTCGGGGATAGTGCCCGATATTGATGTTGACAGTGGAAACTTTTATGTAAATATTTTGATTCGAGTTATGAAAGTGGAGTGTGTATATATATTGAATTATATTCTAGTACATGGTGAAAAAATTGTTTGGATTATTGATGAACATTCATGTTTACAGTTCCCTTTCTGAGGAAGATATTCGAAACTCAGCTAGAGTTAAAGGGAAAATGATTGAGATGGCGTGAGATTGAAGAGCACGAATGATTTTTTGATGAGATTTTAAATCACCTGCACGAGCACGCTGGGTTCCTAAGGGAAGTGACCTTTTTTTTTATATATATATACTTTTTCTCACTGATTATGTGTCACTCTATCAGTGATGTTGGTGTTAGTGGTATGTGAAAATATAAGTCATAGCAAATTGTATGTGCATTATAAGTGGGTACTATTTAGAATTTAGAATTAAAGTGTGTCTGCATCTATTAGTACCTGAGGTACGATAAGAACTACTGTGCACAAGTTAAGACATATATAGCTGATTTAAGTGTGATCTGTACCACATGGGTTTGAAACATCAGTAATTGAAAGTTGCATTATAACTAGTAGATGCAGGTGTGTGCGCATACATTCTGAGGAGGTGGAACATAAATTGTGCTATGATGGTTCCATCTAAACACTACCACATGCTTTCCTTAGGGACGCTACGGGTGTAATGGATATGGACTGAGCGCAATTTAAAAATTTTAAACTTTAAATTTTCTAACATTGTTATATTGGTTGCTTTATGCATAGATGGTTGGTTTGATTTATCCTAAGTAATTTTATTTAGTGTTAGTAATAGAGGACTTAGGGAGTTCATTTGTAGTTTTCTTCCGTTTGATTAGAGACTTGATTTATCCTTGCCATTTTCGGGGCATAGACCGTAGAAGTCTGCCCAGTACTTGCCCCACCTCTCAACCACCGGTGCTGCCACCCAATCTCCACTAAGCTTCTGAGGATCCATTCCTTCTGAACAGGATTCCTTTATGTTTATCCCATGCATTTTTGAATTCCGTTACCGTTTTCTTCTCTACCACCTCCCGCGGGAGGGCATTCCACATATCCACCACCCTCTCCATGAAAAAATACTTCCTGACATTAGTCCTGAGTCTGCCCCCGTTCACCCTCAATTCATGTCCTCTAGTTCTATCGCCTTCCCATCTCCAGAAAAGATTTGTTTGCGGATTAATACCTTTCAGATATTTGAACGTCTGTATCATATCACCCCTGTTTCTCATTTCTTCCAGGGTATACATGTTCAGGTCAGCAAGTCTTTGCTTATACATCTTGTAGCAAATCCCATACCATTTTTGTAACTTTTCTTTGTACCGCCTCAATTCTTTTTACATCCTTAGCAAGATATGGCTTCCAAAACTGAACACAATACTCCAAGTGGGACCTCACCAACGACTTGTACAGGAGCATCAACACCTCCTTTCTTCTGCTGTCACACCTCTCGCTATACAACCTAGCATCCTTCTGGCTACAGCCACTGCCTTGTCACACTGTTTCGTCGCCTTCAGATCCTCAGATACTATAACCCCAAGAGCCCTCTCCCCGCCTAACACATACGTCTCCCGTGGATTTCTACTCCCTAAGTGCATCACTTTGCATTTCTTTGCATTGAGTTTTAATTGCCAAACATTAGACCATTCTTCTTGCTTCTGCAGATCCTTTTTCATGTTTTCCACTCCTTCCGTGGTGTCCACTCTGTTACAAATCTTGGTATCATCTGCAAAAAGGCAAACTTTACCTTCTAACCCTTCGGCGATGTCACTTACAAATATATTGAACAGAATCAGCCCCAGCACCAATCCCTGAGGCACTCCGCTACTCACCTTTCCCTCATCCGAGTGAATTCCATTAACCACCTCCCTCTGGCGTCTGTCCGTCAACCAGTTCCTTATCCAGTTCACCACGTCAGGTCCTATCTTCAGCCTGTCAAGTTTATTCAAGAGCCTCCTGTGAGGAACCGTGTCAAAGGCTTTGCTAAAATCTAAGTAGATTACATCTGTTGCACGTCCTTCATTCAATTCCCTGGTCACCCAATCAAAGAATTCAGTGAGATTCGTTTGGCACGATTTCCCTTTGGTAAACCATGTTGTCTCGGATCTTGCAACTTATTGGCTTCCAGGAAATTCACTATCCTTTCCTTCAGCATTGCTTCCATTACTTTTCCAATAACCGAAGTGAGGCTTACCGGCCTGTGGTTTCCAGCTTCTTCCCTATCACCACTTTTGTGACGAGGGACCACATCCGCTCTTCTCCAATCCCACGGAACCTCTCCCCTCTCCAAGGATTTATTAAACAAATCTTTAAGAGGACCCGCCAAAAACTCTCTGAGCTCCCTCAATATTCTGGGATGGATCCCGTCCAGTCTCATGGCTTTGTCCACCTTTAGATTTTCAAGTTGTTCATATACACTCTCTTCCATGAATGGTGCTATATCTGCTCCGTTCTCATATGTGCTTTTGCCAGTAAATCGTGGTCCTTCTCCAGTATTTTCTTCAGTGAAAACAGAACAAAAGTATTTGTTTAGCACATTTGCTTTTTCTTCATCATTATCCATATAGCGGTTCGCATCATCTTTCAGTCTCACAATTCCATTTTAGTCTTCCTCCTTTCACTAATATACGTGAAGAAATTTTTGTCTCCCCTCCTTACATTTCTAGCCATTTGTTCTTGCGCTTTCGCCAGATGTATCTCTCTCTTGGCTTCTTTCAGTTTCATCCGGTATTCCTCTCCGTGTTCTTCTTCTTGAGTTTTTCTGTATTTCATGAATGCCAAGTCTAGACTTTATTTTCTCAGCCACCTGCTTGGAGAACCATATCGGTTTCCTTTTTCTCTTGCTTTTATTTACTCTCCTTACATAAAGGTTGTTATCCAAATTTATAGCTTCTTTCAGCCTGGACCACTGCCCTTCCACTTCTCGTATGTCCTCCCAACCCGTCAGCTCCTTCCTTAGGTATTCCCCCATTTTACTACAGTCAGCATGCTTGAAATCCAGGACTTTGGTTTGATATAACAGCTGAAGTGGAGGGCAGCCACTCAAAACTCAGTTTGATGGTCGCTGCTGCCCAGGTGGGCACCCACTCGGACATTTGACACACTTTCCCTATTTGTGAGCACCAGATCCAGCAGTATGGTGTGGTAATGGTGGTGAAGTTTTTTGTGTTATGTTGTGAGGTGAGTACAAGACATTGTGTTTTTTCTGCGTTAAGTTTTAATTGGAATGCATCTGCCCAAGTGTGCATGATTTGGAGGCTTTGGTTGATCTCGTTGGTGATTTCGTTTAAATCATGTTTGAATGGGATGTAAATTGTGACGTCATCTGCATAAATGTACGGATTGAGTTTTTGATTGGCTAGTAGTTTGGCTAGAGGTGTCATCATTAGGTTGAATAATGTTGGTGAGAGAGGGGATCCCTGAGGAACTCCACACTCAGGTTTCCATGGGGGTGATTTGTCTGCGTTCGTCGTTACTTGATATGATCTTGTGGTCAGGAATCCTTTGAACCACTTGAGAACTGTGCCTCCAACTCCGAAGTATTCTAGTATATGTATTAGTATATCATGGTTAACCATGTCAAAGGCACTGGACATGTCAAATTGCAGGAGGAGAATGTTGTTGCCAGTCGCAGTTGTCTGTTTGAATGAGTTCATTGCGGACACTAGTACAGTTTTGGTGCTGTGATTCACCCGAAATCCTGATTGAGACTCGTGCAGGATTGAGTGTTCATTTAGGTATTCATTAAGTTGTTTCGTCACTATGCCTTCCATGAGTTTGGTCATGAGTGGGTTCGATGCTACTGGTTGATAGTTGGTTAGGTCCATTGTGCTTTTTTTTAGCATCTTTCGGTAGTGGGGTGAGTAGGCTATTTCCTTTGTCCGTGGGAAAGAGTCCATTTTGAAGCCTGTAGTTTATGTGGTTCAAGAGGTCTGTTTTGAATTGTTTGTGTGCTGATCTTATTAAGCTGTTAGGGCAGATGTCTAATTTGCATTGCGATTTGGCGTATTTTCCGAGCCAATGTGAGATTTCCTTTGGTGAGAGCGTGTCAAAGTCGGTCCATGATTGGTCTGCTGGGTATTCTCCGGGTTTTGGGTCTAGACATTCAAGGATATTTGTATAGTCCGTTATTTTGGTGGGTGTCATGAGTCGGAGCTTTATGATTTTTTTTGTTGAAGTAGTTTGCCAGGCTGGTTGCTGATGGGGTGTCTGAGTTGTCTGAGGTGACCTTGGTGGTATTTAGAAGATTGTTTACGAGTGAGAAGAGTTTGTGTGTATCCTTGTATTTTGACTCCTTAGTTTCTTCTCTAATTATAGAGATTACCGTATTTATCGGACTATAAGACGCACCGGACCATAAGACGCACCTAGGTTTTAGAGGAGGGAAATAGGAAAATTTTTTTTTTCCTTTTTCCCTCCTCTAAAACCTAGGTGCTCCGGTGCGTCTTGTCCGAGTTCGGGATCGCTCTCCCCCCCGGCCCTGTCACCATTTCTCCCTACTCACATCACGCGATCTTCCCTGGTGGTCTAGTGACGTCAGGGCAGGAAAGAGCCCCCTCTTTCCTGCCCAGCGCGCTGCTCTCCGTCCTCCTGTATGCTGCCTGACGGTCTCGGCGAGATTCAAAATGGCTGCCGAGAATTGAAGTCTCGGCGGCCATTTTGAATCTCGCCGAGACCGTCAGGCTGCATATAGGAGGACGGAGAGCAGCGCGCTGGGCAGGAAAGAGGGGGCTCTTTCCTGCCCCGACGTCACTAGACCACCAGGGAAGATCGCGTGATGTGAGTAGGGAGAAGTGGTGACAGGGCCGGGGGGAGGGCGATCCCGAACTCGGGGGGAGGGTGGGAGGGAGGGAGATCGCTACCTTCTGACTATAAGACACCCCCCCCATTTTCCTCCCAAATTTGGGGGGAAAAAAGTGCGTCTTATAGTGCGAAAAATACGGTATTTGCTTGGGTACTCCTGGTAGCTAAGGAGCCTGGAAGGCATTTCACTTTGCATGGCCCCTTAGACTGTGTTTCAAAGTTAATGCCTCTGATGATGCAATCCCCTATTAGCAACAGTTTCCTGGTTTGACTTTCAATATTAGTGCTTTGTGGGTGACTTTTCTCTTTGGCACCTTCATTGCTTTTTGTTCTGTCTCAGTTCTATTTTCAGGGATATCACAGTGCTGTAATGGAGCAAAAGAACTCTATAGGGGCAACACTTGTGAGGGCAGATGTTTCTGTGCCACATAACAAAAACAACTCATGCATCTAGCGTCTACTACATGAGCGCATAACTATGGAATGGACTCCCGAATGCAGTGAAAACAATACATGACCAACTAAACTTCAGGAAATCACTGAAAACCCTCCTCTTTAAAAAAGCTTATCCCACTGATCCAACATAAATCCCCACACCCAGCAACACAAGATAATCTATGATCGTACTGGACAATTTATTATCTTCGACCTCATGATGCCTGAAACACTTCTACCTGTGACCATAACACAACCTTGTATTTGTTATCAACCGTAATGGCAATTGCCATTACGATACCTTGTAAGCCACATTGAGCCTGCAAATAGGTGGGAAAATGTGGGGTATAAATGTAACAAATAAATAAATAACGAAGTCTTTCTGAGCCTACTGTGTGCCTTCTATTCTTAGGTGGTTTTATCCTTTGAGGCAGTGGTGAGTAGTTGGATGATTCTGTGCAGTCATAGAAACTGCTTTAAGTGCATCCAATTCCTGCTTTAGTTTATTGAGCTCCTGTTTTAAACTAGCAAGCTGAAGACACATAGGACAAGCCTTAAGTCTCCAGACGATTTGCCTTGGAACTAAAGCAGCACAACTAGTACACAGAATAAGTCATCTTGATTGGTTGAAATGGGTATGAACAGGTGTACTATGATAGGATTAACAGTCCGCAAGATTGCCTGTCTGAGACTGAGGAGTAAAGTTAATGATTGTTGTCTTGTCTATATATGACTGGTTAAACCCTGGGGTGAGTAGATGGGACTATAAGTCCCAGTGAGTCAGAAAGGTGCTGTATAAAAAAAAAGTTATCTGGTTGTGGCCATCAATGATACAGTCTGATATCAAGAAATTCAATTTGATTCAACAATCAGATTCCACTAGAATATAATTTTCCTTTAGTAAATCCAAATATTCCCACTAATTATAGCAGTTTCATCAATGAAAAATGCAAATTTATGACCAGTTGGGAGCCTAAGGCTGCTTTTTGCTTTTCTTTTTTTGCCTAGGATTGGCAGAACCTGTCCACAAAGTTAGAATGCTACAGCAAGAGTTAGCAGGGTGTAGGACAAGAAGCAGTTACAAAAACCTATCCTCTCTACTATCAGAGCTAGGTAGGAAGAGAGAGATTTTTTTTGTTGTTTTTGTCTTTTTTTCTTTGGGGGGGGGGGGGGGCAGGGTTCGAAGAGGGAGAAGTGCACCACAATACAGATTCACGGGACAACTTAATTAAGCAATAAGTTCAAGAGAATAGATATATCAGATAGCTAAACCTGTAGACAGAAAGTTGATAAATTAGAATGAAATAATCAGAAATCACTTAGCAGTATTTTGGTTCAGGTGCAGCACATGGAGTGCTACAAACAAAGTGGTCTGACTCCCTATTCAGAGCTTAACCCACCTCCGGCTGTGCAGTGATTACCTCACAGTGAGTCAGAAAGGTGCTGTATCAAAAAACTTTCTCTGGGTGTGGCCAAGAATGATACAGTCTGATATCAAGAAATTCAATTTGATTCAACAATCAGTTTCCACTAGAATATAATTTTCCTTAGCTCCCATGTTCATCCCATTTCTCTCCACAGAGCCCACCTCCTCACTGATTCTTCTCCCCACACTCAGTAATTCATCTACTTTCTCTCAGTTCCTTGTCTCTCTTCCTACTTAAAGCTTTTGGATTCTCCCCCCTCCCTGCGATGCTGCTGCTGTCATATTCCACCATGGCTGTGGTAGTAATTAATTAGATACTTCAGTGTTGACCGTGGAGCCTTTAAGCCTCTGTCTTCAGGAAACTGCCACATCTTACTCCCTTAGAAAGAAGAAACTTGGGTCCAAGGGGTGGAAGGCTTCGAGGTTCTGTGGTCAGTGCTTAAGCATTTGTTCTACTTCTGCCATAGGCCTTGTGGGATACAGCAGTGGCAGCATTGAGGGGGTGGGGCGGGGGTTAAAGAAGGTAGAAAGGGCATAGTGTCCAAAATTTGGACAGTATGGTTATCCCCATTATGGTCCTGCTCCACGTGGGGATTTTTTTTTTTTAACTGTGTATGTGGGTGGGGGGGTCTCAAAACCAACTCATGACCTAGCAGCTTAAAGGAAACATTGGACAGGGGGCAGCAGGTTGTATGTTTGATACACTTGATGTAAGGCAAGAATCCTATTGTTTTCTGAAACGTTCTGAGAAGCTCATGTTAATGTAATGTAGTAAATAATAGCAAAAATCACCATTCAAGTTGTCTAGTCTGCCCAGCTATGTCCCATTGATGATACCTCTCTGTGTGACCACCTGCAAGATTTCTCTCTATCCAGCCTTTTTGTCTTCCTCTTTTGGATCTTTCTATAAGGGCATAGGAGTTCCCCACTTAAGAGCTGAGGCTGTGTGTTGAAACCCTGCACTAAAGGTTAGGTCAGAGTTTCCTAATTCGCATGTAAGAAAATTTGCACCCAGTGCAGTTACCAAATAGTATGCAAGTAAATTGCACAGAAAATGTGTGCTAACATGGAAGAGCATGTCAGATGCATGCTTATAGAGGTCTGGGCTAGCAACAGCTATGTTGTGCACACAAAAAATTGTATCACTACTTGAGTTTCATGTACTGGAGTGCTACAGTGGTGGAAATAAGTATTTGATCCCTTGCTGATTTTGTAAGTTTGCCCACTGACAAAGACATGAGCAGCCCATAATTGAAGGGTAGGTTATTGGTAACAGTGAGAGATAGCACATCACAAATTAACTCCGGAAAATCACATTGTGGAAAGTATATGAATTTATTTGCATTCTGCAGAGGGAAATAAGTATTTAATCCCTCTGGCAAACAAGACCTAATACTTGGTGGCAAAACCCTTGTTGGCAAGCACAGCGGTCAGACGTCTTCTGTAGTTGATGATGAGGTTTGCACACATGTCAGGAGGAATTTTGGTCCACTCCTCTTTGCAGATCATCTCTAAATCATTAAGAGTTCTGGGCTGTCGCTTGGCAACTCGCAGCTTCAGCTCCCTCCATAAGTTTTCAATGGGATTAAGGTCTGGTGACTGGCTAGGCCACTCCATGACCCTAATGTGCTTCTTCCTGAGCCACTCCTTTGTTGCCTTGGCTGTATGTTTTGGGTCATTGTCGTGCTGGAAGACCCAGCCACGACCCATTTTTAAGGCCCTGGCGGAGGGAAGGAGGTTGTCACTCAGAATTGTACGGTACATGGCCCCATCCATTCTCCCATTGATGCGGTGAAGTAGTCCTGTGCCCTTAGCAGAGAAACACCCCCAAAACATAACATTTCCACCTCCATGCTTGACAGTGGGGACGGTGTTCTTTGGGTCATAGGCAGCATTTCTCTTCCTCCAAACACGGCGAGTTGAGTTCATGCCAAAGAGCTCAATTTTTGTCTCATCTGACCACAGCACCTTCTCCCAATCACTCTCGGCATCATCCAGGTGTTCACTGGCAAACTTCAGACGGGCCGTCACATGTGCCTTCCGGAGCAGGGGGACCTTGCGGGCACTGCAGGATTGCAATCCGTTATGTCGTAATGTGTTACCAATGGTTTTCGTGGTGACAGTGGTCCCAGCTGCCTTGAGATCATTGACAAGTTCCCCCCTTGTAGTTGTAGGCTGATTTCTAACCTTCCTCATGATCAAGGATACCCCACGAGGTGAGATTTTGCGTGGAGCCCCAGATCTTTGTCGATTGACAGTCATTTTGTACTTCTTCCATTTTCTTACTATGGCACCAACAGTTGTCTCCTTCTCGCCCAGCGTCTTACTGATGGTTTTGTAGCCCATTCCAGCCTTGTGCAGGTGTATGATCTTGTCCCTGACATCCTTAGACAGCTCCTTGCTCTTGGCCATTTTGTAGAGGTTAGAGTCTGACTGATTCACTGAGTCTGTGGACAGGTGTCTTTCATACAGGTGACCATTGCCGACAGCTGTCTGTCATGCAGGTAACGAGTTGATTTGGAGCATCTACCTGGTCTGTAGGGGCCAGATCTCTTACTGGTTGGTGGGGGATCAAATACTTATTTCCCTCTGCAGAATGCAAATAAATTCATATACTTTCCACAATGTGATTTTCCGGATTTAATTTGTGATGTGCTATCTCTCACTGTTACCAATAACCTACCCTTCAATTATGGGCTGCTCATGTCTTTGTCAGTGGGCAAACTTACAAAATCAGCAAGGGATCAAATACTTATTTCCACCACTGTATTTTGTGCATGAATATTGGTACTGCACAAACTGTATTTCCTTAGTGCCCCTCCAGACCAACCCAGAATATGACTGATGGGTTGTGCACACCTTCCAGCAGGTGGAGACTGAGAATTCTGATTCTTGTTAGAGCCCTGGTTAGCTAGAGAGAGTTTCAGTATTCTCAGTCTCCAGCAGGTAGAAGGTGGTGAGCCCTTCAGTCTCTTACTATTTTCTTCTTCTTTTTTTTTTTCCTATTCTTAGATTGCTAAAAAAAAAACAAAAACTCAACTTGAGTTGGTTTAATTTCTCCTTAGTATTTTCTCTGTTACTGTGCACCAGCGTTAGTTTAATTTCAGAGGCTGAGGCCTGCGGGGGTTCTCAAATAACGTTGGGGGTGTCACACCCAGGTGACCGGGTCCCTTCCCTCCAAGACGATCTCCCTATTTGTGCTTTCTATGTGCAGACGGCACCGGGTGCACTGAAAAACCTTGACCCTTTTCACGGGAAGGGTGCTCACAGGCTGAGGAGAGACAGCCACAATTAAAAAAACAAAAAAAAAACAAAAGCCCAAACAAACAAAAAAACCTCAACAAAACAAAAATGGCAGAGCAGCTCTGTTTGCTTTGGCAAGACAGTCTGTGGGTGAGTCTGGCTTTCCAGCTGTCTTGCTTCAAACTTCGGGAGAGTTTTTTGTGATTTAAAAAAAAAAAAAAAAAAAAAGTGCCATGGCAGAAAAGCTTCATTGCTGTTCGGTGTGTCAGCGCAGAAGGCTTACAGCGACAGGAGTCTGTAAGTTTTGTATGGCTAAGGAGCTTTTTTCGGATTCACAGTTAGCATCGGCTTCGTGTTAAGAGCCACTTCTAGAGCTGACACGGATGTGCATTCTTTTCAGCCTTCGGTTTTGTTGGGAACCTTTGCCATCTTGCAGCAGCTGGCTTCAATAGAGCGGCCCGCTCCTGCACCTCCTCAGTTGTCAGAACCTTCGGTGTTGCCTGTACCCGAGCAGGAGAGAATTCCTGAGGAGGGATTTCCTACTGAATTTGTGCTTCAGATGTATAGAGCTTTCCTGCTACAGAAGTCAGCTCCTACTTCAGCTCTCCCTTCTGAATTTTCAGGACAGCAAAATGGACTGGGGTCCCCTGGATCTTAAAGGATGACCTAGCTTCAGATATAGATCCTGACATGCCTTTCCTGGAAGGAGGTAGTGCTAAGGGAATGTAGATTTTTCAGAGGATCTAACATCTCTGGATCCACTTGCAGAAGAGCTCCTTCCTAGAAAAAATACCTCAGTGGTGAGGATTTTCCATAAAGAAGATTTGCAGAAGCTCATATCCTTGCTATCTTCTACCTTAAACTTTGAGGAGGAATCCACAACTGTACAAGAACTTAAAGTGGATCTTCTTGTCAAAGGTATTAGGCTGGCAAGACCTTTCCTATGCATCAGGACATCAGAGATATCATCCATGCACAGTGGGATGTACCTGATACTCCGTTTCATCTTTCTAGATCCATTGTTTATTTTTATCCTGTTCCAGATCAGAACAGATCTCTTCTCAAGCCTCCAGTGGTTGATGTGTTACGCTCCATGGTTACAAAGCGGAATACAGTGCCCATGGATGGAGGCACAGCTTTGAAGAATGCTCAGGACCGGTGTATTGAGTCTCTTTTGAAGACTAGTTTTGATGTCTCAGCTCTGGCTGCAGCAGATGAATCTAGGTTCCTTGTCATCAGCAGCAGATGAATCCATTACGAATGGGTTGTGCCCACCTTCCAGCAGGGGGAGATAGAGAACACTGAAAACCATAGTGCCTCCTGGACGGCTAGCTCCATCTGCCTCTCAGTATTCTCTATCTCCCGGCAGGATTGGATGCAGCTTATTCAGCTCCTTCAAGAATCTGCCTGGGGTGGCTCCTGTGCTTTTGCCAGTTGTAGCAGGGGTGTTGTGGCTATTGCAGCTCCACTTTAAAGGCACATAGGTTAGCCCTTTCCCTGCCTTACCCTTCCCCCTATGTGGATGCAGGCACATAGGTTCGTCCTTTCCCTGCCTTTCCCACTCGTCTGGAACTCCGGAGTGCCTCTGTAACTGTTGCCTGTAACTTTCCTCACAGCGTTAAAAAAAAAAAAAAAAATGTGACGCGCTTGTTAGTGCTGCGATTCTGAGGCTATCTTCTGTCTGTGCAGCGTGACCGGAGCTCTGGGACTCGGTCTGTTGAGGTAAGAGCGTCTTGTAACTCCTCTGGGGAGGGCCCGCGATCGGGGCGTTTTTGGCGCAAATCCGCCATTTTGAAATTTTCCGCCTTTTTTGGCGATGGCTGCGGAGGTTGTTAAGTGCTGTTCACGTTGTGGCAAGCGCAGATCAGCAGCGGGGCTCTGTAAATCATGCTCTTCAGACGTCAGGGCCGGCCCGAGCATGGCGAGCAGTGTCTCTTCCCGCTCGGTGGAGCTGGCAGCAGGCATCATCTTGGATGCGCCACATGGCCCGACCCCCACAGGAGCGGAGGGGTCTGAGGCCGGAGGTGAGTCTCGGATGGAGGCTACCAGAGGAGCTGCTTGCCCTGGATTGGAACTGGGAGACCAGGGTGAGCCTTTCTCCCCTGAGTTTGTGTTGCTTTTACATAAAGCGTTCATGTTAAAGAGGGCTCTGCCGCAGATGTCTGACTCTGCGTTGCTACCTGGTTCCCCTCCGGTGGAGACTGGCCCAGGATTGCCATCAGGCGTTCCTTCCCCAGACAGTTGGCTGCATGACAAGCATAGAGGGGTAATTAGGTCCAATAAAAAAGGTATCATCTTATTTTCTTTTCCATGTTTTATATTGATTTATTTCTATTGAGTCCAGATGATGATATTACCTCATCTGGACTACTGTAACGTATTCTATTTAGGGTCAAGTTACAAATATCTTAAACTTCAACTCATACAGATCACTGCTCTAAGATTAATATTTGGAGTACATGTTTAAGGGACCCTCTTACTAAGCCGCGTAAGCACCTATGCATGCCCAACATGCGCCAATTCCGAGTTACCACTTGGATACTGCGTGGCCCTTGCGGTAATTTCATTTTTGGCACGCGTCCGCTATGCGAGTCCGAAAAGTGTTTTTTATTCTGATGCACGCCAAGAGGCATATTTTCAAAGCACTTTGGGAGGCTAAGTTTCATAGGTTTCTATGGAACTTTTGGAGGCTAAGTGCTTTGAAAATGAGCCCCCAAGTGTCATTTGGCGTGCATAGGTCATTACCGCCCGGTTACCACATGAGACTTTACCGTTAGGTCAATGGCTGGCGGTGGGGTCTCGGACCCAGAATGGACACACGGCAATTTTCATTTTGCCGCACGTCCATTTTCGGCAAAAAAAATTTTCAAAGGCCTTTTTTACAGGTGTGCTGAAAAATGGTTCTGCGCGCGCCCAAAGCTCACGGCTACACTACCGCAGGCCATTTTTCAGCGCACCTTAGTAAAGGGACCCCCTAGTGTTACAGAATATAGATTAAAATTATACTGACTTCCACTGGCCAAATGTATACGATTGAAGATGTGTTATTTGCTGTTTCAGATTGTTCATGGCCTTACATCTTGTCTGTTAATTAGCACGGTTTCTAGAACATTATTTGGTCATTCTCAACGATTGTGGGACCAAATAACTCTCTGCTCTCCATTCTTTAACATTATTCATTATAACATTATCCTCACTTTAATATTCCCTTATCTCTTGTTTGTCCTGTTTGTCTGTCCTAATTAGATTGTAAGCTCTGTTGAGCAGGGACTGTCTCTTCATGTTCAAGTGTACAGTGCTGCGTATGTCTAGTAGCGCTTTAGAAATGATAAGTAGTAGTAGTAGTAGGGTAAATTCCCCTTCAGAGAGTGGCTGCATGACAAGCGTAGAGGGGTAAATTCCCCTTCAGAGAGTGGCGCATCTCCTTTTTCCCCCCCGTGGTCGGGCTGTGGGGATTCTGAGGGGTCTGGCAGGCCTTCGTGGTCTGAGGAGCCAGAGGAAGGTGCCGGATTGCCACTGGATCCAGATGATCCCACCGCGGTTAGGATTTTCCACCGTGAGGAGCTGCCAGCTCTTATTTCTGATGCCTTGCAGGCCCTCTCTATTGAAGATCCTGCACTTGGCGAGGCCTCCTCTGGTAATCTGAGCCGAGCCTGGCAAGTACTAAGAAGCCTGCTCGAGCCTTTCCTTTGCATGACTCCATCCAAGAGCTTATTTTGGCTCAATGGGCTGACCCCGAGGGGCCTTTGAAAGTTGCCAGGGCAATGGGGCACTTATACCCTCTTAGTGAGGAGCACTTGGCACGCTTGGCAGTGCCTAAAGTAGATGCCCTACTCACGGCAGTGACGAAGAAGACTACCCTCCCAGTAGAGGGAGGGGTCGCCCTGAAAGACATGCAGGACCGACGGCTGGAATAAGCAATGAAACGGTCCTTTGAAATTTCAGGCCTAGCCTTATGGGCGTCTGTATGCAGTTGTTATGCTGCTCGAGCCTGCCTCGCTTGGTTGCAACAGGCAGTGGAACAGCCCAGGGATGGAGCGGAGCCCCTTGTGGAGGTGGCACCGCGGATGGAGTCGGCCTTGTCATTTTTGGCTGACGCCCTTTATGATCTGGTCAGAACCTCGGCTAAACAGATGTCTGTGGCGGTGGCCGCTCGCCGCCTTCTGTGGCTAAAGCATTGGGCGGCTGACATGACCTCTAAGCAAAGGTTGGTGAAGCTGCCCTTCCAGAGCCTTCTCCTATTTGGTGAGGAGTTGGAGAAAATTTTCAAGGACCTGGGAGATGCTAAACCCCAGCAGTTACCCGAGGTTAGGCTGCGGCCTTCTTCCAAGGGTCAGGCGGTTCCCTCCTCTTCCAGACCTCTCTTCCGTGAAGCTAGAAGGTACCGCCCGGGGCGCTCTGCTGGGTTTACTTCGCGTGCCCGTTTTCAGCAGAGGAACTCCTTTCGCTCGGACAAACGCTCCACAGCGGCCGGTTCAAGGCCTGGAGTTCATGGGTGACCCTCTCAATGATGGTGAGCCGGCCCACTCCTTGATTCCTGCAGTTGGAGGACGTCTTTCTCGAGGAGTGGGTCAAGATTACCTCAGATCAGTGGGTTTTGGACCTGATCAGAGACAGCTACAGATTGGAATTTACTGCCCCGGTGAGAGACGTGTTTTTGGAGTCCCGATGCAGCACTGCCGTCAAACGGGCGGCTGTAGAGGAGACCTTGCAAAGCTTGTTGCACCTGGACAGCGCCTGGAGCTCAGACACAGGGATCAGTGCCTCCCGCCGAACGCGGCTGCGGTCGTTACTCCATTTATTTTGTGGTGCTGCGAAAAGGCGGGTCTTTTCGGCACATTCTCGACTTGAAGAAAGTCAACGAGTCACTCAAAGTACGGCATTTCCACATGGAAACCCTGCGCTCCGTCATTGCGGCGGTACAGCCAGGAGAGTTTCTCAAGTCTTTGGACCTGAAAGAAGCTTACGTGCACATCCCTATTTGGCCCCTGCACCAACGGTTTCTCCGGTTTGTGGTGTTGGGAAACCACTTTCAGTTTTGGGCCTTGCCTTTTGGCCTCGCCACAGCTCCCTGAACCTTTTCCAAGGTAATGGTGGTAGTAGCTGCCTTTCTCAGGCGAGAGGGTATCCGGGTTCACCCGTACCTTGACGACTGGCTCATCAGAGCGGACTCTGCAGAAGAGAGTCGTCATGTAACAGCCAGAGTGGTTTCAGTACTGCAATCTCTGGGCTGGGTTATCAATATACCCGAAAGTCACCTGATCCCCTCTCAATCTCTAGAGTATTTGGGGGTTCGGTTCTACACGGCCTCGGGTTTGGTTTTTTTACCCGAGCAAAGGAGGTGCAAGCTTCAGACCCAGGTCTTGGGGTCGATGACGGCCACCCTAGAAGTGGTGCCTTGGGCGAGAGCACACATGAGACCGCTGCAGTGTTCCCTGCTACAACGTTGGTCTCCCATTTCCCAGGATTATCAGTGCAGACTCAGTTGGCTCCCTGCGGCCCGACTCAGCATGGAGTGGTGGCTCTCAGACAGCAAGATGCGGCGAGGAATGCCATTAGCGCTCCCCGACTGGTGCCTGGTGGTAACCGATGCCAGCTTGAAGGGCTGGGGAGCTCATTGCCAGGAGAGGCATGCCCAGGGTCTGTGGACACTCAAAGTATCGAAGTGGTCCATCAATCGCTTGGAGTTAAAAGCAATTTTCCAGGTGTTGCTGGCCTTTCAATCAACCTTGGAGGGATTGGCTGTCAGAGTGCTGTCGGACAATATGACGGCAGTGGTCTACATAAATCGTCAAGGCAGAACGCAGTGCAGAGCACTGGCCGCGCAGGCCGCTCATATTTGCCACTGGACCGAGCTGCATCTTCAGTTCCTGTCAGCAGCTCATATTGCAGGTCAGAGCAACGTGCAAGCTGATTATCTAAGCATCGACCCAGCGGAGTGGGAATTGGCAGACGAAGTGTTCCTTCAACTCTGTGCCAAATGGTGAACGCCCGTAGTGGATCTGATGGCGTCAAGCACAAATGCCAAAGTCCCGTGCTTTTACAGCAGACAGAGAGATTCTCTCTTGGCGGGGTTGGATGCCTTGGCTCAACCCTGGCCTCTGGGCCTCCTATATGTGTTCCCGCCTTGGCCCTTGATAGGGCGAGTAATCCTGCGAATTCCGCTACACCAGGGAGTGGTGATTCTCATTGCCCTGGATTGGCCCAGGCGGTCCTGGTATGTGGACCTCCGGCGGATGCTGGTGGAGGCTCCTCTTCCTTTGCCTCTGGTACCGAACCTGTTGACCCAGGCCCGGTAACCGTGGAGGATCCCTGCCGCTTTGGTCTTACGGCATGGCTATTGAGAGGGTGCAATTGAGAGACCAGGGCTATTCTAACAAGGTCATCTCCACTCTCTTGCAGGCCCGCAAGCGGTCCACTTCCATTGTGTATGCCCGGATTTGGCGCCAGTTTGAGGCTTGGTGTGTTCCAAAGGCGATCACACCCATGTGGGCTTCTGTCTCGCCGATTCTTGACTTTTTGCAGGATGGTGTACAAAAAGGCTTGGCCTATAATTCCCTGCGGGTGCAAGTGGCAGCATTGGCATGCTTTCGAGGGAAGGTCTCTGGTCTCCCCTTAGCTGCGCATCCAGACATTGCACGGTTTCTTAGAGGGGTGCTTTGGCTCTGTCCTCCCGTGTGGGCACCTTGTCCGGCGTGGAACCTGGGGCTGGTATTGAAGGCTCTGCAGGGTTCGCCCTTCGAGCCACTGTGGCGGGCTTCGGAGAAGGATATGACTTTAAAGGCAGTCTTCTTGGTGGCCATCACATCGGCGATACGGGTGTCTGAGCTCCAGGCGCTGTCCTGTCGAGACCCATTTCTGCATTTTTTGGAGTCCGGAGTAATGGTATGTACTGTGCCTTCCTTCCTGCCTAAGGTGGTTTCAGCGTTTCACCTAAACCAGCCTATTTATCTGTCCTCCTTTTCTAGGGAGGAGTTTCCAGAATCCTTTGGGCAGCTGCACCTTTTGGATGTGCGCAGAACTCTGTTGCAGTACCTGCGAATGACTAATGTTTTCAGGACCTCGGATCACCTTTTGTGTTATCATCAGGTCCTCGCAGAAGGTCTCCAGCGTCTAAAGCCACTATAGCCTGTTGGCTTAAGGAAGGCATTTTTTTCTGCATATCTGCTATCTGGCCGGCCTCCACCTGACTCCTTTAAGGCACATTCCACAAGAGCGATTTCCTTCTCTTGGGCTGAGATGGGAGCACTCTCTCTTCAAGAGATATGTAGTGCAGCTACTTGGGCTTCTAAGCTCTCTTTTGCCCGTCATTACAGGCTGGATGTGGCTGCCAGGAGGGACATGCTTTTTGGAGCACAAGTGCTTGCGCGTGGTGTGGCTTGTTCCCGCCCTATCTAGGGATTGCTTGATACATCCCATTCGTAATGGATTCATCTGCTGCTGATGACAAGGAAGGGAAAATTAGGTTCTTACCTTGGCAATTTTCTTTCCTTTAGTCACAACAGATGAATCCATGATCCCTCCCTGATTGACTCTGTTTTGTGTTCAGTTTTTCCTGCAGACATGTTCCCTCATTGGGAGAAGTTGGAAAACAGTCTTCAAGATTTCTGTTGTACTATAGGAGGTTGAGTTTGTCCCTCCTTTCTGTTATTGCTCCTGTTCTGGGGCGTTCGTTCGCTGTGAGGAAAGTTCATGTTATGCTACTTTGCGGTTTAACACTGCTTTGGAAGCTTCAAATACTGAGAGGCAGATGGAGCTAGCCATCCAGGAGGCTGGTGCCACGCTTGCGCATCGGGCGGGAAGGCACCTGTGCATGCGTGGTGGGATGCTGTCAAAGACCTCTTAAAGAGATGGTGCTTGACAGCGTCCACACTGGGCTCCGTTGGATGACGTCTCCCAGTTGTTAGAATGATTGTCCTGCTGTCCTTGAAGAACACCTGCTACAGGTAAATAACTTCGCTTTGTGTTGGGTTATTGAGAAAGATTGCCTTTTATGGATGGTACTAAAATCTGCAACCGGATCCTGGAAGGTGTGAGAACATAGTCAGGGATCTAGTAAAGTGTGAGGAATGTTCTTTAGCAGCTAAGATTTACTACTACTACTACTTAACATCTCTAGAGCGCTACTAGGGTTACGCAGCGCTGTACAAATTAACAAAGAAGGACGGTCCCTGCTCAAAGGAGCTTACAATCTAAAGGATGAAATGTCGTTGGGGCAGTCTAGATTTCCTGAGTAGAGGTGTAGTGGTTAGGTGCCGAAGGCGACATTGAAGAATTGGACTTTGAGCAATGATTTGAAGATTTAGTTCTAAATACAGATATGTCATGCATTTGGTTTTAAAAACCCAAGGGGGCAGTACAGTAGAGGGGATGAAGTTCTTCCATGATCAGAACAAAAGCAGAATTGGGGAAGTACCTTATGATCTTAAGGTGGCGGAACAGGTAGAAAAGGCAATGACAAAAGTCAGAAGAATGCTTGGGTGCATATGGAGTGAACTGTCATACAGGAGAAAGGTAGGGTACATATGGAGTGAACTGGCATGCAGAAGAAAGGTAATGTAGCCTTTGTGTAAATCTTTGTTGAGTCTTCATTATGCTGTCTATAATTCTGGAGACTACACCTTCTAAAGGATATAAACTGGTTGCAGGTAGGCCAGAGGTGGCTACTAAAATGATCAATGATCTTTGACATAAAGTATAAGGGGACAGACTTAAAGATCTAAGCAGGTATACATTGGAACGAAGGCAGGAAAGGGCAGATATGATAAAAATATTTAAGTACAAAAAAGCCAAAGGGAGTAGGGGTTAACAAACAGCCTTTCAATAAAATCCAAATGAAGCTCTTAAGGGTAAATGTAGATATGTATTAAAATAGCTGTAGCAAACTCAATATTTGTTGCGGTACCCAGGGTCTCATTACACTTTTCCAAGGATGCGTTAAGAGTCAAATGATCTTGTAGAAAACTCTGTTAACAGTGGGTACCGTGTCGAGTTCTTGAATGGTGTAGTGAGACCTTGTATACTGCAATAAATATTGAGTTGGATGTTTAACCCTACTCCCTTTGGTTTTCTTAGATTGGTGTGTAGGGTGTTTTTTCCTTTAAATATTTAAGTACACCTTTCTAGCCTCTCCTTCTATAATAGAAAGGAGGCCCTAGCATAGGTCATGGAATGATCTTGGGAGTAAACCAAGGAAATATTTCTTTAAAGAAAGAATGGTGGATGCATGGAACCTCACAAGGGGAAGTGGAGGAGACTAGGGTAACATCTGAATTCATAAAACATGGGGCATGCACAGAGGGTCTCTGAGGAAGGGGACTGTAGAGCTGAGAAGTTGGTGTGAATGGGCAGATTAGATAGGCTGTACAGTCTTTCTGCTCTTTTTTTGTTCTGTGTTCCTGCTGTCATAGTACAGAAGTTCAACATTGATATTGCACAGCTGAAGATTACAAACTGAATAGTGATATGATATTTGGATGCTAAGTCATGAGGTGTCTTTTTATAAAAAGGAATTTTTGTAGAAAAACAAAATGTGGATTATTTTCCTATTTTATATGATAAGAGCCCATGATGCAGTGCTTAGAATCCATAGCTCTAAAAAGAATTTCATTACTTAATACCATAAATAATAACAACCTTTTTCTTTCTGAAGATGTTTTTTTTTATTAATAAAGTATTCAGATTTATGTTAGCATGAATTATGATATTTCAGTATTTGATTTAGGTTTTAATATTGATGGAAAAAAAACCCTTCAGGTCTGTGGCCTGTATTCTTGATACCTCTACCCCCCCACCCCAATAGAAAGGAGAAGGAAGACAATATCTCACATAGTTACCCCCCTTCCCCCCTCCCTGAAAACCAAATAACTCCTTTCCTCCTACCCCCTAAAGACTCATGCTTCTGAGTATTACACAATCCCTCCCACACCATCCCCTATGTTATAACATTTAACAGTAAGCTTCGTTCCCTAGAACTCAGTGTATGTAAATAAACAGTCCATACTGAAAGAGACAGTTTTTTTTTCTTCTTCAGAAAGCCATGCGCTGCCCTCGCCTCCCATGTGGCTAATAAGTGGATTTGATTCCGCCAGTGCCACACTGAGGGAGCCTATACTGAGGTCCAGTACTCTAAAATACATTTACGGGCAATGAGGCACAGTTCCTGAAACAGAAGAATTTGCCCCTTAGTCCCATTCCTATAAGCCCCTTGTACATCCAAAAGTAATTGTGCCACCCAGACCAGAGACCATGTACTGCACAGCAGTTGACCAGAACCTTTGGATCCTGGTACATGTCCAAAAAGAATGCCCCAAGGTGCCAGAAGCTCCACCACATTTGATACAGAGAGGCGACTGTGCTCCATGTGCGTGAAACAACTGCACTTGCGAAAAATAAGCAAAGTTTAGCACTTGAAAGTAGCTTTCCTGGAGCCATGCCCCCGTCACCAAGCGGGGGAGAGCCCGAATGTTTACCCTAGGATCCCAGGCTTCCAAGTCTCACCCCACATCCACTGCCTAACGAGTCTGAAGTTTGGACAGATCCCTCCCTACCCTCTGGAAACAAAGTGTATGGTGCAGTCTAGAGATAGAGATCCCCTCCCTAGAAAATGACTGAAAGAAATCCTTCAAAGCGGTACCTGTCCCTAGACCCAATGACATGATCGGCAGTGAGAGGACATAGTGGTGTAGTTGGCAATACCCATATCGATTACCCCATGAATCCCTGCTCATTGCTGAAGGTCCACAAAAGGTAGGATGGTGGCCTCTAATGTTAGAAAGTTTTCCAGACGTGAAATACCGTTGGACTCCCAGGTTCGAAATATCAGATTATTCATCCCCAGGTCAAAATTGGGATTTCCACAAATAGCTAACAAAGTAGTGATGACAGGGTCAACCCTCCCCCCCCCCCCCCCCCCCCCAACAAAACAACCAAGGCCTTCCATACCTCTCAGGTACCAAGAGAATAGAATACTTGAACTGAGGCGGAAGCAAAGCTGAGCAGATGTACAATGAAGGAAGGAAAGGCAATCGTACGGGGCAAAAAAAAGTACCATAGTTCCAGAGTTGAAGATGTAAATTGTGACCTACCCAGTAACCAGTCACCCACGTAGCGCAGTAGGCAGGTTGTAAAGTCTATTGTCAGGCAAACCCAAACCACTCTGGCTCTAATTCTCCAAGAGTAGATGCCAAAGTATCTTGGGTTTCTTCCCCACCAGAAGAATCAACTAAAAAAGATCATAGAGCTTATGGAGATCACAGTGCAAAAGCCGAAAGGGCAAAGTTTGTAAGAGATAAAGCCACTTGGGAAAAATGACCATACAAAGCAGACTGATGTGCCCCATTGGAGATAAGGGAATGTCCCTTCCAGCACTCTGGTCATTGGTTGCCCAGCTAACTGTACCCCCAGATATTGAAATGATTGAGTCGCCCATTTCAGCAGAAAACCTGACCCCATTGTTGAAGACAACGCCTCCGATTTAGTGAGATTCAGTTGAAACTCGGTGAAATCTCCATACTCCCGAAACAAGGCCAGTAGCGCAGGTAGCAGCTGTTTAGGGTGAGTGATTTGCACCAAAGTATCATCAGCAAAAGCTGCTACCTTAAAGCATAGATCACCCACCCGAATCCCATGAACATCTGGAGTGTGGTATATGTCCCTCAACAACGTATCCAAAATGAGTATAAAGAGCAGCGGCGAAAGTGGGCAGCCCTGCCGGCTACCCCGTTGTACAGGAGAACAAGCAGACACAGAATTGTTAACCAGTACATGAGCTCTTGGAGAAGAATAAAGCACTCAAACCATAGATGGAAACTGGCCATCTACAGTGGGGGAAATAAGTATTTGATCCCTTGCTGATTTTGTAAGTTTGCCCACTGACAAAGACATGAGCAGCCCATAATTGAAGGGTAGGTTATTGGTAACAGTGAGAGATAGCACATCACAAATTAAATCCGGAAAATCACATTGTGGAAAGTATATGAATTTATTTGCATTCTGCAGAGGGAAATAAGTATTTAATCCCTCTGGCAAACAAGACCTAATACTTGGTGGCAAAACCCTTGTTGGCAAGCACAGCGGTCAGACGTCTTCTGTAGTTGATGATGAGGTTTGCACACATGTCAGGAGGAATTTTGGTCCACTCCTCTTTGCAGATCATCTCTAAATCATTAAGAGTTCTGGGCTGTCGCTTGGCAACTCGCAGCTTCAGCTCCCTCCATAAGTTTTCAATGGGATTAAGGTCTGGTGACTGGCTAGGCCACTCCATGACCCTAATGTGCTTCTTCCTGAGCCACTCCTTTGTTGCCTTGGCTGTATGTTTTGGGTCATTGTCGTGCTGGAAGACCCAGCCACGACCCATTTTAAGGCCCTGGCGGAGGGAAGGAGGTTGTCACTCAGAATTGTACGGTACATGGCCCCATCCATTCTCCCATTGATGCGGTGAAGTAGTCCTGTGCCCTTAGCAGAGAAACACCCCCAAAACATAACATTTCCACCTCCATGCTTGACAGTGGGGACGGTGTTCTTTGGGTCATAGGCAGCATTTCTCTTCCTCCAAACACGGCGAGTTGAGTTCATGCCAAAGAGCTCAATTTTTGTCTCATCTGACCACAGCACCTTCTCCCAATCACTCTCGGCATCATCCAGGTGTTCACTGGCAAACTTCAGACGGGCCGTCACATGTGCCTTCCGGAGCAGGGGGACCTTGCGGGCACTGCAGGATTGCAATCCGTTATGTCGTAATGTGTTACCAATGGTTTTCGTGGTGACAGTGGTCCCAGCTGCCTTGAGATCATTGACAAGTTCCCCCCTTGTAGTTGTAGGCTGATTTCTAACCTTCCTCATGATCAAGGATACCCCACGAGGTGAGATTTTGCGTGGAGCCCCAGATCTTTGTCGATTGACAGTCATTTTGTACTTCTTCCATTTTCTTACTATGGCACCAACAGTTGTCTCCTTCTCGCCCAGCGTCTTACTGATGGTTTTGTAGCCCATTCCAGCCTTGTGCAGGTGTATGATCTTGTCCCTGACATCCTTAGACAGCTCCTTGCTCTTGGCCATTTTGTAGAGGTTAGAGTCTGACTGATTCACTGAGTCTGTGGACAGGTGTCTTTCATACAGGTGACCATTGCCGACAGCTGTCTGTCATGCAGGTAACGAGTTGATTTGGAGCATCTACCTGGTCTGTAGGGGCCAGATCTCTTACTGGTTGGTGGGGGATCAAATACTTATTTCCCTCTGCAGAATGCAAATAAATTCATATACTTTCCACAATGTGATTTTCCGGATTTAATTTGTGATGTGCTATCTCTCACTGTTACCAATAACCTACCCTTCAATTATGGGCTGCTCATGTCTTTGTCAGTGGGCAAACTTACAAAATCAGCAAGGGATCAAATACTTATTTCCCCCACTGTATGCCTTACTTAGGTAAAAGGGTAAAAAGAAAATCCCAGGGTGTCCAGTCAAACACTTTTTCTGCATCGAAGCTGATTGATAATGAAGGATGGTAGCCTCATACTCGGTGTTCCAGTGTCACCAATATTTTCTGCAGATTCTTCGCAATGGATCGGCCACGCACAAATCCCACTTGAGCTTCGTAATAGAGAAGGTAAATATTGTGCCAATCTATTGGCCAACATCACCTTAGCAAGTAGTTTAAGTTCAAAATGAATCAAGGAAATAGACCTATAGGACTCAGACAGAACAGGTTCTTGACCTGGCTTAGGGAGGACAACAACCCAAGCCGTATTCAACTCTAGTGGTACAGCCTCCACATCCACCATTACCTTAAGCATCCGAATAAGTGGTAACATACACTCCTCCCTCATTAGCTTATAAAATTCAGCCTGAAACCAGGGGCTTTCAAGAGAGGGTTCTGCTTAGGAGCAAACTTAACTTCTTTCATATTTAAGGATTGGTTCAATAAGTTCCACTCAGCGGGAGTGAGAGCAGGTATGGAGATATTATGCAAGTATTGTGATGGTTGTAAACCTTCATCAGGGGGTACGTCATAGAGTCGACGATCATACTTCACAAAAATATCCTGAATAGCTTTATCATCGGCAACCAAATGGCCCCTGTAGACTTGGAAAGTCAAAACCCGAGTCGCTTCTTCCAGGCGCGAGATCAGATGGGCCAACAGCCTTCCATGTTTGTTGTCTTGAGTATAAAGATGATATTTATAGTAAACTACAGATTTCCGTGTTCTCTGCTGTAAAAGTTCATTAAGCGCTACCTGAGTCTCTAGGAGCTGTTGTCTATGGGAAAGATTGTGTGTCTGGCCAAAATGTTTTCTGGTAGAACGCACAAGGGCCTCCAAGCGGAGAATTTCCTGATCTCATGCCTTCTTTACATGGCTCGAATAACTGATTATTTCCCCCTGTAGGACTGTCTTGGCCGCTTCCCAGTAGAGCACAGGGTCATCCTTGTGGACAACATTATGAGCCTTAGGCTTCTGTTGGCAGGACTATATCTTGAAAAATTGGGTCAGATTATAAAGATAACGGGAAGGCCCACCACTTGTTCTGGTCCAATCCCCATTCAATCCATCCTGACCTACACATGGTCCGAGGTAGCATATGGTCTGATCTTAGCATGTCTCATCAAAGAAAATAGGGAAGTTGAGACTAATAAATAGTCAATATGTGACTTTGTTGAGTGAGCTCTCAACAAATAACGTATAGTCCCAATCAGTAGGATGCAAAACATGCCGAACATCCAACAAGTTGAGCACATTAGAGAAATTGAGTAATGCCTTAGCCGTATTAACAACCTTGGAATGAGGATTATGTGATCTGGCCATAGTAGGGTCCCATGCCATGTTGAAGTCACCCCCAGTGACAAGAGTGGTAGGGTGATAGGACATCAACAAGTGTGCTATTTTCTTATAGAATTGACAATCATAGTTATTAGGGATGTATATATTCAGCAGACAGTAGACTCTTTTGCGGGCTATCGTTACCCGACATATTACATAATGGCCCCTTGGATCTGTCTCTGTAATCTGCGCTATGCCCACTATCCCTTTTCAGATCAACAAAGTTACCCTGTTGTGCTTTCTGAGGGTCGGTTTCAGAGAGATAGCTATCTACCCACCACCGCTTTAATTTGAGATGCTCCACTTGTGAATGGTGTGTTTTCTATAGTAGAGCAAAATCCACTTTGACTTTTTGAAGCTGCTGAAGCACTTTGGTGTGCTTTATTGGAGAATTAATTCCCCTTACATTCCAAGTAAAGACTCAGATCACGGGACTTTAGTGAATATACCAGCCAGAGGAAAACATGGTCTCTGATCTCGGGTAAAGGTTGTCCCAGCCACCAGCATCCCCCTTCTATACTGCCCAGTAGAACAGCCCAGGGACTGCGTATCAATTTATCTAGCCACCCCAACCCTCCCAACCCAGCCTTCCTCAGTACATGCCTTCCTTGTACCTAACTAACCCAAATCCCATCTACTACGAGACTGGCCCCCATTATTGAGACCATCACATAGAACCCCTACCACCCCACCAAATCCCAACCACAAAATTAAGAAATCAACAGCAAATGCACCTCCACCGCATCCAACCATCCTCACTCAATCAGTCATGTCCCAAGCAATGTTGGCACTCAGAAATCTCTTTTGAAATTTCCATATCCCAGCATTCACCGTCCAGAATTGCACCGCCTAACCCTTCAAGAACCCAAAGAACAAGAAACGTTTACCAAGATGGCAAATATAACAGGGAGATTCACAAAAAGAGTATTGTAGCATTTATGGAGACCATAAATCTCCATGTCCAGGAACCAAACTTTCCCAGCTACTACAATTCCGCAGTCAACCACACATCAATTGTCACCCCAGCCCAGCAGCAGCATACAACGCATCCATGCTTCTCCACTCATTCCTTATTTCCAAAGGACCCATATTAGCACTCAGAATACTTACAGGCCAGCCTTCCCTCGAGGTCCCAACCTCAGTGTCACCACCCTTCTGTGCTCCATCAATCTTTAATAAGCATAGCCACTTTGAACCCATATGAGAAGGCCAACTGAGGGACCAGACTAGCAAGAAAGAGCCCCGCAAGTGCCCACAGGAGCTGGAAGACCCACAACCTTTTCCAAGAGAATCTGGCGGCCCAGCTATCCATCCGCATTCCCACATCCGTATCACCAGTCCCAGCACAATCATTCTGTCACTTAATCAGTCTCCCCCAGTACAGAAAGGGAAAAAAAAAGTCCAGAATTATACAGGGGAGCCTGGTGTGTTGTGGTCTTCTCTATTAGTGCCAGTCCCTCTCCTCTCACGACTTGCCGATCTCAGTTGTCTACTACTACTACTACTACTACTACTACTACTACTACTTAACATTTCTAAAGCGCTACTAGGGTTACGCAGCGCTGTACAATTTAACATAGAAGGACAATCCCTGCTCAAAGAGCTTACAATCTAAAAGACGCGTGGGCAGGTAGACCGATAGGGGCAGTCAAATTGGGCAGTCTGGAATTCCTGAAAGGTAAGAGTTAGGTGCCGAATGCAGCATTGAAGAGGTGGGCTTTAAGCAAAGACTTGAAGATGGGCAAGGAGGGGGCTTGGCGTAAGACTCGGGGAGGTTGTTCCAAGCATAGGGTGAGGCGAGGCAGAATGAGCGGAGCCTGGAGTTGGCGGTGGTGGAGAAGGGTAATGAGAGGAGGGATTTGTCCTGTGAACGGAGGTTTCGGGCTGGAACGTAAGGGGAGATGAGGGTAGAGAGGTAGTGAGGGGCAATGGGGGCCAAGGGATCCAGCAATCATGGAACCCTCCTCAGGTGACTCCACAAAATCCAGTTAGTCAGTCATGTCCAGCAATCCAATAGCTGAGTAGTGGAATGAATGTCCTTGTCCAGCCGATACAGATGGTTCCTCCTGAGCTTCCACAGTATCCACATACTGCTTGGTGTCTTCCACAGAATCAAAAAGCTGTGTCTGGCTTCCGTGTGTAACTCTAAGCCACACAGGGTACAATAAAGCAAATTTTATTTTCCTTTCAAACAATTGTGACCTCTCTCAGTATTTGATTTAAAAAATCTACATAATTGTTTTTTTTATTGATTATTCTAGCTTGTTGGTTATATGTTTTGTTATAGCTTGTTTTAGTTGATTAAAAATCATATACTCCTTCAAAGATAGCTGTACCCATTATGTACTATGAAGTATTTTAGGGTGCATGACATAGTGAAAATTAGCCTGTATCAGTTAAAAATCTTATTGCGTGGTCATAATTTAAGTACTTTCAGCAGAATTTCAGTAATTTCATAAAACTTTTAATAGTAGGTATATCAGCAACAGAATTGCACATTTTGCCTCATTTTCACAGGACCCTATTGGCCCATATTGACAATAGTGTCATCAATGACATCACACACTGAGAACTGGGTGATCCCATGTCACGTGAGGTTATTTGTGTCGCAAGTTGGAACGTTTGATTCCAAGGTTTTAGCAAAATTATAGGGTAGTTACTTAAAGGCTTAACAGTGAGATGTGTAATTGGAAAGGTTGGTGTTAGGACTACTACTTATGTATGTTTTTGAAATGCTTCATAGTATGTCAAAAAGTGCAGCTTTCAATTAAGAATGTTTGAATTAAAATAGATGATACTTGTTTTTTTGTGACCTTCATCTGACAGATCTGGGATCTTGTATAGGATTGTGTACTTCTGCAGCCTTTTTGTGACCATAGATGTCTGGATCTGTACTTGCTTCATAAGTATTGTCACACTGGGACAGACCAAAGGTCCATCAAGCCCAGTATCCTGTTTCCAGCAGTGACCAATCCAGGTCACAAATACATGGCAAGATCCCAGAAAAGCTCAATACATTTTATGCTGCTTATCCCAGAAATAAGCAGTGGATTTCCCCCAAGTCAATTTAATAATGGTGTATGGACTTTTCCTTTAGGATGCGGTCCAGACCCTTTTTAAACCCTGCTAAGCTAAGTGCCTTTACCACATTCTCTGGCAGTGAATTCCAGAGTTTAATTACACGTTGAGTGAAGAAATATTTTCTCTGATTCGTATTAAATTTACTACTTTGTAGCTTCATCTCATGCCCCCTAGTCCTAGTATTTTTGGAAAGAATAAACAAACAATTCACGTCTACCCGTTCCACTCCACTCACTACCCTATAGACCTCTATCATATCTCCTTTCAGCCGTCTCTCCTCCAACCTGAAGAGCTGGCTTCACTTGGCTAGGAAGCAATATTTTTGAACTAATAGTTTAATGCAGTATATTTTGTTTTAATTAGTATATTTCTGGTTTCCATTACGTCCCAATCCAGAGGCGAGTGGGTTATGTCCCCCTACCAGTAGGTGGAGATAGAGAGAATGCCAGAGCTCTGCCATAAAGGATACTGCGCAGCAGCTTCTTTTCAGTATTCTCTCTATCTGAGCAGGTGGACGGACATATCTTGTGCAGCTCTCAGGATGGTACTTGCTCCTGGCCTGTTCCCTCCGGTCTAGTTGAGCTGGGGGTCTTGGCTTTCTCTGCAATCTAGCCAGTGGAACAGTCAGTGACAGCTCCCATTGGGATTCTCGTTGAGCAGTTCAGGACCTTGTCCTGTCCTTATCATTAGCTACAGCCGGCTTCCCTCCTTTGTTTTCACCCCTGGGTTCTTCTCTAGGACCGGTGGAAGGGATAACGGGTCTTTGGCAGGCTCTGCGGCCGCCGGTTAGCGGCCATCTTGCGCCTTTGGCACCATTTTCAGGATGGCGGCCGTCTGTTGCTTACAAGAAAAAAAAAGAACAGTAGAGGGGTCAGGCCGGCGAGTGCTGATTCTCCCTGCCTGTCAGACCCCTGCCCCACTTCTTCAGCGCTTAATTGCTCTGGTGGCAAAATGTGATAAACTCCTACTGAAATAAGGCCCTACATGTCCATTAGGATTGGTTTGACAGTATGACCATTTTAATCATGAATCCCCTATTTAAGGAGGTGCATTATAGTTATTGGATAAAATCTCCAGATTATGTTCTAGCACCTAATCAAACTTTTTTTTTTTTTTGCTGTATTCTGTTTTTTTTCTTTATTTTCTTTATAAATTCTTTTGTAATTTCAGCTTTCTGTAAACTGTTGAGGTTCTTTACTGACCATGTATAACAGCATCATAAAAACTTTTGTTATCCAGCGACAGTAAGGCACTTGTCATGTATTTTAGCACAGTCTTTAAAAAAAAAAAAAGTCATACTCTATAGAGGTTGTTTTTAATTTGTGCTTACTAGGCAATGCAGTTTTTTCCTGTTTCTCAGCAGTGTATCTTAATGAGTTGGAGGGCTTATAAAAACTACCATGGACCTGCGAACAGAACGATAAAGCACACTGTACATTGTCACATTCCCAAGGGAAAAAAAAAGTTGTAATTGCAGTGAGTCCATGCATATTAAATTACCTTACATGCTTATGCTCTCTCACTGGTTGGTCATTCATTAACTACTGTGACTCCTTTGGTGTAACTGATGAGAAGATAAGAGAACTTGGAATTTTTGCCTTTCAGCTACTACACACAGAGGCATATTTTCAAAGCCCTTACACTTTACAGGTCTTTCTCTGCCGTCATCTACTATGTTACTATCCAGCTTATTTTTGAAGGAGATCGCTGGCCATCTTCCGACACAAATCGGGAGATGTCCGGCAAGCTCCTGAACCCGGCCAAATCGGTATAATCGAAAGCCGATTTTGGCCGGCGCCAACTGTTTTCCGTCGCGGAGCCAGCCAAACTTCAAGGGGGCATGTCGGTAGGGTAGCGAAGCCAGGATGGGGGCTTGGTACGAGATGGCTGGCTTCGCCCGATAATGGAAAAAAGAAAGCTGGCCTTGACGAGCATTTCGCCGGCTTCACTTGGTCCCTTTTTTTTTCAGGACCAAGCTTCAAAAAGGTGCCCCAACTGACCAAATGACCACCGGAGGGAATCGGGGATGACCTCCCCTTACTCCCTCAGTGGTCACCAGCCTCCTCCCACCAGAAAAAAAAAATATATATTTTTTTTACCAGCCTCTATGCCAGCCTGAAATGTCATACCCAGCTCCATGACAGCAGTATGCAGGTCCATATAGCAGTTTTTTGTGGGTGCAGTGCACTTCAGGCAGGTGGACCCAGGCCCATCCCCCCCCACCTGTTACACGTGGTAAATGGGAGCCTTCCAACCCCCCCCCCCAAAACCCACTGTACCCACATGTAGGTGCCCCCCTTCACCCCTTAGGGCTATAATAGTGTTGTACAGTTGTGGGGAGTGGGTTTTGGGGGGCTCAGCACCCAAGGTAAGGGAGTTATGCACCTGGGAGCTATTTTTGAAGTCCACTGCAGTGCCCCTTAGGGTGCCCGGTTGGTGTCCTGGCATGTCAGTACAAATGTAAAGTACAAATGCTGGCTCCTCCCACGACCAAATTCCTTGGATTTGGCTGGGTTTGAGATCGCAGGCATTAGTTTCCATTATTGGCGAAAACCGATGCCGGCCATCTCAAACCCGGCCATCTCTGACATTTGGCCGGCCTGAACCATATTATCGAAATGAAAGATGGCCGGCCATCTTTTTCGATAATACGGTTCGGGACTGCTGTTTGCTGCGCCGGCGCTGTTCGATTATGCCCCTCTATGTTACTTACAAAGTTCTATAGTAACCTATGGAACTTTCTAAGTTTAAGTGCTTTGAAAATGAGCCCCATAGTCTAGTGTATTGTATGGTAGGTGTTACAGGAGTTCTGTATCCAAATAGATCTGAATCACAGCTTGGTCTCATGGTCTGTCTCGTGTTAGGTATATTTAAAACTATTCTCTCTAAAGAGAAAGATATTAGAATTAACTGCTTTACCTTTACTTTGTATTCAAAACAGCCAGTGGCAAACATTGTAAATTACTTTTTACAAATCCTACTGTCTCATGGCTTATAGACCATTCTTCTTTGAAGACCTCAAACACAAAAATTGTTCTCTGATGTCCTGAATGCTTACCAAATGATTTTAACTTTCCATGCCTTGTAAGCAAAGTCTCAAATATAAGTGTGTACAGAGCTTCCTCTTGGACCATTCCAGACCAGCGAGTACCCTCCTTCAAGCAATTTCTGCTTCTTCATTATATGTGCTAGTGCAGTAGGTTGCCTGCCAATATTTACTCTTTTTCCAGGTAAAAAAAGAAAATGAAAAAGTTTTTGTAGCTTTAGTAGGGTTACCATATTTGCTCTTAGAAAAAGAGGACACTCATGCCCTCTGTCACACACACCCCGCCCCAAAAAAGTCAGATTGCCCCTCTCCCCCTATGTATATCCCCTGCCCAATTTTCCAGCCTCCCTCCACCCACATGACTCCATTCATTGTTCCCCTCCTTCCCCTCCTGTAGTTTATTGTAAATCCCTGATAGTCTAGTGGCCTCTTTGGGGCAGGAAAGAGCCCCTCCTTTCCTGCTTGGCGCGGCTGCAGACCTGTCTTCCTCCCGGTGCTGCTTCAAAGTGGCTGCTGAGAGTTCAAGCAGTGACTTTGCAAGACTTCTGCGGAAGTCAGCAATGGTACCACTTTGGCTCCTTTAGGTCATGTGGCTACTATGACATGTACTGATACAGACTGAAAACCTGTCTCTATAGTTGCTTGTGATCTTACTGTTGAATGGACAAGGCTAAGGAAGTTGGTGTTTTTATCCTCCGTGATTGAGACCTTGCTGAAGGCAAGAAGGTCTTTCTTCTTGGTGTATATTAGGGTCTAGAGGATTTTTGATGCTTGGCGCAATGTTTCCCCAGGGAAAGTTTAGATCCTGGACATTTTTAAACTTTCTGCAGACTGGGTTAGTCAGGATCCTGTTTTTTAATTGCATTAGAGTATATTATGTGGCTATAGCATGTTATAGGGGACTTGAAACGGTATTTCCCTGCTTATACATACTGTTAAGGACCAAGAATATCGGGCCTTCACTGAGGTGAGTAGTATCACTGTGGTATTTTAATTTTGTCCTTTAGGAGAGACTTCTTTTGAACCCCTCAGGGCATCATCCCTGGGGGATGTCTTAAAAGAGGATGTTTTTCTGGTAGCTATTACATTGGCTAGGAAAATCTCTGAACTTCAGACATTCGCCTATAGGGAACCATATGTAATAATGGCTAAGGATGGTATGGCTTTGCATAGATTATCTCCTGGACCGATATAGTGAAGGAGCAGAAATTGCTCTGTCAGTATTCTTCTGCAAGCTGTTTCCATAACTGAATCCTTGGATCTTTCATTGCCTATTGTCCAATTACACGTATTATATTCACCCATTCACAGTTCACTGGTCTTACCATTCTTCTTGCTAAATGTAGTTTATTGTTTTTCATTTCAGCTAAACAATTGAATTTGCTTACTCCTTTGAGGTAGTATGGTGGGCACATCTCTTGGATTTTAGGAATATACTCTGCAGATATCTGAAGATGGCTGAACCCTCAGAGGTGAGGAGGCTTTGAAAGCCAACTTGGCCACATGGATAAGAGAGAGTGTTATGATTAGTGTGTGGCTCACACTGACCTCAAGCTCTAAGAGACTTGAAAACGTGCTCAACCTGGGTGGAGCATAGGTTTGTTCCACCGAAAGATGTCTGTAGAACAGCAACATCTACTTTTTTTCAACACTATAGACTGAATGTGTCAGCTAGAAATCAATATACCTTTGCGACAGCAGTCCCGACTACTATGGTAGATTCCCCCCCCCCCCCCCCCCCCCAAGAGGAACTTTGGTATATCTCACTGGTCTGGCATGGATGAAGAAAACAGTTATGGCTTTACCTGAATATTATTGTTCTTTGTCCTGTAAGGTCAGTGACTTGTGAATATGTGGATAAGAGTGTAAACATTGGACAATAGGCAATGAGAGATCCAAGGGCTCGGTTATGGTGACAGCTTTCAGACGAATACTGACAGAGCAGTCTCTATTCCTCCAGTACTTCGGTTCAGCAGGTAGTCTGTCTCCCCCTGATGGTGGTAAGGTGTATTCTCAGTGTTGTGGCAGGACTGTAACTACAGTCATCAGAGAAAGCATAACTTACTCTCTCACTTTGTTAGGCTTTAACATTCTCAGGTCTTAAGTAAGATAGTAAAAATATTGTAAGGAAAAGTAGTTTTATTTCTGTTGAATATTTCAAGGCATGTTCTGATTCAAAGCGGCTGCTGTTGGTGCCAGGTTTCAGTTGGCTGTTTGATAGTAGTTGTACATTTTTCCGTCAATAAGCAGGATTGAGTTTGCCACACAAATAGGTGGCATTGCACATTGCTGGAATAGAAGAACTTTCCAGTGCTCAGAACTTAGTGTAAAGTTCTGAGCATGTGTGTGGCCCTTCCCATGTGCAGTGGTCTTCTCTGCTCCTCAGATTTTTAGCTTAGCCAAATGCTAGCTAAACAAATCTCTCCCAACAATAATTTTCTGTAGATTACCTTATGGCATTGTTTTGAGTTTAAGAAGGTGACTTTATGACCCTGTGTACTTTTCTGTGATGGTGACATTATCATCTTAATAGTAAGCCAAGTTTTTCACCACTGGGCATCTACCTAGGAGCCTTTACTATTGTCATTACTGTTCAAACTTCATATTTCTGCTAATTCAACTCTTCTTTTTTGTGCTATTGTCTATATTAGGTGTTTCTTTTTCTTTCAAATTCTGACTTTTTTTTTAGTTGTACAGTTGAGTTTTGTAGATGAAAAGCATTTTTTAAAATTATTTAATAAAAGTACAGTTATAATACTAATAAATTTTCACCAGTGATCAAGATTGATTAAGTTTAGCTGAGAAAGCAATTGAGTGATAGACATACTCCCTCACTTGTCTGGATATATCACAGTACTGAGGTGTGTGCATTTCATCACTTTGGTTAGAGGACAGAGCTTAGCAAAATAGGTTAACTGTTGCTTTTCACTTCTGATGTGATGAATAAGCCTAGGGTGGTCCCTTGAAATGCTGCTGTGTCAAGTGTTAAATTATATTTTTTAGACCTGATCTCATGCGGTACTTTGGCGTCTTCCTCTTGCTGCAACCTGCTATATTCAAACCCTCAAATTAATGTATCCTGTGCATTATAGAGTAGGTTGTACTCATGAACTCACTAGTTGTTGCTGGTCATGGATTTCAGTAGAGAGAAAATCAGAACTACTTCATATCTTGATCAGGTATTGCAAGTTTTATTTACATTGTTTGCATTTGTATTCCTTTGTTTAATATAGCTGGAATTCCTTTAGTAAAAACTTTTAGGTTAGAAACTCAACCATTTGGTCACCAATAGATAGATATGTTTTGACTGCCATAATATGTGTGATCTGTATTGTATGGATCATTCGTCTACAGAAGTGTGTGTTTTGCCAGGCCATAATTCAAACTTTATCAAATATTTTTGGTCTGGAAATAAGTCATATGGCATTAGAACTGTGCATAAGACTGCATATGAATAATAGAGGTAGTTAGCATTTAGTATATATAACAGGTTCTAAAAGAGTTAATTTTAGCTTATTCAGTGTAGTTGATGTAGGGAGAATTTTTATTATAACTACTACTACTACTACTACTATTTAGCATTTCTATAGCGCTACACGGCGTATGCAGCGCTGCACAAACATAGAAGAAAGACAGTCCCTGCTCAAAGAGCTTACAATCTAATAGACAAGACTTAGATGTTGAATTTAAGTAAAACATCTAAGTCTTTTAAGCCGTATGTTCATTGCTGTAGATTTTCTTTTGTGTTATTAAAGTGGCTGCCAGAATTCTGTTCAGCATTTCCTTCACCACTTGGATTTTAATTGTATGACGCTGCCAGCTTTGAAGAAAAGAAGTAAAATCTGCTGCCAAAGACAGATTATTGAAATGTTGTTCTGTGCTTGTTTAAGAAAAGTATGAGTATTTGCAAGCTTTAATTTAAATTTAGAAGTAATGTTAGAGCTACTGCAGCATATCAAACATCTCAGTTTACTGGATCTACAGATGTGACCTTTTTTTATGGTGCCAGTGGTCAGCTATTTAAGGATAACACTTGTAATAAATCTTAAGTAAAAGCCATAGACTTGGGGTAAGGTGGGGGGGGGGGGGGGGGGGGTAAAACACCTGTCAAGTGAGGAAGCTTACATTGGATACTAGAAATACTAATTATGCTATTGCTTTGAACTGAAATAAGAATTAATTTCACCAGAATATATTAAATGTTTATTTTTGGCTCATGTTTTTAGGTCTTTCATGACATGTTTAAGAAGTGCACCATTTTAACATTCGTGCTTTCGCATATAGGGATTAATTTATGAAACATTTTCTATGTATAAAACCTATTCTCCATGCAGGAAAGGGTTTTTATAAAATTACAAAACAGCACATGTGCCTGGAAAGTATGCACTTGTATTTACATGATCTGCACATAGGCTTTTCCAAAAGTGTAGTTTGTGTGGAGCGGTTGTGGGATTGTGATATATGTGTATACTTGTGTGTATTTGCATATTTTATAGAATATTCACCAAAAGATCAATCCAAAATTTTTTTTTAAATAACTTACAAGGAGATTTGTTCAAAAGAAAATCAGAACATCATTCCCTTGGTGACCAATCATAAAAAAATATTTACATAGTGGTCCATCGGAAAGGAAAACCACTTGAAATCACATTGCTGTGAAAAATAAAATTATCACAAAATTTGTCATCAATTCTTATGTAATATATGGTAATATTATGCAAATAAATAATAATGTTCAGCATTTATAAATGTGATATGTTCTCAAAATTTTTTCAAATTATTGGTCAATAGTATTCAGCCCTCTGACATACAATGATTTGGGATATACTTTTCACAAATTGCTAAACATTTCTTCTAAAGTGGCAGCATAACTCCCAGATAGATTCAACAAGATTTTCTCACACATTTGGAACAGGTATAAATTTCTATGCTTAGTGAGGCTGGATCTAGGATTCTGTTTTACAAAAGCAGATCGATAGATATTTTATGCTTAAAATAGGTGTCTCTTTGAACTTCACATAGGCATCCTGTTATAAGATCAAGCCCTTAAAGCAGAGGATTTTGCTAATTTTTAAGTCGGGGCCACTTGGGTTTCAAAAAGGCTGAAGGAGAGCTGACATTTTCCTATATAGGGCCATGACACCAACCAGTGTGTGCTGACATCCATATCTTGCAGAACACCTGGCCTCAGTCACACATCCAGGACACACATAGCTTCTTTTTAAATAATAGGATAAGTGACCACAAATTAAAAGTACTAATGCAGACACAAATTAAACTGAAACCCTAAGGGCTAGATATTAAAAAGGGTTTAAGCTGGCAAGAGAGGTTCCTGCCTGGTTAAATCTTGCTGAGCTGGCAATATTCAGTTGCACTGAAGTAGTTAGTTCCATTGAATATTGCCTGTGACCAGCTAGGCACTGTCTGGTTGGTGCCAGGCAGAACCTTGGTGGAGCTGTAACTTAGCTAGGTAGCACACTGAATATTGCTCCTAGTAGGCTAAGTAAGTGGATAGTTAGGACGGCAAAAATGCAATCCTAACTTTATTCACTGAGCTAACTAGGCACCAGTTTCTGGTTAACTTCCCAATACCTGGACATTCAATACTGAAGTTTCTGGGGTTAATTCATCCCACAGCTGTAAGCTGCTCAGAAACCGCTGAGGGATGAATATGTACCTATAAGAAGCCAGACTCTGCATGCAGTACAACATCAGAGAAATAGAAAAGCATTTCCTCCTGTACAGTGCAAAATATAAAGTCAGCAGATGAAAATTCTTAAAACTAAAATTTCAGTAACCAAACTAACATAATAACATAGTAAATTATGGCAGATAAAGACCTGAATGATCCATCCCGTCTGTCCACAGTCACACTCATTATCAAGTAATGATTAAACCAACAATGAGTGTGATATAAATTACTTGATCATGGTCTTTCTTTGACATTTCTTGGACACAGACTATGGAAGTCCACCTGGCACTATCCTTACATTCCAACTACTGGAGTTGCTGTCGAAGCCCACTCCAGCCTATCCGAATCTGTCTTGTCATTTGCAGGACACAGACCATAAAAGTCTGCCTGGTACTGTCCTCACATTCCTGCTTAAGTTGCCATTGAAGTCTTTTCAAGCCCATCCTAAACTGGATTTTCAAATATGAGACACAGACCGTACAAGTCTGCCTGACACTGGCCTTAGTTCTTCACAGCTGGAGTCGCCATCTAAACGCCACTTGACACATTGACACACATGCAGCTATTTAAGTTTTTTTTAATACCATTCATTTTCTAATTACTGATCCTCTGTGTTCATCCTATGCCTTTTTGAACTCCATCACCGTTTTTGTCTCTACCAGCTTCCTTGGGAGGGCATTCCAGGCATCAACCACCCTCTCCGCAAAAAAGAATTTCCTGATATTACTGCTAAGTCTACCACCCTGTAACCTCAATTCGTGTCCTTTAGTTTCACCGTTTTCCCTTCTCTGGAAAAGATTTGTTTTTATATTAATAACTTTCAAGTATTTAAATGTCTGTATCATATCTCCCCTGTCCCATCTTTCCTCTAGGTTATACATATTTAGGTCTTCCAATCTGTTCTCGTACATCTTTTGGCGCAAGCCTCGTATCATTTTTTGTTGCCTTCCTGTGGATCGCTTCAAATCTTTTTATAGTAGAAATCCGGATGCTGGAAATCTGGACCACCTGAGAATCTGTACCTTTTAAAATTGCCTGCCGGAGATCACCTGATGCTAGGTTAGCGAGAGGTAGCCGTAGAGAGGCGCTCCGCCCCCACTGTTTAACATCGAGCGGCTCGCGGGTTAAAGCCTCTCCAAAAACCCCAACTTGGGTCACCCACAGTGGGTGAAGGTGCACAGATCCTGGGAATCTACACCAGAGCTTTTTGGATGCACTGATGGCGGCGAAATCGCAAAGGAAAGATGGAGATCGGCCCCTCAGTCGAGGCGTCGGTGGGCTCTGCATGGGTGACAGAGATAGCAGCGGAGGTCTCGGTGCTGCTGGAACCGATGGTGGACCGGAAGCTGCAGCAAATATCTGATAAATTAGAGGCGATGGATAGCAAGCTGGAGGGGATAAGGTCCGATCTCAATACCTTTCAACAGTGATTATTGGATGTGGAGGACAAATGTAATCAACAAGACAGCAGCAGAAAATGCAGAGCAAGATTGAGCAATTAGAGGCTAAGCTCGATGATCTGGAGAACAGATCGTGGCGAAACAATCTCAGGTTAGTGGGCCTCCCAAAGATTATAAGAGAGTCTGACCTGCGTAGCTTTCTGGAGACTTGGTTAACTAAAGCGTTGAAACTTCCACTGAAAGAGGGGCCCCTAAGGATTGAGAGAGCACACCGGTTGGGAGCTGTTTGTACAGAGCTGTCCCGTCCACGAATTGTAATTATGAAAGTCCTTAATTATGCCCACAAACAAGACATTTTGAGGTAATTGCAACAGAAGGGGGCCTTGCATTATGAGACCCAGTGAGTTTTGTGCTTCCAGGATTTCTTCGCGGCGGAGGTGGTGCAGCGTCGACTATTTGTGGACACATGCAAAATGCTACACACAAAGAAAATATCATTTGCTCTTCTTTACCCAGCTTGCCTTAGGATCCAAAATGGCAGCAAAACTTGTTTCTTCACGTCTCCCACTGAAGCTTTTAAATTTGCTAATACTTTGAACTGGGAGGGAGTGGATACGAGTAAAGCCCGAGGCTGATGTGTGGTTGGTGAATACCTTACTGGGACTATGGAAAATTTGGGGTCCTTGACAGTGGAGTCGACAGACTTGAAATATACCATAGGGATCTGGCAGGCATTGAAATTGGATAAGGACTGTTGAGTGGTGATGAGGGCTATGGATCTTTGTTGTTTGCTTGTTGTGTGACTGGTGAGAGTGTGACTTTGAGGAGCCACGGATTATATGGAGCCCTCGATGTTGGAATTTTTTTTTTTTTTTTGCTCAATCATTAAGCTGCAGACATAGAAACAGTCTTAAAGTACTACAGAATACCCACATTCACTTACTAGTCATTGGGGGTCTGGGGTTCGTTTGCCTTGTGTGCTGCTCGGGTGAGGGGGGAGGGTTTTGGGTGATCAGGTTCTCAGAATATTGTGGCGGGGGGAAATAGGATGGGGGGAAGGGGTATGGGGAGGTGGGGGGAGGAGGAGTGGGGGGGTTGGTAGGAGGAGGGGTAATGTTTTTGTTAGGGTTGTTTTGTGTTGTGTTTCTGGATAGGAGTTTATTTTATGTTCTTGGAACGAGCTCTGGGAGGATAGGGGATTTGTTGGCTTGGGGGAGGAGGGGTGGCCCGGGGGCTGGGGGGCACCTCTTCTATTTCTAATATGAAGAGTTACTCTGTTCAAGAGGGTACATGAGGTGGGACCCTGAGGTCACTTAGATTAGTATCTTGGAATGTGTGGGGTGTCTCCTCGCCGATTAAAAGATCCAAGGTTTTACAGGTTCTAAATCACCACAAAGCGGATGTGGAGTTTTTGCAGGAGATCCACCTTACATCAGTAGAGCATGCCAAGTTTCAGAGAGGATGGGTGGGACAGGTAGTGGAGGCCCTAGCAGTGCAGAAGAAGGCAGATGTCATGATCCTTTTTCGTAAGGGGCTAAGGGTATTGATTAAATCAATGAAACGTGGTCTGGATGGCAGATATGTTCTGGTAGTAGCTGAGTTGGAAGGACAGCTTTTGGTCCTATGCAATGTTTATGCTCCCAATGTTTTGATAGGAATTTCTTCTGCAGGCTTATTGAGCTTTTAACCCCTTATCAGGTAGGTAATGTTATTTTAGGAGGGGATTTTAATATGCCCTATGATCCTCTGATGGATAAGTCGACCTGTGTTGCGGGGAGTCTGACTCAGTATGCCAGAGGTTTGCCCTTTCTGTGTAGTATGTTAGACCTGATAGATGTTTGGAGGATTTTTCACCCCACACACATCGGCGGACATAAAGCCCTGTAAGATATTTATTTATTTTATTTATTTGCCCTCATATGGTTACAGATGGAAGTAGGTAAAGGAAAATGTCCAGGGGGGGGATTGGAGGTTCCCCCTAGAATTATATAGAGACCCAGCTTTCCTGCCTTTTTTGAGGGAGAAATGGGCGGATTTTGCACGTCATAATGGGGGACACTCACAGCAATATGGCTTATATTGGGAAACCGCAAAAGCGGTGATGAGAGGAGAGATCATCTCGTATAGGGCCAGAAAACGGAAAATTAAAGATAGGGAAATACTGCATTTGGAGAGAACAATTCGGCAGCAGAGACAACATTATGGGAGTGTCTGGACGGAGGGGGCTAGACGGGCTCTTCTGGACTCGCAGAGGGAACTGAATGAATTGCATCACCAGTAGGTGATCAAGTCTCAACTATTACAAATTTCAGCTATTTATCCATGGGAATAAGGCAGGAGGGTTGTTGGCTAGGTTGGCGCGAGGAAGTAGAGGGTCTGCCCTCATAGTACAGGTGAGGAAGCCGGGAGGGGGGGTGGTATAGAGCTAGCAAAGATATCTTGGCTCATTTCCAGAGATTTTATGAACTTCTTTATCAAGAGCATAAAGATGTGATGGAAGATGGTGATCTCTTCACTGCCTCAGGTCACTGCAGCGCAGAGGGCGTTTCTTAATGCACCTATAGGAGAAGGTGACCTTTTATTAGCAATACAACAGAGTAAACTCCATAAGGTGCCAGGCCCTGATGGGTATAGTATAGAATTCTACAAATTGCTCTGAGCACATACAGTCACCCCCTTTGGGCCTGGCTAATTCAATGGCACAGTCAGGTACTATGCCCAAATCCTTTAAACTTGCTAAAATGATAGGGCGGGTCCCTGCCTGGTTTCAAATGCACAATCTCCCTCCTAAACTGAGATGCGAAGCTTTATGCCAAGATATTGGCAAATAGACTATCCCACATATTACCGGACTTAATATCCACCTGGGGGATTGGTTCCTACATAGAGAGAATTTTACTCCCAGGCAGTTGAAGGAGGACTATTTTAGTCCGTGTCACCTTTATTTTTTGCTGCAAGCTCAGAGGCTGACTATCCCAGCGTGCTTCCGGAATAGCGTTTTGTTGCGGTCAATGCGGGAGCTTTGGAAGAATTTCACCAGATACTGGGGAGTGGACTCGGAGGTTTCTGATTTATTGCCTTTGCAGGGCAATCTAGCGTTCTCCCCAGGCTCAGAGAATCATGTATTTCAGAGATAGGCGAGCATGGGTATAACGAGACTGGAACATGTTTTAATTGCAGGAGGAACCCTGTTGAATCTGGGGGCAATAGGGGTTGGCTTTGACCTTAGTAACACATTTGCGTACAATCAGCTGGCACATTATGTCTCTGAGCTGAGTGGCAAGGCATTGGGGGCGGGTCATGGTAGACGCATTCAAGAGTTGTTTAGTCCAGTCTTGGGGGATCGGCTTTCAGTTTCAGGCTTGTATAGGGCGCTAACTAGGCTGGCCTTACGTAAGGATAAAGTGCATATTGCGGCCCGCTGAGCATGAGATTTGAGACGTCTGGCCCTAATGATAGATTTTAATAAGTTAACAGCCCATATTCCTACAGTGACCATAAATGCGGATCTTTGCGAGTGCCAATACAGAATTCTACACAGAGCATATCTGACCAAGGAACGAATCTTTAAAATGGGAGGGGTGGAGGAGCCTCTTTGCTCTAAATGTAAATATGGGGTGAGCTCTTTTTTTCATTCTGTATGGGAATGCACAAAGGTTCAGATTTTTGGGGGGGTTCTTGTTTAAATTTTTGAGAGGCTTATTGAAGACCCGGATAGCGCCGTCCCCTTTGGGTGCACTGCTGGATAAATATGAGTCTTTTGCTTTGAACGGTGGGGGTGCACTCCAATTAGTACGTAAAGCCTGTATGTTGGGGAAACGGGTTATTTTATCCATGTGGAAGGGGGAGTCACCACCTGACTATTGGCATTGGTGCAATAAATTACATAAACTTATGTTACTAGAACGCTGGGTGGTTGGATTATCTTCTCGGAGGTGCAGACAGTTCCTTGCTGCTTGGGAGCCATATATACAGTCTCTGTCCCCTAGAGCTCGAAGCTTTGTTTTGAATTCCTTTCCAGATTTTTGAAAAAAAATTTGTTTTGAGGGGGGAGAGGGAATTTCGGGGGTGGGTGGGAGGAGGGAGGTTTGGGGGATATTCTTCTGCACCACTCGTGGGTGTTGTATGTCTTGTATGGGGCATATTTAGATAATCCTTTAAGGGAATGTTGGTTTATAGGTCGCGAGAGGCTATAAGAGACAAGGTCTCTCACTGGGAGGGTTTTATTAGTATATTTACGAGGCAGTCCGCCACTCACCTTTACTTCCTCATAGTGAATTCCATTGACTACTATTCTCTGGTGTTTGTCTACCAATTTCTAATCCAATTCACCACTTTGGGTCCTAACTTCAGCCTGTCAAGTTTATTCAAGAGTCTCCTACGAGGAACCATGTCAGTGGCTTTGCTGAAATCCAAGTAGATTATATCTAGCACATGACCTTGATCCAGTTCTCTGGTCACCCATTCAAAGAATTCAATCAAATTTGTTTGGAATGATTTACCTTTGGTAAAACGATGTTGCCTTGGATCTTCTAACCTATTGGATTCCAGAAATTCACTATCCTTACCTTCAGTAATGCTTCCATTACTTTTCTAATAACCGAAGTGAGGATTACCGGCCTGTAGTGTCCTGCTTCTTCTTTGTCACCGCTTTTGTGAAGAGGGACCATGTCCGCTCTTCTCCAATCCCGCAGAACCTCTCGTGTCTCCAAGGATTTATTAAACAAATTTTGCCATTATGCAGCCTCCCACTGTTCCAGAACTTGTGAGATAGCTGTGCCCATTCTCCAGCAGGTGGAGATAGAGAATTGAAAACTGAACTGAGACTTATCTCTCTTGGCATCCAGTTCAGTTCAGTTCTTCAGTATTTTCTATCTCCAGCAGGTGGATGGAGACACTTTTTTCAGCCTTTGGTTCTGAGTGATTTTCTCCTGGACAGCTGGTCCCCATTTGAGCTTTACAGGTGGTTTGGGTCTACAGAGCCATATCTGGGGGTCTTCAGATCCCTATCGGTGCCCCACAAATTTACTTCTTCCCTACCTTCACCTCCCCTGTTTCCTGTTGAGTTCTCCTTTTTCCAGTAGAACAATCTTTAAAAAACAAAGAAAAAAAAAATAGGAGAAGGAAAGGTTTGCTGGAGAGCATGAGACAGAGTATTAGTCCTGAGCCTCTCTCAACTGTGGTAAGATTTGTGGAGACTGTGAACTTGTGTGTGTCTGTGGGGGGTGGGGGGGGGGGGACGGGGGACAACAGCTGGCAGTGGTAAGTCCAACTAAAGTTTGACTCCTTATATGGTATAGGCCCTGCCCAGTGCATCCCAGGAAGCTACTATTTTGAAGAGGGCAGGCCCAGAGGCAGGAGGGAGTAGACATTCCTCTTGCCTGCTATGAAAGGGATCTTGGGGGGGAGGGATTCCACTAGACCACCAGGGCCAGTGGTAACTTTGGGGTTGGGCTTGGCCCAGCATGGCATGCCTTGGCCTGGCCAGGGGTCTGCTGGGTCAGGTCAGTGGACCTGCTGGACCACCAGGCTATTCATGGGGGGGAGGGCCAAGAGGGATCCACCGGACCACTGGAGATTATTTTTTTTAAGTTCGGGGGTGGGGGGGGGGGGCTTGGGGGTAAGGGGCTGCAGCGTGCTGCTGTTTTAGACTTGAATGCTATTAGTGTTGAGCATTGGTCACAAAAAATAAAATCAGTATTCCATCCTCTTTTTTTTTCCAGCGCTGTAAAGAACAGCACCGGAGTTCTGTGCATCTCCCTCTTGCTAATTCTATTTCCTTGAATCCTGCTTATTCCAGTCTAGGTCCTTGTCTGGAAGTCTACAGACTGTAGGCTGTGTATTTCACTGCTTTGTGTTCAGGAAATCTAGTTTGTGGTTATACTGGCAGAAAGTTGGATCTGTGTACAGAGCCCATGAGAGTGCTATGAGTTCTCTGCATCCCTCCCTCCCCCAGCTTTTAGAGAATGAGAGCTGTATGTGTGAGAGATCCTCTGTGCTGCTTCCCCCACCCTTCTGTTGGTCTGGTACATCAATACCTTAAGTCAAGGTATTTAAATACACCTTTAGCCTCACTGATGAAAATTAAATCTCTCTCCTGTGTCAGAGGATGTTTAAAATGAATACTGCTTACACCAGGAATGTATGCTTAACAATATTTCATCAAAAAGTGTCTATCAGTATTTAGTATTTTAAATGACTTGACCATTTTATAAGAACAGAGATCAGCTGAAACTACTCTGGTATCTTTAAATACAGGGTTTTTAATTGGTTTCATGATAGAGGTATGAAAACCTGGTAATTTTGGGGTACTGTGTGTTGACTTTTCTTTTCAGCTGCTCTCTTTTAGCTTTGATAATTTAGATTAGGCAGACCAAGATCGTCAGTAAAAATATACTGTGCTATAACAGCCTGTCCAAATGCTTAACTTTATATCAAAGTTAAAATTGAGCTGCATTTGACATTTAAAAAAATTGCTACTGTGGAATCTAATAGGCAAACTGGAATATATAATAGATTATGCAAGTGCTATTTATATGAATGAAATGTTGTATCCCAAATCAAAATATACTATATTCAGAAGAAAAAGGGTTTCTTTATTTTGCATTTAATGTGAAATTCATTTTTCTGTATTGACTTATGAAGATTTTAATTGAAGAACACAAGTTGATTTCTGGCTCAGTACTTTAGTTGTCTTTATATTTGTTTAGCCTTTTCAACTCAGTGGAATATTGGAAAGAAATTATATACAGGGGCTCAAATTTGTCAGGGACCAAAGCACTCTGAAAACTGAATGGAAAGGGGCAAAATTTGGCATTGGGGAACAATGGGGGCAGGGGAGGGAACTGCACTTTTTGAGTTTGAAAATTTAATTGGGCGGGAGATTCCAACGATATAGTTTCCCAAATAGGGCCACTATATTTCTGTGGCAGAGAGGATTACAGTAGCTGCTGAATAGAAATAGTGATTTGAAAAGCCACTATGTTCAAACTGCCATCTCCTCCCTTCTTTCCCCAGATGCATTGCTGTGGGGCAGCATGACAAATAAGGGAAGTGATCCCTTATTTAGCAGGCTGACCCCTAGTGGTACATTCCAGTGTACTGCTAGAGGTTGGGTGCCACTTTTTCAGGATGGCAGTGCCAGAGACATCACTCTTTCCTCTCAACCTAAGGCGGGTGTTGAGAGGTTGGGGAGAGGCTTCCGATTCCACCTTGGCCACTGGGATTTTTTTAGGCAGGGGGTATGGGGTTCTAGGTCCACATGGGGTACCAGGAATGGTTTGCTTTGTTGAGGGAGAGTGGTAGTGGTTGGTCAGGACCTACTTGGGCCACCAGGGATCTTACAAAACAGGGTCATATGAGCTAAAATGTTGTACTTCACTTCAGATGATAATGCATTATCATGCTAGAATATTTATTCCTTCTCTTAGCTGAGGTTCTTTTTTTCCATCCCTTGCCTCCTCTGATTGTTTTATGATGTCACTGATACTTATTGTTATGTTAATTTTCACCTCCCCCTTCCCATTGTTTCTGGTGCTATAGAAATGCTAAGTAGTAGTAGTACATCACTCTGGTGCCTTTACACTGTAGAGGGCGGTATGTCAAATGTAACATACACGCATACGTTAATAAATTCATTTGCTGCTACATATAGCATGTTTTTTTTTTTAGATCCCTATCAATTTTGAATTCGCCCGTGTATTTTTAGTATGCCCATTGCGTTAACCTTTAGAGTGTCGATTTTACCTCATTTTTCAGCACTCAAAAGATCAGTGTGAAAGGAAATTGCTGCGTTAAAGGATATCAAAACTTGTATCAGCCTCTAAATCTCCCTCCCTCCACTAATAAAGGTCCACCTCCTTCCTGCTAGGCTGATCTTTAGTGATTCAGAAGTTGTCCTTCTTTGTAAATTCTACTTTGAAGTTAGCTTTAATTGTTGCAATATACAGTGACATCTAGTGACTGAACAGTGTAGTTTGCTACTGGTTGCTATGTGTATTGATTCTTGGTGGCAACAGCATTGCCTGCTGACTTGCATACACTTCCTCCACTGCATGCAGATCTCTATCATGAATATTCATTGTGGATATCCCAACAACCTGACTGGTTGAGGTGCCTCCAGGGGGTTAAAATATAAAATGCATTATTTGCAATGTGATGATGACATCTAGTGGCTAAATTATCACACTTGGTTCCCATTTTTCTTTCCAAGCCAGCAGAATGTTGTAAAGAAATTTATGATGGAAATTGTTTCAAGCCTATATATGTGTATACATATAGGGGCTTGAGACAATTTCTTTCACATACACATGTCCTCCCTCCTCCATGCAGGCAACACAGACACAGATGTTCATTCGTGGACAGGCAGGGTGGTTGTTAAGAATTCTGTATGCCATTCTTTGCATGCTTTCCCTACTTGTTATGCTAGAAATGTATTAATTCCTACTATAGGTGTGTGTATTTAATTATGACTCTGCTAGATAATCTACTTAATTTTTGGCCAAGAAACAAAGCTTTACTATGTTTAATGTCATAGAAATTGTACGTATTTACTTATTAAAGGGCAGGCCTAGCCTACGGCCAGATTTTAATTGCATTATGGGATGCATGTTTACAGATCTTAGTGATTAAACCATCTTGAAAATCCACTGCCTCACCTGCTGGGAATATCCATCTTGTGCCAGCAGTGGAATCAGTCTTTGATGTTGGTCTTTCCCCTATTCTGCTCACAGGGTAGACAAGCCAATATGGCTTCTTTTCTCCCTTTGGACTATAGCTTCAGAGCTTCAGTTTATGCATCCAGTTACAGCAAAACAGATAATTTCTTTCTTTCTAACATTTTTGTTTTACAGTCCCAGAAATCCTGGATAGAAAACACTTTCACCAAGAGGGAATGTATATACATTATTCCAAGTTCAAAGGATCCTCACAGGTAAAAACAAAAAACAATAGTTGCTTCTATTCAGTTTATTAAATGCACTTTTTACTGCTGGCCTGCCTCCTTTTGGCCTTTCATACTCCAAGTTTGCTGAAGGAGCCTAGTGTTTAGCTGCTGATGGTGTGTCTACATCATTTGTTACCGTTTTATATCACCATTTCTGTATCCTTTGTGCACAGTGGTCCTTTTACTTTGGGATTATGTAAAAGGGTGGGGGGGGGGGAATTTTGAGAGGGAATAAAGGGGGGTCAGGAAAACAGGGAATTTTGATGCTGCATAGTTAAAATTGATCTTAATATACCATGTATTTATTTCTCTAGTATCTTAAAGTCTGTAGTATGCTGACAGAAAAATACTACTATAGTTCTACATACTCGTATACATATTTTTTTTGGCAGGAATAGTAGAACAAGATGCTTGTATTTGTCACTCTGGAGCTTCTCTTTGTGGCATGTAGAGAGAGAGAGAGCATTTATTAGTCACAAACCTTCTGCCTTGGGTCCTGCCTCTCTTTTTATATCCTTCTCCATATTTATTCTTTCCAACCCAATAGAAATTGAAAGAAATTATACATAAGAGGTTAAGAATGTCTGTCTGGGGGCAAATAGAGCTCAAAAAAACACTACCTTCCTATCTACCACTCTTACCTCTCACCAAACCTGCCCTTCCCAAGACTACCTTCCACAGCTACATAGAAACATAATGGCAGGTAAAGGCCAAATGGTCCATCCAGTCTACCCATCCTCTGTAACCCCTAACTCTTCCTTTTCCTAAGTGATCCCACATGCTTATCCCATGCCTTTTAAAATTCTGACACAGTCCTCAACTCCACAACCTCCACTGGGATGTCATTCCACGCTTCCACCACCCTTTCTGTGAAGTAATACTTTCTTAGATTAATCATAAGCCTGTTCCCTCTTAACGTCATCGTATGCCCCCTCGTTCCAGAGCTTTCCTTCAGTTGAAAAAGGCTTTCTTCCTGTACATTAATGCCCTTGAGATATTTAAACGTCTATATCATATCTCCTCGCTCCTCTCTTCTAGTGTATACATATTGAGGTTCATAAGCCTGTCACTTTATTTTTTGTGTTCAAGACCGCTTACTAATTTTGTAGCTGCCCTCTGGACCGACTCCATCCTGTTTATATCTTTTCGTATGTGCAGTCTCCAGAACTGCACATAGTACTCTAAATGGGGCCTCACCAGAGACTTATACAATGGCACTATCACCTCCTTTTTCCTGCTGGTCATTCCTCTTTTTATGCACCCAAGCATCCTTCTGGCTTTGACTGTCACTTTTTCTACCTGTTTGGAAGCTTTAAGTTCATCAGACACAATCTCTCCCAAGTCTCACTCCTTTCTGCTCTAGACATATAGAGACAGCATTGATATACATACACTTATGTGAAAGGGATTGGAAGGCATTCTGTGAACCATGTTCCTTCTGATTTTTCCACTGGCTTGATTATTATTTTAGTATTTTGTGTATTTGTATTTCTTGTAGAAACTTTTACTCCTGGAGGAATTAAGCACAAAATTTTAGAAAATTCTGCGCTATTTATTTGTAGCATTTTTACACAGAATTTCCCCATCCTAAGGCCCAAAATGCCCTCCTATTTCCCTCTTCAAGCTTCAGCCTCCCCCACCCTTCCCAATGGCACATTCACATTTCTCTTGCCCCCCCCTTTCATTGTAGGCCTGGAGCTGGCTATCCCCCTCCTCCACAGAGATCACACAGCAGGATGAGGAGGAAATGAACTGCTGTACCCCCACAGTTCATAATAACTGGTCTAATCTGGCAGAGAAGGAGGAAGTGACCCGATGTGCAGTGCTTCACTTTCTTCTCCTGTTCCTGCCACACATTCTCTGCAGAGGAGGGGGAGAGAGACCCAATTCTGCACGATAGGGTAAATAGGAAATTATGGAGTTTCATTTATCATGTAAATGATTATAAACAGATTACCAAGGTGTTAAGAGTTTAAGACAGCCTGAAAAATGAAGGCTTTTAGCCTGGTTTGAATAGGGCCAGAGAGAGAGCACAACATACCAACTCAGGAAGTCTATTTCAGGTGTACAGCACAGCAAGTTGGAAGGAATGGAGTCTGGAGTTGGCATTGGGAAACGTAAGAGTGACTTACTGATGAACAGAGCTCCCAGGGAAGGGTGTAGGGATAGATAAGAGATACTGAGGAGCTGCAAAATTAGTGCACTAGTAGGTCAGTAAAAGAAGTTTGAACTGTATACAAAAATGGAGAAAGAGCAAGCAAGCAATGGTATATCAAGTCCCATTTCCTTGAGATTCTACATGGAATGTTGCTAGTGGAGGAGTAGCCTATTGGTTAGTGACTCTGGGCAAGTCACTTAACCCTCCATTGCCCCAGGTACAAATAAGTACCTGTATATACTATGTAAACCACTTTGAATGTAGTTGCAAAAACCACATAAAGACAGTATATCAAGGTCTAGTCTCTTTCCATGTCAAATATCACTTCACAGTTATCGGAGAAAATTTTTCTTCACTCAACATGTAATTAAACTCTAGAATTCGTTGCCAGAGAATGTGCTTAGCGGAATTTATAAAGGTTTGTACGGCTTCCTAAAGGAAAAGTCCATAGACCATTATTAAATGGACTTGGGGAAAATCCACTATATCTGAGATAAGCAGTATAAAATGTATTGTACTTTTTTGGGATCTTGCCAGGTATTTGTGTCCTGGATTGGCCACTGTTGGAAACAGGATGCTGGGCTTGATGAATCTTTGGTCTTTCCCAGTATGGCAATACTTATGTACTTATGCAGGGTGGGGGAGTTCTGTACTGCCCAGTTGCACAGAATTCCCCTAGGAGTAAACATTGTGGTGACTACTTCACTCTCATAGTAAAGCTAAATATATAGTGAGGTTTAGCTCAAACTGGGCTGACTGTGTTCAATCTGAATCTAATTATAAATTAACTATGGTCAGTTGGTTGAGTAACTAAGGAGAAAGTTAATTTTTAAAATGAGTGATATGGGTGTTGGATAACTTTTTTTTTTTTTTGTTAAATTATGTTGTGTTTAGTCAAGTTCCCTTTGCCTAATTTTATTCAAAGATCAGAAACCATTCAGTTTGACATATCTGCAGTAATAGGGGAAATCAGGAAGAAGGGGAATTTTTCACATCACTGTTTCCATTGCATCCCACAGATCAATCCAGAGACTTGTGGATTATGTCCCTTGCCAGCAGGTGGAGATAGAGAGAACTTCTGAGGTTCACTTTATGTAGTCATGTGCAGCCACCTTCACCTCAGTATTCTCTCTGTCTAGTAGATAGAGGGTCGTAACTCTCTAGCTCTGCATTGATGGGCTCCTGGCCTATCTCCCAGGCTGAGTTGAGCTTTTCTTGGGGTTACGTTCTCCCTACTGCGGTGAGACGGGTAAACTTGGTGGGACCAGGTCCCGCCCTTTCCTTCCTTGCTGGCCTCCCGGTGCGTGCCTGGGATAATTCCATCTGATTTGGTCGTGTTTTTTCCCAGCCTCCAGAAAAATAAATAAATAAAACCAGCTAGAGTGAGAAACAGCAGCTCATAGCAAGCGGTGTGAGTCCACAGCTGCAAGTCAACTTGTTGGGGGGACCAGCTGGAGTTGGGCTCTGCCCATCATGGTGACGCCGTTGGAAACGGTGAGGTGCTGTTCCTGGTGTGGGAGCCGGAGAGCAGTGTCTGGATCTTGCTCGGCATGGGGGGGGGGGGGCCCCCCTGTTCAGATCCTTTTGCCATCCCCTTTGTCATATATCTGCAAATATGTTTGCCAGATTTCTCGGTATGTCTTATGTCTGCCTGTGGGCGTCAGCGTGTATTGCAGCTCGACCCACGCTGCCATTTCTTTCATCAGATGGTGCCATGACTGATTTGGCAGCAGCACTGACTCTGCCCAGAACTGCAAGATGCACTTTTTTTACTAGAAGAGATGCCAAGAATACAAATCTGCTCTGCGCTTCCAATAATCCCTCTTCCCTTAACTGTGCCGTCCCCACCACTAATAGAACTCTGAAGGACCACTCAAACGGCTTCCCTATGACTTTTTCCAAAACTTCCAAAGAGTGAGTCCACAGTTCTGCCAAGGCCGAGCACTCCATAAAAGTGTGGACGAGTGTGCCTACCTCCCCTTGACATTTTGTGCACCTGTCATCCTCCCATAGTCCCATCTCCTTCCCACGCTGTCGGGTGATGTACACCCTATGGAGTATACGAAATTGAATGTCTTGTAATGCTGCATTTGGAGCAACCCTGTGAATATTGCGTATCTGTCCATTCCCTTGTGACACTCATGGAGCCACCGCATCAATATTGCTACATTGTACAGTCTAAGGTCTGGGAGCCTTACTCCACCATCTCTCCTCATCCGCACCAGTTTGGCAAATGCGATTCTGGGGCGCTTATTGTGCCAGATGAATGAACCAATAATACTTCGATATAGCTCCACCTCCCTTTTCACCACCCACAAAGGCACCATCTGTAATGGATAAAGTAATTTGGGGAGGAGCACCATTTTAACCAATGCTATTCGGCCTTTGAAGCTAACCGGGAGGTCCTTCCACTGTGAGCATATCTTCCGTACCGTCTCTACCTTCTCTATAACATTCTTCCTACACATCCACTCATAATCTGAATTCAAATGCACCCCCAAGTACTTAATTCCTGTACTTGCCCACAGCAGCGGAAACTCCTCCAATGTAGTGCTAAGGCATGGGGCTGATACCGCTAACGCTTCTGACTTCCCAAAGTTGATTCTCAATCCTGCAAATGCCCCAAATTCCTTTATTATTCCCATTACTATTGGCAGCGATTCCCTTGCATTACCCAGCAACAGCAGCATATCATCTGCAAACAAATTTACCCGATATTCAAGGCCTCCCATATGTATACCTTGTACCCTCCCATCCTGTCGTATCCTAGCAGCTAATGGTTCTAGTGTTAACACGAATAATAGGGGAGATAATGGGCACCCCTGATGTGTCCCACGCCCCAACGAGAATTTTGTCGTAAGGCTCTCATTTATCAACAATTCGTTGCCGGAGAACGTGGTACGGGCGGTTAGCTTGACGGAGTTTAAAAAGGGGTTAGATAGATTCCTAAAGGACAAGTCCATAGACCGCTATTAAATGGACTTGGAAAAATTCCGCATTTTTAGGTATAACTTGTCTGGAATGTTTTTACGTTTGGGGAGCGTGCCAGGTGCCCTTGACCTGGATTGGCCACTGTCGGTGACAGGATGCTGGGCTAGATGGACCTTTGGTCTTTCCCAGTATGGCACTACTTATGTACTTATGTACAACAACTGGGCCGTGGGATTGCTATATAATACTTGCACCCAATCCAAAAAGACCCCTCTAATACCATACCGCTGTGAAACCCAAAACAGGTATGGCCACAATACTTTATCAAAAGCCTTTTCGGCATCCAAACTGGCTATGATCGAGTCTCCTTGCCGATATCTGCCTTCTCTAAGTAATTATTTGCTGATTCAAAATATTTGCTGATTCAAATCTGCCTTTCACGAATCCAACTTGATCAGCATGCACCAAGTGTGGCAATAGCTCCCCTAACCTTGCAGCGAGCACGCTGACCAAGATCTTAAATCTTGATTTATGAGTGATAAAGGTCTGTAGGAACCCACCTTTTTGGTGTCCTTCCCCGGTTTTGGCAGTACTGTTATGTAAGCATGGTTTAATGTCGTCTCCATTACCTGGGATTCCCGGATATCATCGCACATGCCTTTAAACGCTGGTATACAGTGCTCTTGCAGTATTTTATAAAATTCGGACCCCAGTCCGTCCGGGCCGGGGGCTTTAGCCAATTTCAAATTCTTTATTACCCCTTGCACTTCCTTTCCTGTTATGGGTGCGCTTAACATTGCCACCTGGTCTAGCGCTAACCTCGGATGTCTCAGATGTTGAAAACATTCTTCACATTCTTGGCTAGAGAAATCTCCCCTGTCATACGCCTCATAAAAACATGTGAATTCTTCCTGTATTTCTTTCGGTGCCTTGATGCTCTCCCCCTTTGCCCCTTTCGATTTTGCTATATATGTTTTCCCCGAGCGTTGTCTTACCAAAGAGGCCAGTAGCTTCCCAGTCTTGTTCCCACATCTGTGTAGGCCATATTTGTACAGCTTAATACTATATAACGCCCGCTCATTAAGTAAACTCTGCATCTCCTTCCTACACTCCACATATAAACGCCTATTCTCTTCTACTGGCTGCGCTATGTACCTTCGACGCGCCTCTCCCATCCGTTGCCCCATGCTTAGTATTGCCTGGTCCCCTTTCTTGCACGAAGCTGCCACATATGCTATTATTTTCCCTCTTAATAGTGCCTTTGTCGCCTCCCAATACACTCGAGGACCTACATCAGTCACATGATTCTCCATTTCATAATCCTTCCACGCTGCTTTTAAGTATTCCTTAAATTCTACGCTTTGGTATAAAGCTGGATTCATACGCCAACGACTTGGCCTAGCTTGGACACTCCATTCAATGTCAACTTAGACTGGCGCATGATCCGAGATCTCCGCCTCCCCAATTACTGCTCTTCGTGTCTTGCCCCCCACACTGCTCCGGACACCAATATGTAATCCAAGTGAGCATGAGCCTTATGTGGATGAGAGAAAAATGTAAAATCGTGCTTCTCTTCATGAAGTAGTCGCCACACATCTACCAATGCCATTTCCTCACTCAAATAGTTAACTCTCTTCTTACTATGGTCCCTCATAGGTTGCCTCGGGGGTTGACAATCAATAGATGGATCACTGACAAAATTGAACCCCCCCCCCCCACTATTAAAGGGCAATCATCTATTATCGCTAATTTGGAATGGAGTTGAGTGGAAAAATGATGCGAATATGTATTTGGTGCGTAAGACTACAGAGCGCTATTTTTACTCCTTGCAGGGTACCCGTCACTATCACCCATCGTCCTTCCGGGTCCTGCATAATTTCCTGTAGTGTAGATGCCAAGGCCTTTTTTATCACCACTGTTACTCCTTTCTGGCGGCCACTGTAGGATGCATAATAAATCTCCCCCACCCAATCCCTTTGCAGTTTAGCGTGTTCTACCTTATCTAAGTGGGTTTCCTGGAGTAACGCTATATCCGTTTTTACTCTTTTCAAGTATTGCAGGAGCCTTGCTCTCTTAATGGGAGAGTGGATCCCATCAACATTAAGAGTCACTAGCCTTAAAGTTGCTGCCGCCATATCTCCATCTGTATCTCTACCCTCTCAATTATTTCCTTTCCCCTTGGGGAGCGAGAAGGCCTCCCAGCCAAGCCTCCCCGCCCTACTCCTTTTCACCCATAATTCCCCCTCCTTATTCCTAACGTTACTGTTCCCAGTACCTGGAGAACCCCCCCTTCCCCCCTCCCCTCACTCCTCCCAAAATAACTTAATAACCCCCACCCAGCCTTAGCATCCACCCCATCCACTCCCACATACTCCTTTTTACATTCCCCTTGCCCGCCCCGCTCCCCTCCGTTCACTTTTACCCCTTCCTACCCTCGCCCTTCCCCAACTATACAATCTCTCCACACACCAATATTCCCCCTTCAACAGCAGTATGCCAATATATCCCACATCCTCAGTTCTTCACCCCCCCCCCCCCCCCCCAGATAACCCCACACATTCTCTACCCACACATTAACTCCCTTCAACTGAGTATAAATGGGTTTAACAGAACCATCTTAATATACATACACACTATGTTTTTGTAACCCGCCTGGTCAACCACAGTTCCAGCCCCGAGGAAGCAGGATGTACTTCTCAGAAACTCAACCGTCTGGGCTCCGTATTAAAGCTTCAATACGTTATTTATGGTCCCCTATCACTCTCCAGGGTAATTCTTGTGCCTTATAGATACCCAGTCATGTTGGGTCCTGCAGTTGCTCTGGAGGTCCATCCATACTTAGAGTCTGGTCACAAACGCTTTCAGCTCCATTGGATTGGTGAAAAACAGCGTTTTGTTCTCATGTGTCACCCAAACCTTCGCTGGATATAACATCGCGAATCGTATGCCCTTGTCATACAAAGTTTTACATTATTGGCCCATTCTGCGGCGCTGGCCCGCTACTCTGGCTGAGTAGTCCTGAAAAAAAGCACCGGGACTCCATTATATTCCAGGGATCTGCTTGCCCTATAAGCCTGCATGATCTGTTCCTTGTGCATGTAATCCAGGATTTTAGCCAACACAGGTCTCGGTCGCTGAGCGCTCCCACTCTGTGGACACGCTCTACTCTCATTTGGTGCTTTATCTGTTCTACCTTCAGCTGCATCGGCAGCCATTTTGTCACCATGTCCCTCAGTTCCTTCTCGCGCACAGATTCTGGAAGCCCGATAATCCTTATATTATTTCGCCGGCTTCAGTTTTCAAGGTCGTCTGTCAGCTGGGTAAGTTGCTTTGTTAATGTTTTCACCGCTTCTATTCGGCCGTCCATAGCCTCTGATCTGTCCTCCTGCTGGCCGATACGTTCCTCAGCATTTTGTAGGCGTGTTGCCTGCCGCTCTAACTTCTCATTTATAGAGTCTACTGAAGACTGCAACCTTGCCATCCGGTCATCCAATACGGCCGTCAGCTGTTTAGTCAGCTCCCTGACCGCTTCTTCTTGTAGCGTTACCACCGCGTTAGCAGCAGCGGCTGGCGCCGTCATCACCATCTTAGGACTCCTGGCCTGCACACGATCACGGAGCAACCGCTGGGTCTTCACTGGCATACCCTTCAGCTCTTTCCAGTCAGCCTCCCAACTTCCATCACTTGAGCCTTGGTACATGCTGTTGAAGTTCAGGTACTTTCCGTCTTGTTAGAGCAGGAAGGGGGCAGGAAATTCGCTGATGAATTTAAGCTGAGAGCAGAGCTAGGCTTCGAAAGTCCTCTCAGCCCGCTGGCATCATGTGACCCCCTCTGGAACTTTGATTTCTAGTCGCTTATAGATTTAGGCCACTTATATCTCGGATGATAAAAGCCAGATAGCTGATTGCAGATATATTCAGTGCCTCAAGTGGCCTCTGGATTATCAAACGCTGTAAGTCATTTTTTTGGGCCTTGGGTGCTCAGCCATTTTTTCCAGCAAACGTGCAAAGCTACTCCTTTATTGACACTTATCTCTAGATCAGCTGGTTAGAAATACACTGGCTTTACTTGGCTTCTCCTCTATTCATATTTACCCATCCATCTCATAGCATAGTAATATAGTAGATGACGGCAGAAAAAGACCTGCACGGTCCATCCAGTCTGCCCAACAAGATATACCTTACCTTAATTTGTATATGTCATTTTCAGGGCACAGACCATATAAGTCTGCCCAGCACTATCCCTGACTCCCAACCACCAGCTCTGGCACAGACCGTATAAGTCTGCCCAGCACTATCCCCGCCTCCGAACCACCAGCCCCGCCTCCCACCACCCAATCTCAGTTAAGCTTCTGAGGATCCATTCCCGCTGAACAGGATTCCTTTATGTTTATCCCATGCATGTTTGAATTCCGTTTTCCTCTCCACCACCTCCCATGGGAGAGCATTCCAAGCATCCACCATTCTCTCCATGAAAAAATATTTCCTGACATTTTTCTTGAGTCTGCCCCCCTTCAATCTCATATCATGCCCTCTAGTTCTACCGCCTTCCCATCTCCGGAAAAGGTTCGTTTGTGGATTAATATCTTTTAGATATTTGAACGTCTGTATCAAGTCACCCCTGTTTCTCCTTTCCTCCAGGGTATACATGTTCAGGTCAGCAAGTCTCCTCATACGTCTTGCAACGCAAATCCCATACCATTCTCGTAGCTTTTCTTTGCACCGCTTCAATTCTTTTTACATCCTTAGCAAGATACGGCCTCCAGAACTGAACACAATACTCCAGGTGGGGCCTCACCAACGACTTATACAGGGGCATTAAAACCTCTTTTCGTCTGCTGGTCACTCCCCTCTCTATATAGCCTAGCAACCTTCTACTTATGGCCACCGCCTTGTCACACTGTTTCGTCGCCTTCAGATCCTCAGATATTATCACCCCAAGATCCCTCTCCCCGTCGGTACCTATCAGACTCTTCCCGCCTAACACATACGTCTCCCGTGGATTTCTACTCCCTAAGTGCATCACTTTGCATTTCTTGGCAAAGAAACCCTGTACAAGTTTCAAAAGGCCTGACACATTGATTCTCATAAATTAGTACCAGTTTTATCAGTAATGTTTTTCTCTTCTGCTGTCTTCAGCAAACACTTGATACCGCTGAGAAACAGTGCGTTACATATTGCGAGAGGCTTAAAGATCATTGAGGAGAAAAAAAAGATAGCAATAATGATGGGGGGAAAAGAGAGAATATGAAGAGGGAAAGGGGATCCCTGGTTCCATACAGGATAAGCCATGAAATGTTATACTTCTACTTTTAGCAAAGGATTTGAATTTTTGATTTGATTGCTAATCTTTTTAAATCTAAGTTCAAGCTGCGTTTTGTTTAGGTACAGCAGATATTTTCATGTCCTAGAAGGCTTCAAGTCTAAGTTTGTACCTGAGACTACAGAGGGTGAAGTGAATTGGATAGGACAAAATCAGTGTAAGCACACATGTAGAATTATCAAGAAAGTGTGTACAGGACTGTTTCCACTGTAACTTTGTTTTCTTTTATCTTTTATTTTAAATTTCTTTATTAATTTTGATTTAAACAAAGATAACACACTTTGAATGATACATCAATGTTTTAAATAACAACTTTAAAGTAAATTATTCCAGATTTTAAATTCCAAAAGGAATTTATACAAACATTGATTTTCAGCAGTCCACAAATTAAAGAGAATCCAATTATCACCAAAGGAAGTTGGTTAAAGTGGAAATAATTAACATTTAAAGTTAGAGCAGGCGGTTTCTAAATTTACATCTTGACTATAATTCCAACATTTATTTGGTCAGTTCTTTTTTCCCATGCATAAGTAAAAATCTAGACAGTTGTTCAGGTTCATAAAATATATATCTGTTATTCTTGAAAAAAATTAAACATTTGCATGGAAACCTTAATTGAAAAATGGCTTCTATTTCCACTGATTTCTGCTTCAATTCCAGAAATTTCTTTCTCCTTTGCTGAGTCCATTTAGAAATATTTGGGAACATCAAAATCTTATCTCCCATAAACTGAGGCTGTAAATTCTTAAAATACAATCTTAATAGAGCCTCTTTATCTTGTATAAAGACAAAGGAAATTATCAAAGTAGCACGAGTTTTAATTTCTTCCTGAGATTGCTCCAATAATCCGGATACATCCAGAGATTCAGAAGATGTTTGTAACTCAGTAGGAGACGATTGAGAATTTTTCCCTTGTGGTTTAAGGTAATATATTTTTTGCAGTGGAGGTAAAGAATCCTCTGGATATTTGAAAATCTCCTTCAAAAGTTTATTAAACAGCTCTCTAGCAGACATATACTGTGTTTGAGGAAAGTTTAATAAGCGTAGATTTAAATTTCTTGAGGAATTTTCTAGATTTTCAAGTTTTCTATGGATAATCAAACGATCTCCTGCCATTTGAGATTGCTGTTCTTGAATTTTCACTATATCCGTTTCCATTGCAACTTGTTTAACAGAAATCACTTCAACTTTTTCTTTCAGGTCTTTTACTTGTCTAGAGTTATTCAATGAAACCGAAATAAAGGAAGTACAGACCTTGTGTAGGGCTTCAAGAGCCGTCCAAATAGAGTCCAGGGATATTTCCTGGGGTTTCACCAGGGGCTGAATCGCCATCGCACACAACGAGGCTTCCTCCTCGAGACTACCGTTCCGGGTCCCCCTCGTTGTCGTTTCTCCTAACGCCGATCCTGGCGAAATCTGGATATCCCCCAACAAAGACAGATCTTCTGCCATCTTTTTCGACGGGGTCTGCCGTCCCTTCTGGTCTATACCTTCACTCGGTACTCCGGCCCCGTCTACTTGTGGCAGTGGGGGAGCTATAGGTCCTAGCGGGCTGAGCGAAGTTTTGCTCTCCAAGCCGGGGCTCTTCCCCGCCCCGGCAGCAGAAACGCCCGTCAGCTTAGGAACCAAAAAAGCAGAAATGGAAGTTTGCCCCAAAGAGGGGGTCTCCAGCCTAGAGAGGGACGGTCCCTTCGGCTTGCCCTTTCTCTTTGGCATGCTCGTAAAGTCAAAAAGAGAGTAAGAAAATGAAACTCAAGCAGAGCATTCTACTCCTGCTTCCTGCTCGATCGCCATCTTGGATTTTCCTCCGTTCGTTTTCTTTTATCTTTAAAAGATTGTAAAATATATATGTCAGCCACTTTTCTGGACAGAACAAATGTATCAACAGTAAAAAGAAATCTTTTATTACACATAGGATTTTAATAATAGATTCATTTTAGTTGTTTAACTTGTTTGCACTGACCTTATGAAATGAGTATAATTCAAAAGCCAGTCACAAATATTTTAAGTCATTTGTTTCTGAGCATCTGGGCCTCAGGGCATACACAGTGGCTGGAGAAGAGGTCTGAGCCTTTGAAAGCTTATCAAAAAATATACTGTTAGCCCAATAACAAAGGTATCATCTTATTTTCCTTTCTTTTGTTTTGTTTCTATTTAGTGGTTAGGGTTGGTGGACTTTGGTCCTGAGGAACTGAGTTCGATTCCCGGCACAGGCAGCTCCTTGTGACTCTGGGCAAGTCACTTAACCCTCAATTGCCTACCGCATAGAGCCTGCCATGAGTGGGAAAGCGCGGGGTACAAATGTAACAAAAAATAAAAATCTGGCACTGATTATTGTATTGTATTTTTTGTATTTAATTTTTGTAAGATGGTTTGTTAATCTTTCCAAGTAAGGTGATCAGTAAGTGTAAAAGAACATAACACTTGAAATAGTATTTGGTACTGGCAATTTACAGATCTGGTGAAGTAGTAGAGGGTTACTTGGAAATGCATTCAGAAAGTGGTGCACGAGTGTTTGGTGTGTTCTGCATTGGTTTCAAGAAAATGTAAGGGGGGGGGGGGGGGAGGTCCAAGTCAGTGTCATATCAGTAAGAAGCGCATGGAAGCTCTGTGTTTTGTGGTGCTGATAGGTGAGTGTCTCAGGTTTCTATTGTAGGAATACTTGGCAGCACACTTGTGTTCCAAAGGCATTATAATGTATGATGTTAAATTTTGTGTGTATGGTGACTTTCTAACTTGCAGCTAGTATCTTTCTGAATATTGAGCTGAGATCATGCAAACTCCAGATTGCCAGTCTAAGTGAGTTTGATAAAGTTTTATATCTCACCGTTCATTATTTATGATTTCTGTTTGTATCAGGCAGTTTATGTCCAGATAAATGTAGCAGGCTTAAAGGACTGGATTAATATAATTAGACATTTCAGGTCTAAATACAGTGTGTTCTTACTATATTTGTTTTGTAATCTACTTGTGTTTGTTTTGATTCTAAATTTAACTAAAGTTCATTATAGATTTATGAAAACATGATCTCATTGAGATGAACTTCCTATGTGGCTGCATAAAGTATACATACAATATATAGTATTGGTCCAATTTTGAAATGAAAGGAATCCTTTAAAAGAAAATGTTGAAAAAACCTTTTTTTTGCTGTTATAAATTGTCAAAGTTCTGTATATGGTAAATATAAATATATCCTAAAAGTGACTGCTGTGGCATGGAGCCTTTTTACTAAACTGCAGCAAGCACTTAAAGGGCATTCTACTGTGTGGCAACCTCTATCGCAGAGCTGTGTTAAGGTGCTTTGTGGTGTTTTCATAGTTTGTGTGCGGCAAACTGTGCATGAAGCGTGTTTCTGTGTCAGAGGGCATGGCATAGGTAGAGAGTAGGTGGAAAGTGTTTGGTAGTTAGCATGTGGTTAAACGCAATGGGCCAGATTCTATATATGATGCCTGAAAAATCCGCACAGAACTCATTTCTACCTCAGCATATTCTATAAGATTTAGGCGCGGTATATAGAATACACTTAGTTGATATCCTAGCGACTAAAGCTATACAGCTCCATTTATACCAACAAATACGTGGCATAAATCCCTGCGCATATTTACGTGGACTGGGACATATTCTATAATACGCGTAAATTTGGGAATGTTCATGAAATGCCCATTTCCCTGCCTATAGCCACACCTCTTTTGAAGTGCGTGCTTTAGAATTTAGGCGCAGTTGTTACTGAATACGCTTAGCAAGTTATGTGCATAAATTCTAATTATTGCCAATTAGTGCTCATTATTGCTTGTTAATGGTGTTAATACTGATTGGCCACTGTTGGAAACAGGATGCTGGGCTTGATGGACCTTCGGTCTGTCCCAGTATGGCAATACTTATGTACCTGATAATTTCCTTTCCTTTAGTCAGCTGCACCATTCTGAAATCTGCCTTTGGAAGACTAAAGCCTGTGGCTCTTGGGGTGCTCTGTTCATTTCTTTTCAGTAAAAAAAAAAAAGATAATACAATGAGAAACAATGAGGTAATCCTCGAAGATGAGGATAGCACCAGAAGGGTATACCAGTGAGTTCACTGGAAAAGCCTAGATTTTTCTCTGCCTCCATCTGCTGGTAGGAGGGGATAACACCCCTATGTTCAGAATGGTGCAGCTGACTAAAGGAAAGGAAATTATTCAAATATATGTGTACATTTTAGAATATTTGTTAAAAATATCTCATTCATTGTGTCTTGTATCTTGTATTATACAGATGTCTTCCAGGATGTCAGATTTGCCAGCAGCTAGTCAGGTAGGTGATTTCAAATTTTTTTTTTATAGTTTCTTTCTCATATTGTATGTCTGTGAGAAGTTATCACTGATGATGTACAATAAAACATATAAAAAAATTAATTCCTTTAAATCCTGCTAGACCAGTCCAGACTGATGGGTTTCGTGACCCTACCAGCAGGGCTGTGGAGGAGCCTGAGCCAGAAAATAGTTTTTGGTAGAGTTGAAGATGAAGTCGGTAAAAATGTACCAAGACTGACTCTTTCTTAAAAATAAAAACTTTATAAAATATAAATTTATCATTTTATATGTACCTATTTTTTTGTCCTGTTAAAGCCTAATATCAAGACACAGATGCTCATCAAACCAGCGAGTTTTCTCCATTTCTTACTGGAAAAGGTTCTGAAAGATTATGAACTTAAAAAAAAAAACAAGTTCTATGTATTGTAACTGACAATGCTTCAAACATGCTAAGTACAATTAAACTAATGAATGCAGACAATGAAAGTGACCAGAGATATTGGAATGTTTGAAATTGAAGAGTATGCTCCTGCAACTGAGGAACAAGCTAAATTTGCTATAGAACAATAAAATGATGATCTTTTAGATGATCTTGTTTTAGCTGCCTGAAACCTCTCCCAAATTCACCACATGCGCTGTTTTGTGCACACATTGCAGTTAGCAATAAGACACAATCTGCAAGAAGGATATGCTGCTGCTCTGATTGGCAAGGTGAGGAAAGTAATTATTGCTGCCAGAAAACCTCAAGTTGATTCCATTTTGAAGAGATGAGCTGGAAAAGGGACAGTTATCGATCAAGCCACACACTGAGGCAGTACCTACTTAATGATTCAGCGCTTGCTTGATCTGAAACCCTTTATTTTGGACATGACCAACCCTCAAGTGATGCTAAGTGAAAGTCAGTGGACCCAGGTGACACAATTGGAAGAGTTGCTTTTTTTTATTTTTATTTTTTTTTATTTATGATTTTACAATTTTACATCCATTTCAAAAATGTAATAGATACAGAAAATATATTTTAAACATACTATAACATAGGAAATATAATCATTCTTATATTGACCACAAACTACACCACATTATGAGGCAAGAAACTAGGAATAACAAAATAAAGGAAAAATTAATTGAGTTTAATTTACTCTGCATGAGGAAGAAAACCCTGACTACTCGCTAGCCGTTTTAACAGCATATTTAAAGTGGGGCCTCAGGTCTGATCACCAATCTTACCATGTTCTTTCGAATCTATATATATTTGCATTTTTCTGGGGTCAAGAAACATATAATTAACACCACCAATAGACACAAAGCATCTACATGGATACTTTAGAACAAATGTTCCAGATAAAGCGAGAACTCTTGGCTTTAACACCAGGAACTCTCGTCTACGCTTTTGTGTCTCTTTGTTGAGATCGGGGAAAATCTGGATCTTAGCTCCAAAAAAAGATGCATTCATATGCCTGAAATACAATTTAAAGATATTATTTCTATCAAGTTCAAGAGCGAAAGATACCAGGAGAGTTGTGCGTTCAGTAACCATCTCCAATGAACTCTCAAGGAACTCTGTCAAGTTCAGATCTGGTTGAGGCTGAGAAATCAGGGGTTGAGATTGAATTCCATATATATAACGAGCCCCGGTGATGGGCGGAAAGCCCTCCACAGGGATTCCTAGGATTTGTCCAAAATATTTTTTTAGCATATCTTTAGCAGGAATTAGAGGAGACTTCGGAAAATTAAGGAATCTTAAGTTATTTCTCCTCCCCTGATTATCTAAGTATTCAATCTTCTTAGCTATAGTGTCTCTGTCCTTTACCAAAGTTCCTGTCAGATCCTGTAATTTTTTAAGCTCTCCTCCCAGTATTTCAGTTTTCTCTTGATTTTCTTGTATTTTCCCACAAAGCTGCTCTTGAGTTTGCTTTAAACTTACAATTTCATCTTTTATAGAAGTTGTTACCTTGGTAAGGTTGGTGTTCATCCCCTGTATGGCTTCCCACAGCAACTCAAGCGTTATTACAGCTGGTCTTAATCTTTCACCGCTATCCACGGAAGATGCCACCAGGACAGGAGTGAGTGCAGGGCTCACTGCACCCAATTCTGTAGCCGCTAACTTCTCTGGGGTCGACGCTTCCATGGGGCCTCCTCCGGTTGCTAGTGCAGGAAACCCTTCGGTTTGCAGTAGCTGCCCATCCGATAGGAAGCGAACACTTCCGGGTCGCGGTGGTGCTGTAGTCGGAGGCGGGCTAAGTGACGCTGCCTCTATGCTGCGGTCCGATAGGGAAGAGTTGCTTTGACACACGTTTACAGTGACTAAAAAATTACAAGCTGAGGATTTAACTGCCAGTATGTTCTTTGAAGGAGTAGAAGAACCTGATGTTTCATCTGTCCCAAAAAGGAGGGTTAATTGCAGATGGCATTCTTGGTTCAAGAAAATGAAGAGAGGCACAATTATTAGAAAATAAGATTCTTTTGGCAGCTGTTTATGTAGACCCAATACACTGGATTCTTCTGGAAGATGAACAGCTGACTAAGGGGAAAAGTGCTCTTTGTGAGGTGTAGTTAGGATGAATGGGTTGTAGGAATGTCAGGAGGAAGAAGTTGAGGAGGCTGATGACATTGCAGCACTAACATCAACTGAGGATGAATTTGATTTTGATAAATATCTGGATCAGAAAGAGTGTGCAAAGCATCTTCGCATAAAAAAGGATTCCTCTAAACAGTGAACAAATTGAATACATTTCAACTTAATTTCTCATTTGCACTAAAAAGTTGAAAAATGTGATCATCAAAACCGGTCAGAAAGCTATTCCTTTATATTAGAGCTGTTGCTCAGGTGGTTACTGCTTTACCACTGACCCAAGTTAGTGCTGAGAGAGTGTTCTCTGCTCTGATAATAATTAGTTCAGATTTGAGGTCATTCATGAAGGAGGATCTGACTGAGGTGATTCTTTTTCTGAAGACAAGATTTCTCCCTTGTACTATTGGATTCTCCAATTTGTGGACTTGAGCTGGGTATATTATAATGATGTAAAAAATGTGGGGGGGAGGGGCGCTCAAGCGCTAGCGGCGAATGGACACATAGAGGTTGAGCTCCTCGAGCACTACTAAGATTTTCACTTTTCTGATGATTCAGATGCATTCTTTCAGTTGAAATGATATCTGGTTTATTCTAAGATGTCACCGCAAAGACAAAACTAGAATTGGCGTTCTCAGGCTATTCCATGTCTAAATGGTGGAAATCTGTTCCAGCCTCACCCAGTAAAAATATGGCGAACGACAATGGAGTACAGGCCACTGCAGATATCACAGCGCAACTAGAGCGCATTATGACATTGCTTACTGAAAACAACTCTACAGTGAAATCTATCCAGCAAGATATTTCTCAAATGAAAGAGCATTTTTCTCACTTTGAAGGTCGTTTAGATGAAGCTGAGGTGAAGATAAGTAGCCTTGAGGACGGCCACATGGTCTTCAAAGATACTCACAAAATGGCGCTGGAACTTGAAGCTCTGGAAGACGCAAGTAACTGGAACCGCAGAAATAACATTCGGATCTCGGGAATCTCTGAGAGTCGTGAAGGTACGGACATTGTTAAGTTTATTGAACAACTGATTCCCTCAATTCTTAATGCTGAATTTCGAGTTGGAAATATACTCCTTGTTAAGAAATTGAATTACTCTATACTCTCTCATACATGTGACTCCGAAAGATGCTGGGTTCTGGTGAAGATTAAATATGATAACTACACCTTATCTCTGCTAAATGTGTATGTACCCAATGTGGATAACACACTATTTTTTCAAGACTTGAATACACAGTTGACATTAGCTGGCTCAGAATACATCATATTGGCAGGAGATATGAACCTACTTCTGGATTTAGCTTTAGGCAGAAGATCCCCTGGTAAACCAAAAATTTTAAAATTCACTTTGGCTTTATCTCATTTACTGGATTCATGGAATTTGATAGATTCCTTGCATATAATTCGCCCAACTGATATTGACTTTACTTTTTATTCATCACCATATGATTCTTACTCCCGTCTGGACTACATATTTGTTTCTCAATCTTTGCTCCTTGAGATGACTAAATCTTCTATAGAACCAATAGTGGTATCAGATCATGCTTGTGTGACCCTTAACTTAAGAATCTCCTCACCTGCTATACCTTTTATGGCCTGGAGGTTTAATGCTGGTTTACTCAAGGATGAGGACTTTTGTTCATCTTTATTATCCTGGTTTGAAGAATATTTTAACCTCAATGAAACAGAAGACGTGGATTATCAGTACTGTTTGGGATGCTTACAAAACATATGTGCGGGGGGAGATAAGTTCACATCCCAAAAGTATAGAGCAGAAGAAAGAACTCTCCAACATGGAAAGGATTATTACACAACTTGAACACTCATATTGCCATTCTAACAATAAAGATACTCTTCTGGAATTACAAAAATTGCAATTCCAATATAACCGTGTTTTGAGCTCCAGAGCAGGTATAATCCTAGCATTTGAACAAGCTTCTTATTATGCAGGAATAAACAGAGCTGGCAAAGCCTTAGGTAACTATCTTAAAAATCATCTTTCATTTCTGCCATTCATGATGGGACATCAGTAAAGTCCGACCCAGCTTAAAGGTTGGGGTTTAAAGGAGGAATTGTAGGTTAGTGATAGGCAGAATAGAAATATAAAAAAGCAAACTTTATTAACTAATCTGCATACTCTTTTCCCCCTAGTTTTAAAACTTGAACTTTGTACCACAGCATTGACAGCATTAACAGATAGCTTTGGGAACTTAAAGGTTGGGGTTTAAAGGAGGTTAGTGATAGGCAGAATAAAAATATAAAAAAAGCAAACTTTATCAACTAATCTCTGTACTCTTTTCCCCCTAGTTTTAAAACTTGAACTTTGTACCACAGCATTAACAGCCTCTAGCAGGCACTGCAGGAACTAGTATAGTCTTCATCCCGCCCACCCCAAGCACAACTCTTCATTTATAGTCGGTTATTGTAATTAGGACAACAAGCGAGGAGTGCTCTTACAGAGTTTTAATCTCATTTCATTACTTCCTAAGAAGAAAAAAACTAAATAAACCACCCAATATACCATACAAACTAAAGACATTTTTGTATTAGGCTAATATCCTTAATACCTTAGCAAGTTTTAAATTATTGAAAAACTCAAAAATACTAAGATGGAATCAGCAGTCCAGCAGCGAGAGGGGTGCTATCCAGTCTTTTGCATTGAGTGTCACATGTATGATTATCTCCAATTTGGTGAGTGGTTATATGTGTGTGCCTGATGCAAAGAGCTCCTAGCTCTCAGAGAACGAGTCCGTTCTCTTGAAGCTAGAGTAGCAGACTTGGTGGAGCTGAGGGAGACAGAGATGTACATAGAGGAGATCTACAGGGATGTTGTAGACAAGTCTCACCTCCAGTCTGGCAACCCCTGTGCTGCCCTGGAGGAGGGAGGTCTCCTAGAAGGAGAGCATCACCCTGGTGAAGTAGGAAGTACTCCTGTAGCCAGGACCTGCCCACCAGGGGATGTACTATCCTCTCGCAATGAGGATATGTCTCCAAGAACTTCTGCGCAGCAAGGAAGGGTTAGGACAGATGTCGTAGTTTGTGATTCAATCATTAGGCATTCAGATAGCTGGGTGGCTGGTGGACGTGAGGATCGCCTGGTGACTTTCCTGCCTAGTGCGAAGGTGGCGGACCTCAAGTGTCACATAGATAGGATTTTAGATAGATCTGGGGAGGAGCAGGGTGTCTTGGTACATGTGGGTACCAAAGACATAGGAGAATGTGGTAGGGAGGTTCTGGAAGCCAAATTTAGGCTCTTAGGTAGAAAGCTGAAGTCTAGATCCTCAAGGGTTGCATTTTCAGGGATGCTTCCAGTTCCACTCGCAGGACCCAAAAGGCAGGCAGAGCTCCTAAGTCTCAATGCGTGTTTGAGATGATGGTGCAGGGATGAGGGATTTAGATTTGTTAGGAACTGGGTGACATTCTGGGAAAGGGGGAGACTGTTCCGAAAGGATGGGCTCCACCTTAACCGGGATGGAACCAAGCTATTGGCGCTAACTTTTAAAAAGGAGATAGAGCAGCTTTTAACCTAGAATTGGGGGGGGGGGGGGGGGGGGGGGAAGCAGACAGTTGACCTGGATTGCATGGTTTGGTGTGGAGTATCCTTGAAGGATACTATTGAAACAGGATATTTAGGATTCCCAGTAGAGAGGTTTCAACAATGCTGAAAGTAAGCCAGGTGCCCTTATTGAGAGAGCAGGATAAAGGATGCACTTTATCCCCTTCAACTTGTAAGCAGCTTGTAGATCAAAATAAAAAAAACATAATTTGAAGTGCCTGTATACAAATGATAGAAGCCTAAAAGATAAGGTGGGAGAGTTAGAATATATAGTACTAAATAATGAGATAGCTATAATAGGCATTTCAAGGGTAACGATGCGGAAGAACTGAAAGAAATCTTGGTGAACCTGGAAGATGTACTGAGCCAAATTGACAAATTAAAGAGTAGTAAAATCACCTAGACTGGATGGCATACATTCAAGGGTACTCAATGTGATGCCGATTTTTTTAAAGGGTTCTAGGGGTGATCCAGGAAATTGTAGACTGGTAAGACTGATGTCGGTGCTCAGCAAAATAGTGGAAACAATTATAAAGAATAAAATTACAGAACACATAGACAAACATGGCTTAATGGGACAGAATCAGCATAGGTTCAGGAAGTCTTGCCTCATGAATTTACTTCATTTCTTTGAAAGCTGCAAGAATGGTATGAGATTTGCATTACAAGATGTATGAGGAGAGACTTGCTGACCTGAACATGTATACCCTGGAGGAAAGGAGAAACAGGGGTGATATGATACAGACGTTCAAATATTTGAAAGGTATTAATCCTGAAACGAACCTTTTCCGTAGATGGGAAGGCGATAGAACTAGAGGACATGAAATGAGACTGAAGGGGGGCAGACTCAAGAAAAATGTCAGGAAGTATTTTTTCATGGAGAGAGTGGTGGATACTTGGAAAGCCCTCCCGCGAGAGGTGATGGAGATGAAAACGGTAATGGAATTTAAACATACGTGGGATAAACATAAAGGAATCCTGTTCAGAAGGAATGGATCCTCAGAAGCTTAGCCGAGATTGGGTGGCAGAGCCGGTGGTGGGAGGCGGGGCTGGTGCTTGGGATGCGGAGTAGTGCTGGGCAGACTTCTGCGGTCTGTGCCCTGAAAATGGCAGATACAAATCAAGGTAAGGTATACACAAAAAGTAGCATATATGAGTTTATCTTGTTGGGCAGACTGGATGGACCGTGCAGGTCTTTTTCTGCCGTCATCTACTATGTTACATAGCTCCCTTACCTTGTCTGCTGAGCCCCCCAAATCCCCCCAAAACCCACTACCAACAACTTTACACCACTACCATAGCCCTTACAGGTGAAGGGGGGGCACCTAGATGTGGGTTAAAGTGGGTTTGTGGTGGGTTTTGGAGGGCTCACATTACAAGTGTAACAGGAAGGGGGGGATGGGCCTGGGTCCACCTGCTTGAAGTGCACTGCACCCACTAAAACTACTTCAGGGACCTGCATACTGCTGCGATGGACCTGAGAATGACATTTGATGGCATAGAGGCTGGCACAAAATATTTTTAAAGATTTTGTTTTGAGAGTGGGAGGGGGTTTGTGACCACTGGGGGGAGTAAGGGGAGGTCATCCCCGATTCTCTCATGTGGTCATCTGGTCAGTTCGGGCACCTTTTTGTGCCTTGGTCGTAAGAAAAACAGGACCAGGTAGTTGTTCAAGTGCTCGTCAAGGACACCCTTTTTTTTTTTCCAATTATGGGTCGAGGACGTCCATGTGTTGGGCACACCCAAGTCCCACCTTCGCTACGCCCCCGTGAACTTTGGTCGTCCCCGCGACGGAAAGCAGTTGGGAACGCCCAAAATCAGCTTTCGATTATACCGATTTGGGCGACCCTGTGAGAAGGATGTCCATCTTCCGATTTGTGTCGAAAGATGGGCATCCTTCTCTTTCGAAAATGAGCCTGATATATCATTTAAAGTACTCCTGGATTATAACTGAAGGAAATCTTGTTACCTTGGTTTAAGAACTGACCAGTTTTACCAAAAACAAATGATGTAAGCTTCAGGGTATGTACAGTGCCTTATGAAACTCTTCATGTATGTCTATATTTTGCATTTCCTGTCTAAAAAAAAAAAAAATTAAATTAAAAATACATTAAAGAAGTCTATTTCAGTCAGTAACAGGGCTGCCTGAAGGGTATGTGACACCCTGAACCAGCTGTTGCTGGCATAGCCCCCTCCCCCCCCCCAAAACAAATCTTGTGTTCAAACCTGTGTTGGTGGTGTTGGCCATGCAGAGCAGAGAGCACAGCGGTGAGAGTAAAACACACTTTTGCTGCTATGATGGCTGAGTTGGTGAGGCAGGCTTTGGCATCCTGAAACAATACCTCACCTAGCTCATGCCTTGAGCTGGCCCTGCATAACAGTACAACATATTTTACATCAGTGCTTCCCAAACTGTGGATTGTGACCCCATCCCAGGCAAGCTGAAAAAAAAACCTTAGCTTTTGTCTCCCAATGATCCCGTGCTATAATTAGGCCTACAGGGGATCCATAGGAAGTGAGGAATGGCGGCAGGGTTGATTGCAATGCAGCATCGATAGAAAGGTAGGCCTCTGGCGGTCGCTTGCTTTTTCTTGCTTGGATAATGGGATTGCAGCCACAGAAAATTTGATAAAACATTGCTCTTAATGGTCAATGTGAAAGAACTATAGAAATTAAAAAAAAAAAAAAAGAAGCTAAATAAAATCAGGACTTTTTGGTTTCTTATTGTTATATTCATAGCAAACCCACATTAGTTCCAGCTCTAAAAATTTCTATAAGAAAGCCTGTAGTAAGTTAAATAGAGCCCACTTGTGTACAGTCATAATAGCTGTGCTGATTCAAATACTCCTGGATGAAGAATCAATCTGTTTTCATTTTATGAACTGAATTTGAAGCAAAAGTCTAAACATGCCGAACATATAGCTTTCGAAAGACCTCCGGGAGTAACGTTATTCAAAGACAGAGTGGGGGCAGGCTATAGGGCTTCTGGTTTTAGTTTTTGAGAGCTAATTTATAACAGACATAACGAAACACCTGAATTATATGTTACAAAATGGGCTCTTCCCGAAGGAGATAGGAAATATTCTACTCACCCCCATACCCAAAGACGCAAAGAAAAGTGCCAGTGAACTAACCAACTACAGGCCAGTAGCATCTATTCCCTTAATAACCAAACTAACAGAAGGGTTGGTGACCAAACAACTCACAAGCTATCTAAATAAATTCTCAATACTCCACGACTCCCAATCAGGATTTCGGTCTAACCATAGTACTAGTTACTCTTATGACCAAATTCAAACAAATGATTGCAACTGGAAAGAACATACTTCTTCTACAATTTGACATGTCAAGCGCTTTCGACATGTTTGATCATGGAATACTGCTACATATCCTTGAGTACTTCGGAATTGGAGGTAATGTCCTCAATTGGTTCAAGGGATTCCTAACCACACGATCATACCAAGTGACATCTAACTCGACTACTTCAGCCACATGGATACCTGAATGCGGAGTCCCACAGGGATCCCCCCCCCTCGCCGACCCTATTCAACTTAATGATGATACCATTGGCCAAACTATTATCGAACCAAAACCTTAACCCATACATATACGCAGACGACATAACGATCTACATCCCATTTAAACATGATCTAAAGGAAATTTCCAGTGACATCAACCAAAGTCTGCATATCATGCATTCGTGGGTGGATGCTTTTCAACTGAAACTTAATGCAGAAAAAACCCAATGCCTAATACTCACCTCGCAACATAACAAGAACAAATTCACAGCCATCAACACACCAAATCTGAACCTTCCTATTTCAGAAAACCTAAAAATTCTTGGAGTTACCATCGATGGACACCTAACACTCGAAAGCCATGCGAAAAACACAACCAAGAAGATGTTCCACTCAATGTGGAAATTAAAAAGAGTAAGACCTTTCTTCCCAAGGAATGTTTTCCGTAACCTGGTACAATCAATGGTGCTCAGTCATCTGGATTACTGCAACGCACTCTACACCGGCTGTAAAGAGCAAATAATCAAGAAACTTCAGACAGCCCAGAACACGGCAGCTAGACTCATATTCGGCAAAACAAAATATGAAAGCGCTAAGCCCCTACGAGAAAAACTACACTGGCTCCCACTTAAAGAACACATCACGTTCAAAATATGCTCCCTAGTTCACAAAATCATTCATGGAGATGCACCAGCCTACATGTCAGACCTGATAGACTTACCACCCAGGAGTGCCAAAAGATCATCCCGCACATTCCTTGATCTACACTTCCCTAACAGCAAAGGTCTAAAATACAAATTAATGCACGCATCAAACTTTACCTACTTAAGCACACAGTTATGGAACGCACTGCCGCGCAACTTAAAAATGATCTACGAACTAGCGAACTTCCGCAAACTACTGAAGACCCATCTCTTTAACAAGGCTTACCACAAAGATCAACCAATGTGAATATACATAACTCCTCCACACATAGTTAGAACTGTCTTATAGTATCTGCTTGTTATACAACTATCGTGTTATCATTATCATGTTGCCAAAGATTCTTCTGTAACACTTAATGCCTAATTTCTATTATATTTCCACTATTCATGTAAGCCACATTGAGCCTGCAAAGAGGTGGGAAAATGTGGGATACAAATGCAATAAATAAAAATAAATTTTGTGTGTGTGTGTGTGTGGGGGGGGGGGGGGGTTCCAAATAAATATGATATTTATATACTTTCTCATATACATTTTATTTATAAAAAGAAAACAGGACACTGTGCTTGATGTACCTTCAGTCTGTCTCAGTATGGCAATGCTTATGTTCTTTTTGTTTTAATCATGCTTTTCCTGTTAGGGTTCAAACTGGATGCAAAATTAAAACAAAAAACAAAATAAAATATGCATATGTATGCTAGTCTACTGATGGGCTAGTGAGATTTATGGGACTGTCAAATTCTGTAACTAAATTAATGACATTTTTCTACAAGGTGCTGCTGTGGTCGGTTGGTCAGGCAACATGCCTGCTTTACTGCAAGTCTTGCCATGAAATACTCGGATGTGAAACTAGGTGAAAATCTGAATCAAGAACTAGAAGAATGGTCTGTGGAAAAGCATACAGAGGAAAGTCCAACTGATGCATATGGCATCATTAACTTTCAGGGTGGCTCACATTCTTACAGAGCCAAGGTAAGGAAAAATTGTGTTAGTAAATTGCATCTTTTACCCAGAAGCAAAGGATGTTCTAGTTGTAATGTTGACAGAGGCTATGCTTTTTTTTTTTTTTGGCTAAACCAATTTTGCAGAAACACACTGAAAGGGAGGAGGAGTGGCATACAGGTTGAACTGTGATACAGGAGATTTCCTTAAACACATATTCATAACTGCTCTCTACCAATGAATCTCTGCAAGACCTAGAGTAGGTTACCTCCCTGTGCCTCTGAGACTGTCATTTGTTTTGATTTGTTTTTCCATAATTTCAGAACCTGTGAGATGGTTGTGTCCATCAACCAGAAAATGGAGCTAGAGAACTGAAAACTGAGCTGAGACATCTCTCTCTTGGCATCCAGTCCAGCTCCACAGTATTTTCTTTCTCCAGAAAGTGGACACACTTTTCAGCCTCTGGTTCTGAGTGCTTTGCTCCTGGTCCAGTTGGTCAGCTGGTCCCCAGTTGAGCTTTGTGAGTGGCTTGGGTTTACAGAGTCATATCTGGAGGTCTTCAGATCCTTGTATGTGGTGCACTGTGAATTTACTTCTTCCCTCCCGTATAAAGTATCACATACCATGTAAAATGAGTTTATCGTGTTGGGCAGACTGGATGGACCATACAACTGGCTTATTCGTGTGTCTTGCTATTTAGACAGTGTGACAACGCCTGACAAAATTGTCCATCTTCTGCAGTCGCTGGGTTTTGTGATCTATTTTGAGAAGAGTAGACTAACTCCATCGCAAATGCTGGAGTATCTGGGTGTTCTGTTCAATACAACAAGGGAGAGGATATTGCTCACGGAACATAGGAGGTCAAAAACATTTGTCTTCTCAGTCAAGGCAGACCCAGGGTCTGGAATTACGTCCAGGTTCTGTGGTCAGTGAGAATGGTGATGGAAGGTGGTGCCAGGGGAAGGGCTCATATGCAGCCATTACAGGAGTCTGTTCTCAGCTTCTGGTCTTTGTCTTCACAGAAGTATGACCTTCATCTTCCTTAAACACTGGTTGCCGTACAGAGCATAGTCGCCTAGGAATTTGACTGTCGGAGCTCCCTTTCCGATAACACAATGGGTGCCAGCAAGTTGGATTGGGGAGCTAGTTACAAGTTCCATCTGGCATAGGGCACGTGGATGAAACAGGAGTCTCGGTGGTCAGTAAATCACTTGGACCTCATGGCAGTGTGGAATGCCTACGCAACTTTGCACTCTTTCTGATGAGGGCCCCAGTCCAAATATTCTCCAACAGTGCCACGGCAGTAACTTATATCAACAAGCAAGGTGGGACCTGCAGAATGTCTGATGACAAACGCATTGGAGGCGGCCTCCCTCATGAATTGGGTGGAGAAAATCTTCTCTGCTTGCCAGCAGCTCACATCACTGGGTCCTTTTATGAATACTCAAAAAAAAAATCTTTCATCAATATTTCACAAGCATTACACTTGAACAAGAAACTTAAGAATATACAAATAAAGGAAACAAATAAAAGAAAAATAAAAAACTTTCCATAGATCACAATGTATAAGGGAATTACCTAAACAAGGATAAGGAGCTCCACAATTAGGAAAACTTTTCAACTAATTTAGGCTTTAATGTGAAGAAACCCAAGTCTATTCCTGTAGCTACCCAAAATAGAAAGTATCTCAAAATCTAAGCATCAGAAAAACATCAGAGGAGCAGCAACAAATCACACTAATATTGATGTAATATAGTTATCTTCTTTATCTCAAGGAAACATTCTTAATTGGTCACAAACATAGAAGACATATTTTGTCCCTAAATATTTGATCAAACACTTGCAGGGGTATGTAAGTGAAAAAGTCGCTCCCAGGGACAAAACATCCTGCTTCATAGACAGAACATTTTTCTGTGAACTTGAGTCTGTCTAGTAACCTCAGATACGTGCAGATTTGTTGCCATAAAATAAAACTTGTCAATTATGAAAAAAGAGTCTTAATACCGCATTTAAAATCTTGCTCAAACACGAATGAGATTAATAAGGTAGCTCTTTCAGTATCTTCAGAGAAAGGTGATTCATGTATCTCAGATATGTTTAGCTCGCCATTAATTCTTCCTTGAATTTCTTGTCCTTGTTCCTTCTCTCCAGGCATTTTAGAAGGCAAAAAGTAAATCCAATTCACATGAGGTATAGTCTCTGTGAATTTTAAAATCTCTATCGGTTAGCTTCTAAAGGCATCCATGGGAGACATCCCCCAAGGGCTTGGGAATGTCTCCCATGTACATTGCAGTGTCTTTGAATGTGGAGGTAGACTTTCTCAGCAGGCACTCCTTGGACCCGAGAGAATGGGAACTATCCAGCCAGGGTTTTCAGCTAATAGTGGACCAGTGGGGTTCTCCACTTCTGGACTTGATAGCAATGAAAAGGAATACCAAGTGCCCAATTTCTTCAGCTATCAGAAAGAACTAGGCTCAATGGGGATAGATGACCCAAGGCAGCCCTGGCTTGGAGACACATCTACTGAATGCTTCCCTTTTGGCCCATGGTAGACCACATATTGAAAAGGATCCCATTGCACTGGGGTTGAATAATTCTCGTAGCCCCAGATCAGCTGTGGAGGCCATGGTAAGTGGACCTTATTCAACTGCTGTTGGGGATCCTCTCTGTCTTCTACAGGTACACAGCCTACCAAAGCAAGTTCCGGTGCTTATGGAGGATCCGTGCTCCTTTGGTCTTATGACTTGGTCTTTCAAAGGACTTGGTTGATTTCGATCATTGCTACCTTGCTTCAGACTCTGAAATGCTCTACATCCATGGCATATGTAAGGGTGTGGACAATATTCGAGGGCTGGTGTTCTGAGCACGGACTTTCTACCTTCTCTGCTCAGATCGCACACATTCTATCATTTTTCCAGGCAGTCCTTCAGAAAGTGTTGGCATTGGGTTCTCTAAAAGTTCAGGTTGCAGCTTTGGCCTATTTCATGGGCTGACTACAGAAGATGTCTGTTGTGGCTTACCCAGATATTGTTCAGTTCTTGCAGGGAGTGGGCCGCTTGTGGCCTCCCTTTCTTGCATCGTGTCCAGAGTGGAACCTTTATTTTAGTTCTTTGAGCTCTTCAGAAGCCGCCTTTTGAGCCACCCTAGGAGGCTTCCTTGAAAGATCTTATGCCAAAGACAGCGTTCTTGGTGGCTGTTGCATTGGTATGTAGGGTTTCGGAGCTTCCGGCTCTCTCTTGGCGGGATCCCTGTCTCCACTTTTGAGAGGCCAGGGGTGCATAGTTCTTTCCTTTCTTCTGACAGTGATATCAGCATTTTCTCCTAGGACAAGCAGGCTGCTTATTCTCACATGTGTGTCTACGTCCACGTTGGTCCGGGAATTGGCATTTTGCAAAAGCAAAAAAAAAAAAAAAAAAAAAGTTTTGCCAGAGTCTTCTGGCGTGCGCGCACCATGGACTAACTTCCCGCCCGCCGCGCGAGTACCTCAGTTTTTTCTTTCTCTACGACGAAGTGCGGCAGGTTCCTCCTGTGCTCCTCGTTGAGGCCCGGGAAAAGAGTCTTCTTTTTTTCGTGACTTTCTTTCGCTTTTTTCCTTTGCTTTGTTTAAAAAAAAAAGTTTTACCCTTAGTTTTCTTATTAGTTTCCTTTTCTCCTGATTTTAAGTTTTCTTTGTTTTTTCGATGCGGAGTAGCCTAGTGGTTAGTGCAGTGGACTTTGATCCTGGGGAACTGAGTTCGATTCCCACTGCAGCTCCTTGTGACTCTGGGCAAGTCACCTAAACCTCCATTGCCCCTGGTACAAATAAGTACCTGAATATACTATGCAAACTGCTTTGAATGTAGTTGCAAAAACCACAGAAAGGCGGTATATCAAGTTCCATTTCCCTTTCCTTTTTTGGCACAATTGCGTCTTTTGATTTTGCCGAGGCCTTTTTTCCTTCCGTGTCATCAAAGGCACCCAGCAGCTTCAAACTTTGTAGTCAGTGCAACTGGACCATCTCAGGTACCGATACCCATTCCTGGCGTTTCCAGTGCCTTGGGCCCGACCACAGCCCAGCTGCTTGTAGTCTGTGTCTTCGTATGAAAAAACAGACCCAAGTGGCTCAAGAAACCCAGCGAGAGAGACTTTTTGGGGCTCAGTCCAGTCCTTCGACGTCTACATCGACATCGGTACTGAGGTCGGTAGTGTTGACATTGAGGGAGGCATCAACGTCAGGAGCAGCAGGATAATGCAACCTCACAAGTGGTCACTGAACATGGGAGTAGTCCGCAAGATCTTCCGAGCATGGGGCACCCCCTCGGTAGATCTTTTTGCCACTCAGATCAATCATAAGATCCCTCATTTCTGCTCCAGGCTTCAGGCCCATGACAGACTAGCCTTTCTCCTACATTGGGGAACAGGCCTTCTGTATGCGTATCCTCCCATACCTCTAGTAGGGAAGACATTGCTGAAACTCAAGTAAGACCGCGGGACCATGATCCTGATTGCACCCTTCTGGCCACGTCTTAGATTTGGTTTCCTCCTCTTCTGCACTTGTCCTCTGAGGAACTGTAGAGATTGGAAGTTTTCCAACTCCCATCACTCAGAATGAAGGGTCGCTTCTACATCCCAACCTCCAGTCTCTGGCTCTCATGGCCTGGATGTTGAGACCTTAGAATTTGCTTCCTTGGGTCTTTCAGAGGGTGTTGCCTGAGTCTTGCTTGCTTCCAGGAACGATTCCACAAAGAGGTGTTACTCTTTGAAATGGAGGAAGTTTGCTGTCTGGTGTGACAGCAAGGCCCTATATCTTCTCTCTTGTCCTACACAGACCATGCTTGAATACCTTCTACACTTATCAAAGTCTGGTCTCATGACCAACTTCGTGAGGGTTCACCTCAGTGCAATTAGTGCTTGTCATCGGTGTGTAGAGGGTAAGCCAATCTCTGGATAGCCTTTAGTTGTTCACTTCATGAGAGGTTTGCTTTTGTCAAAGCCCCCGGTCAAACTTCGACCAGTGTCATGGGATATCAGCTGATGAAAGCTCCTTTTGAGCCACTAAATTCCTGCCATGTGAAGTACTTGACCTGGAAGGTCATTTTCTTGGTGGCTGTTACTTCAGCTCGTAGGGTCAGTGAGCTTCAGGCCTTAGTAGTGGATGCACCTTATACTAAGTCCATTCACAGCAGATTAGACCTCTGCACGCACCCTAAGTTCCTGTCGAATGTGGTGTCTGAGTTCCATCTGAACCAGTTAATTGTCTTGCCAACATATTTTTCCCCGACCTCATGCCCACCCTGGCGAGAGCAGCTTGCACACCTTGGACTGCAAGAGAGCTTTGGCCTTTTACGTTGGGCAGACAAAGCCCTTCAGACAGTCCGCCCAGTTGTTTGTTTCTTTTGATCCCAACAGGAGGGGAGTCGCCATCAGAAAATGCACAGTCTCCAATTGGCTAACAGATTGCATTTCCTTCACTTATGCCCAAGCTGGGCTGACTCTGGAGAGCCATGGCTGTGTCGGTGGCTCACTTAAAGTCAGCCTCCATTGAAGAGATTTGCAAGGCTGCAACGTGGTCATCAGTCCACACATTCGCATCTCACTACTACCTTCAGCAGGATACCTGACGCGACAGTCGGTTTGGGCAGTCAGTGCTGCAGGATTTGTTTGGGGTTTAGAATCCAACTCTACACCCTCTAGTCCCGTTTTATTCTGTTCCAGGCTGCACTCTCAGCTAGTTGTTTATAGTTTCAAGTTAACTTATGTTTAGTCCTTGCCGTTGCGAGGCCCAATTGACCAATGTTCATTGTTTTGAGTGAGCCTGGATGCTAGGGATACCCCACATGTGAGAATAAGCAACCTGCTTGTCCTTGGAGAAAGCGAAGATACTTACCTGTAGCAGGTATTCTCTGAGGACAGCAGGCTGATTATTCTCACAATCCCTCCCACCTTCACTTTGTAGTGTGTTATTGTTATGCTCTTTAATTTAACTGAGGTACTCGCTTGCGTGACGGGCGGGAAGTTAGTTTTTTGTTTTTGCAAAATGCCGATTCCCGGGCCAACGCAGACGTCGACCCACATGTGAGAATAATCAGCCTGCTGTCCTCGGAGAATACCTGCTACAGGTAAGTATCTTCGCTTTATCTCAACCACTCTGTGAAGCTTCTGTCTTTTTACAGAGAGGACAAAGAAACTCAGTATTCTTCCTTGAAAGTTCTCGATGTGTGTAGAGTCTTCATTTAGATATCTGGAAATCACGAATGTCTTTTGTATATCGGACAGACTGTGCTTTTTGTTAAGGAGAGGCTTGGCTTCATGGCTTCGAAGCCCACAATTGCTAGATGGTTCAATGAGATTATTGCATCAGGCTATTTGCTTGCAAGGAAGTAGGCTCCAGAGGTCTTGTGGGCTCATTTTATGAGGCATACAGCAACATCCTGGGCGGAGACTACCTTACTGTTTCCTTTGGATATTTGAAAGGTGCCTATGTGGTCAGTGCTGCATACCCTTGCTAAGCACTACAGGGTGGACATTGCAGTGTGTTCCAAAGCCAGTTTTAGGGCTTCTGCCCTCAGGGCGGTGGCACCATGATCTTTTGTTCTCTACAGGTTGTCCAATGATGAGAGGGTCCACATGTGTTTGCTCATCTGGTTGTGTTAGGTTAGCGAGTTGTTTAATGTTTTTATGTTTATTCAGAGTTTCTCCTCGCTGCTTGTCTACGTAAATACTGAGGAGATGGACTGGATGCCAAGAGAGAGATGTCTCAGCTCAGTTTTCAGTTCTGTATCTCCACCTACTGGTTGATGGACACAACTATCCCACAGGATCTGGAATAGAGGGAAGGACTAATAGAAAGAAAATTATCTGGTAAAACCTAATTTCTCTGTTCCACTCAACATGAATACCCTTTCATGTATAATAATATTGCCAAAGTCTCAAAAATGTATTTAAGCCAACAAGGTATTTTGTTGTGATAAAAACATTTTTGGAAGTACTTACCTATTTAGGGGCATACTCTACTTGAGTACAGTACTGGCTGTTCATTCTGCATAGTTCATGTTTCAAGTTTGTTTTCAGTGAATAAAGTTGATTTTGATTTCAAGTTGCAAAAAGACTGAAATACTGCACATTTTTAAGCTTACTTTTATCATAACGACCATCTCTTTATTCACTATATTACAGCTGCATCCATTCTTTATTACTTGTTTAAGTTGTAGTACTATGTAAGCCGCATTGAACCTGCTAACAAGTGGGAAAGTGCGGGGTATAAGTGTTACAAATAAATAAAATAAATACTTGGCAGGAGTGGTATTTGGGGGTAGCAAGTGTGGTGACATCTATAGCTCTGCGCTTTAATGAAACCAGCCTATTCAGGGCCCCTTTAAGTACTATCTGTATGGTACTCTGCAACAATTCAAATGCATACAAATCGTGTAGTTGTGTGTGTAAAAATATATTGAGGTAATTCTGTAAGAGTACATCTCTTTGGAGCGCATTCTGTAAATACAAATAGGCACCTACATTTCTTTATTGAATAGCTAATCATTGAAATACTTTATGATGCTCCCTGTTATTTCCCTGGAACAGCTGAATTTCTAAGTGTCGCAGATGACCTCATAAGGAATGATCTCTTCAGCTGTTGTGATGCATGGTATTTGTGACGTCTCAGCCAGTTTAACTTTATTTCCGCTACTGAAGAGGATTCTTTTGTTAATATGGCTGGTTTCATGAATTTAAATATTACAGAAATGCTGGTTAAAGAACTTATAATGAGTTGTCAGTAATTAGTTATTGCCAGGATGAGTATTGCTACTTTGCCATTTGTACTTTTTGAAATACATCTGTATCCTCTATATCAGTGGTTTTCAACCCAGTCCTCAGGGACCACATGGCTGGTTGAGGTTTCAGTATATTCATAATGGATATGCATGGGATGTATTAGCATGCATTTCCTCCATTGTGTGCAATTATTGGACCGGGTTGAAAACCAGTGCTCTGTATGTGTATTTCAAGCTTCCACTCATTCTGGATGTATCTCATACCTTTGTCAGTAGTTCAAGGCAAAGTACATTTAGGTGCATTCGGCATTTTCCTGTTCCCAGAGGACTTAACAATCTAACCCCCCTGTTTACTAACCACGCTAGCGCCGACACAGCCCATTCACTTTGAATGGACTGTGTCAGCATTACTGCACAACTTAATAAAAAGGGGGGTAAGATTATACGTGAAACAGTAGAGTGTCAAGTTGTGCTGTGGATGGTCTTTTCATTTTTATATAAATATGAAGTTTTGGCTTCCTGTATGAGTGTTTATGATAAGTATTTGTGTAGCAGGCCTAAAATCTTGGCCCTGTAATCTTCATGAAGGTGGAACTTGAAATCCATTGTTAAGAATTGAACTGAGTGTATTTAAACCTAACTCTGTCTTGCCACAGTATGTGAGATTGGCCTATGACTCCAGACCTGAAGCCATTTTACAGCTTATGTTGAAAGAATGGCAGATGGACCTGCCTAAGCTTCTTATCTCCGTGCATGGTGGAATGCAGAAATTTGAACTTCCCCCGCGCATCAAACAATTGATTGGCAAAGGCCTTATCAAAGCTGCAGTAACAACAGGAGCCTGGATTATTACCGGAGGAGTAAATACTGGTAAATCACAAATCTTTCATCTACATAGAGATGCAGGGGACTGCTTTTTCAGTAGATTATGACACTTCACTACTTGCTTTGCTGATACTTTGTTCAAGAAAATTTAATCTGTCCACTCTGATAATCCAAATTATTGTCTGGTCTCATATTTCATTTCAGTTCTAATTAACAAAAGCTATTGCTTACAGATTTGATTTTTGAAGAGTGTTGAAATGGTTGGTGGCCACTATTGTGTTTCATTTAAAATGGACTAACTTTTCATCCTACCATCTATTCAACTAAAGGGCTCTGTATTCAGTGTTTGAATTTCATTTTCTTCACTTGGAGGTCTTTTCTTTTTTTTTGGCTAAGATGTTTACTGAGAACTAGGAAACACTGATGTGCATAAAATTACTGAACCTGAATAGAAAAGATGAATCTGTGTCTTCATGAAAAGTAGATGATTACTCCTTAAGTAAGAAGATGGAAGACTGTGCATCCTTTTATCAGGGGAAATGACTGATGTTTATGTTAGAGGGAAAAAGAGAGCTTGATTTAAAAAAAAAAAAAAAAAAAAAGGAAAATTCCAAAGGCACAGAATGAGACAGTCCTTTATGAATAGACTACAGGGAAAGACTGAAGGGCCCTTTTACTAAGCTGTGTTTAAGTGCTAATGCAGAATGTGCTGAAGTATTCTGTATTAGTTTTGCATTTGTGCTCTTTAATCACAAGGTATTTAATGTTTTTTGTTTTTTATTTTTGTAGGGGGTGTGTCAGGGCAGAGAATGGGTATGGAAGCGCTATTCAGCTAGTGCGCTGACATTACCGGCACAGTAACTAGTTAGTGCGTCCGTAATGCGGGAGCCCTTAGTGCTTGTGCTGTTCTAAGCGAAGTATAGAGTAGCTTAGCCAGCTAAACCAACCCCAAGTAGAAGCTTTACCAGTATACTTTCAGTTCTTAAGCAGATCTTCTTTATTGTAGTATTCATAATAAATAAAGAAAATCCAGCTTACAGTTCAGTTGCTTGGACAGAATTACTGCCTTCTGCACATAGAGTCTGCATTAAGCCACCTCAGAGGCAAGAAGATGGCCAGAACCTCATCTCAGCAGAGAGGAAAAGCTGTAACACTCAAAGGGAAATGAGGGGAGGAACTCAGAGAAAATGAATGGAGAATGACTTGGGGAGGTGGTGAAAAATCTTGATCGACCACAGTAGATTAAGGAAGGATAGGACCCTAGAACAACTGCTGATCACAAAGGCATGCTAGCAAGACTGGGATTCTTTCACATCCCAGGGACAAAGAGGGAGGGCTGACCCTAGCTCAGATCCGAGAGCCATTAGGGAAAGCTCACAAGGAGTAAATCACAGGATACTGCAAACTATAGAGATAGCAGCCCTAGTATACAGTATTATTTATACACAGGCAAAGAAATTTACATATAAATAATACTCATACAAAATATTCATAACAATGTTCGCTGCTTCCATGAATATGGGGGCGGAACAGTGCTTCCTAAATAGGAGGCTGTATGTGCTCCCACATTAATTTTTTTTTTTAAATGTTTGTCCGGTAATGCTAATATTAGTGCATGGCCAGCAATTCAATAAATAAAAAAAATGCCTGTTTTATACCCATGTTAGAAATGGGCTTAGTGTGTGGGAAAGACTTGTGTTAGGGCATGCTAAGCCCATTTACTAGTGCAGCTTAGCCCTGAGATTGTAAACCTTGTGATAATTTCAGTTACAGACAGCTTGAAAAAGAATCCTGTAGTGATTTTGGAAGATGAATCGCCTGTGGAATTTATGTGGATATTAATCTCTTTTCCATTATCAGGTTTTTATGGGGATAATATTTAGGTTTGATAACTGCTGACTGTGCTTTCTGCATCTTGTGACTTTTCACAGCAGAATTTTGAAATCTTAAAAAAAAAAATACTCAAAAGGTTTTTGTTTAAATGTTGTAGTTTCAGTAGCAAATAACCATGGCTACTGAAATCCAATGATATAGAGGAATTGGAGTATTGCAGTATTATTTCTGGTGTCATCGTATTTTTATTGAGGTATGATATATGTTGTTGCTTAACAATATATGTACTTTGTATATATGATTGTAAACCACTTAGAATGGTAGATTATGCGGTCTATAAATTTTAGTAAATAAATAAAAATCTAACTTTTGTTTTGGGGGAAGGGCTCGGCAGTTTCCTTCTGTTTCTTAAGCTTCCAGTTTAAATGACGTTGAGGCTGGTTTCAGGTGCCATGAGCTTTCGTTTGCAGGCCCCTTGAGTGGGTGACCTGACCTAACCTAGGATGGAATCCTTTGTTCTTATTTATACAACATTCCTGAGATGAAGTATTTTATTTTTGCTAGCACCTCTTATTTATTCACCCCTAGCATTTGTAATTCCAAGTTTAAAAAAAAAAGTGCAGTGCAGATTTAAAATCTAGTGTGGTTACCTTTTTGCATCTTTAGCACAACTTAAGCTCGGGAGAGAAGGCATTTAAAGTTAAAACATAAAATAGGTTTGTTGGACTTTTGAAAAATGTGGATTGCACATATGCTTTTCAGCATAAGGGTCAATGCATAATCATGTCAGTCTCTCTTGTTTTGGGTATAGGTGTTGCAAAACATGTTGGAGATGCACTCAAAGAACATGCTTCCAGGTCATCTCGAAAAATTTGCACTATTGGAATAGCCCCATGGGGAGTGATTGAAAACAGAAATGACCTCATTGGACGAGATGTAAGAGACCATGCAGTTTGTATGTCCATACATCTTGTGTCAATATGAATTTCTAAATTTCATTTTGTTGTGTTTCACATAGGTTGTTGCTCCATATCAAACCTTGTTAAACCCTCTGAGTAAACTAAATGTCCTAAACAATCACCATTCACATTTTATTCTGGTGGATGATGGAACAGTTGGAAAGTATGGTGCTGAAGTGAATCTAAGAAGAGAATTGGAAAAAATGATCAATCTACAACGCATTCATGCGAGTAAGTGATGGGTTTTATATGCAATTGTGGTATGTTTTAAAGCTATACATGCTATAGGACTTCTCTTAGCAGCTCCCGATGTGATAATGCTGAGAAAGCCCCTTCATTTTAAATGGACTCCATTGGCATTGCCGTGTGGGAACTGCTAGCACAGCTTGATAAGAGGCTTTTAATGAGGAAAAGATAGATGCAACTTTGGACATGTGCTTATTTTGGAAAGGCTGTTATCCTTATGGCAAAGTTGGTAACACATATTTGTGCACTTTACCACTAGGTTTTTATTTCCAGCTGAGACTTGCACATTGTAGATCAGACAAGATTGACCGGGAGTGCAGTAATATTAATATGCTCAGTTCTTAAGAGATGGGGACATCAAGTGCAGTAGTAATGTAAGAAAAGAAGGGAAAAAGCAGTCAGTTTTAAAATAAATCAGTAATTTGAATCTGCACAAACATGAAAGACCTAAAAGCAGTCAGTATTAAAATAAATCAGTAATTTGAATCTGCACAAACATGAAAGACCTAAAATGGTATGTTCATCTTTTTGAATTTTATGTTGAATATCCCAGCAGTATAATAAGTAGGGCTGCATGTTAATTGTGATTTAAAGTTTTTATCACAGTTAATAATTGATACCTCCTACCTTCTCCCTCCCTCCCACCCTCTATATATGGTCTGGCATATCTCCCTCCTCTCCTGGACCTGCTCGCAGCTCTTTCTTAAGTTCCCTCTCCCCCCTCACCCGGCGTACCTTTTAAAAGTAAACAAGTCTTTGGCCCTGTGGTAGCGGTTATACTCAAAAGCTGCCTGCGGCTTGCACTGGGCCTTTCCCTCTGACCCGTCCTGCCCTTTCTGATGCAGATTCCTGTTTTTGGAAGGGCAGGACTGGTCAGAGAGAGAGGCCTGGTGCAGGCCGCAGGTAGTCTTTCAGTATGGCTGCCACTACAGAGTGGAAGATTTGCTTGCTTTTCAAAAGGTACACTGGTTTGGGTGAGGGGGGAGAATTTGAGAGAGAGCCGTGGGCATGTCCAGGAAGGGAGGAAAGATGCGCCAGGACGGAGGGAGGGAATTAAAAGAGAATTGTGGTCAGGACTGGGAGGGAGGGAATTGAAGAGAGAAGAAGAGAAGAGGGATAGATGTTGGACTCAGAGGGAGAGAGAGAGATAATGGACCTGGGTTGGAGGGAAGGAAGAAAAAGGGAGAGGTGTTGGACTCAGGGTGAGGGGGGGGGAGAGAGAGAATGGTCCTGGGAATAGAGGGGAGGGCAGGAGAGAGGGACCTGTAGGCAGGAGAAAGGAAAATATTGGGCCTTTAATCGGTGGCATAGCCATGAGGGGGGTGGGGGCAGGCTTGGGGACCTTTTTTTTTTTTAATAGACAAGTAGTGTAGCAGGTCAAATTCATGTTTGTTTTAGGAGCATATACTTACACCAGCCATTTGCTTTGGTCCCAGTGTCCAATTCACATTTCATCTCCCAAAAAAGGAAGGTGGCCAACAAAGTTGTTGCTGTTGTTGCCCTTTATTTAACTTTATATTTCTATTACCCGCTTTTGTTAAAAACAGCCTGCTAGCTAGGGAATCCTATCTGGATGCCCCAGAGGCAACTTAGGGCCCTGTTTACTAAGCTGCTCTATAGACACACTAGTGTTTTTTGCGTGCGCTAATGCTAGAGATGCCCATAGGATTATATGGGCGGCTCTAGCATTTAGCGTGCGCTAAAAACACTAGAACATCTTAGTAAACAAGACCCTAAGTTTTCTACTTATAGCAGGTATTCTTCTAGGGTAGCAGAGGCTGCAAGTCCTCAGACCCCACCACCCATCCCAAGGAGGAGTTTTCTGATTTGGAATCTAAATATGAAGTTAGGTAGCCCAGTGTAAGACGTAGTGCACATGCATATTAGGTCACTCTAGAAGGCTCTAAATCCTAAGAGCTATGTTTATGTCCTCTGTCTCGGGCACCCTCTGATGTCACCTATCTTTAGGGATTTGTACCCTGTTGTCCTAGGGAAAACATTTGCTGCAGGTAGGTAAGTTCATTTTATTATCTGGCTATTTTGGAAAAATACCTATGATTTGGAGGTGCTTGTATGTTGCTTTAGTTTAGATGTCTAAGCGAAAACATAACGAAGGAAAAATTTGTGTGTGATTAGATTACCTAGACTACCATTGGCACATTCTTTGCCATAAAAGCTATAAAAGATGCCAGCACATAGGAGCACACAACACACCGGTTTAGGGATGAGTGTTTTGGTTTATCAAGTTTGTATAGATTTTAATAGTTGATTTACTGAAGATTGACATTTCTCCCCTTTAATTATATTTGATTCGTTCTATGTGTGCGACAATGCATGGCTAATCAAATTTACAGATTTTATTTTGTCTTCTTATACTACTGCTTAGATAATAGTTGGAAGAGTAGTGAAAGAGCTATAAGGAGAGGAGCCAAAGAATCTGTGAACATAGGAGCCAGTTCTATGGGTGCTGATCACCATCAATATTGAACAAGCTCCTTTGAGTCCAGGGAGAGATAATTTGTACTATGTCTGGCATCTCCGATCATTTTGAAATGTTGGTGTCTATGTCTGTGAATTAGTGATCCTGTGGTACTGAGTTGCTGCTTTCTCTGATGCTAATAATTGTTTCACTGCCAGCTAGTTGCAATTGTTATCTCAGGGACTGGGGTGGTGATGTAGTACAATGAGCTGATTGAGGCCTCTGAGGTTAAACAGAAATGTCTCCAGTTGACTTAATATATATTTCTAGTAGTTTGTCGTCCTGAGGAATTTCCTACTTATGCCTTTCAATTCATTTTGTTTTTTGGCAGTATAGTTATGTTCCTTACCAGTATAATTTTGCTGCTTACCAGTATAATGATGCTGCTTTTAACTCCTAACCCTTATTGACTTGTTCAGACCCCTTATTTTATCATCCTCACTTTAATATTCCCTTATCTCGTTTGTCCTGTTTGTCTGTCCTAATTAGATTGTAAGCTAGTAGTAGTATTGCCTTTGTATGCCTTAATTGTAATTAATAGTTGTCATCTGTCCAAACTACAGAGACAAGTTTGTGATGCAGTTTATAAAGATTTTATTTGGAATAGTGAAACTGATCACTATTTACAGTAATTATCTTTTTCTTAAAAAATAATTGTATTCTGTAACTGGAAAAGGAAGACCATAAACACTAAATTGTAAGTTCTCATGATTGTTCATTAAACTATTTTATATGCATTTAGATTCACAATCATGGTTTTTAATAGCTTTTGAAGAAAAGAAAATCAGCTGTAGATTACTCAATTTAACCCCCCCCCCCCCAACAAAACAAAACAAAAAACAACTAATGAATTTGTAGGAATGAACACCATAACTTTAATTTATATTGCATCCTTCATACAGAATTGCCCATCCTTATTTAGGTAAAAGTATGTGTACTATGAAACGACATACACTTTTACTTGCGGGAGATTGGAACATTCCTGGTGGAGCTGAAGTATGTGCAAAAATTTGATTTTAAAATTTCTGCATGAATCTTTCACCATGGACCTGACCCAAAATAAGAAGATTGTACCTGGAGAGTTTGAAGGTACAGTTTCCAAACAGAAGAACTCTGGTCCTGGAATTTCCACTGTGCTTTTGAAAAGCTACCCCCTCCCCCCATACATAAGGATCAAGAGTGTTTGGTTTCTAATTTATTTTTTTATATATTTTTCTGTGGACTTTCTTCATGGCCTGTGTCATAATAACTACTGAAAAATCTGATGCCATGTGTAACTTACCCCCTGAACTTTTTTTCTGTGAAATGAAAACTAAACCCCTAAAATTTGTTGCAAAATGTGCTGCTTAGTTAAAAGAAGAAAAGTTGCATGCCTAATCATAAAAGAATCGCTTTTACTACTTTGGAGGTGGTTTTGTAAATTTTGGCATAAAAGGCTGATTTTCATGCATAAATGGCTTCTTATAAAGTACTGACTGGTGTAGAAGTACTTTAAAAAGTACAGGAAGGAGTTTGGGCAGACAGTTGGTAGAATTTGCAAGTATGTGTATAGATTATAAATATGCTAATCTGCATATGTACTTGATTGATCTAGGCATGGATATTTGGGTGCTCAAGAGCAGGGGTAAATGTCTGCACCTGCAAGGTGGATACAACTTCTGCCATTATCATAGTATTTTATAAGGACATATAGGTGCCTCTGTGTTTTATCAAATAGTGCCTAGGTAGACACCTACTAGCCCTCTTAAACCAGGTGCCCTGTAGTCACCCTATTAAAATGTGGTTCCTTTACTATCTTACTGTAGTTTGTGACAAAAATGGAATTTGGAAGGAGGAGCAGAAACCTGTTAGATTTTGGATTTAGCTCTCACCTTTTTAGTAGCAACTCAAGGAATCTTCCAATTAAGTACAAGAAGTATTTCTGTGTCCCTGGAGAACTTACAATCTAAGTCTGTACCTGAGGCAATGAAAGTTAAGAGACTTTCCCAAGAGAAGAGAAGGAATTGAATCCTGTTTTCCCTGGTTCTTATTCTGCTGATAACCATTGGTGGTGTAGCATTATTGAACTAAAGCCATTTCATGACCTTGCATCTTGCCTTAGAATTGACAACAATGGCATTTACTTTTTCAGCTCATTTCAATTTTCAAAGAAAAAATATTGTTAATCAAACATATAAAGGGCGAGTGACCATACTCACTCGCAAATGCGCAGTAGAGACTTCCCTCTCTGCCCCGCCCCTGCGTCAATACGTGATGACGGGGGCGGGACAGAGAGGGAAGTCTCTACTGGCATGCTGCAGACGTCGGAACCGCTCCCCCTCCCCCCTCCCCCGGAGTCGCCACCGCCGCCCCTCCATCTGGCCCGAGCACTGTGAACTTACATCACCACGCAGCAGCAGGCACATCAGCAAAGCTGCCGTCGGGCTTCCTTCTCTGCCTTTGTCCCGCCCTCGCCGACGTTACGTCACACGAGGGCGGGACACAGGCAGAGAATGAACCCCGCCCTGACGGCAGCTTTGCTGATGTGCCTGCTGCTGCGTGCTGATGTAAGTTTACAGTGCTGCTCGGGCCGGGTGGAGGGGCGGTGGCGGTGACTCCGGGGGAGGCAGGGCGGGGCGCCGCCGACTAAGGGGGAGGGGCTCGGAAACCCCCTCCATTCCAAAAGTAGCCCGTTTTCACGGGCTCAACGGCTAGTCAATACTATAATTCAGGTATTTGTTACCTTATAAATGGACTGAATCTTTTGCCCAAGGAGAATAATCTATACCAAGACTTTACACATCTCTTCTAGGGCACCTTTGGTTTTGAGACCTTTGCTTATAAGCATATCTTCCATAAGTAGAAAAAGGTGGCTGAACCATGTAGTTCTACTTGGGAAGTGTCTACTGTTGTTTAATTTGGAGCTGCAGAATGATTTTCATCTGGAAAGACTTGAAGTTTAGTGGTCATAGCATAGAAATAAGCATCAGGAAATCTTTTGTTTTGTTTGTGCTCTGCAATAATTACATTTTTTTCCTGAGCTTCAGTTTATTCAGTTGAAACATTTAATTCTTTTCCCCATGCCTGTTGAAAATAAGTATATGATAGGTTGTATAATATTATGCACCATAGGAGACTTGTGTAGATATTTCTAAAATACTATTAGTATGTTGCATGTTGGAAATCCTGTGTAAATTCTAATTTCATTAGAATTACTTAGCTTCCATGTATATTCTTAAATCCCAGAATACCTTAACAGGTTATTGAGTATTCCACTTCATTCAGAAGTATGATCAAACTAGTAAAAGTAACATACTAGATGGCAGCAGAAAAACACCAGTTTGTTCATTTCTTTGCCCTTGCTGCTAAGGATATATTCCCAGCTTTCAGTGATGAGAGCATGACCAGTTGTTAGATATCACTCCAGGGCAGCGTTTTTGTCATCTTCCAGCTCAGTATGCGTCCATCTTGGATAAAGTATGCAAGGTCTTCTAAGTAGTTCATACTAGTAAACTTCTTATGTCAAACAAGCTGTTGCTAGAAAATCTGGCCTCCTGCCTTCCATGCTCAATCTGTCAGGTGGACCTATGACATGGGCACCTTCATTTCTTCTAGGACTTGAGACTACCAAGACAGATCCAGCTGCTAATTATAGAAATAAATGAAAGCCTATGTCCACATATGAACTGACCTTCTGAATACATTTAGGTTTTAAACATTTTATTGATGTTAGCAAAAAGAACAACAGTCCAAACAGATACAAGTTACTAGAAAGTGCCAGCTAACAATTTAAACCCTATTTACTAAACACCAGGCGAAACCTCCCCACCACCCCAAATAACCCTACCACCCACACCACCCCAAAACATCCCACCCCCCCGTGAAAAGTCTGAAGGTAGGATCAGTATGTAATCTGACCTGTAGGTGACCTCTCTATAAAAGCAGAAATTATAAAACTTAGCCCAGCACTTGCAGAGACTCTGGAGGTCAGTACCTTTACAAAAGCAGAGAAAAACAGAATGTAGCTTCTGTTGTGGTTAGTGACAGATGGGGACTGGAAAGTTACAAAGAAGGACTATATCACATGAGGAGTCAAGGGCCCTGACTATGAGTCATATGCTGTTTAGTCATGTTCTCTATTCAGTGGAGTTGTCTGTGGACATGCGTGAGGTTTGTTCCAGAGCAAAATCTTCTAAAAAATCGCTGAAAAGGACTCCCCATCTGAAGTTGACCTAGAATGAAGCTGGGCTTGGTGGTGTATATTTAATCTGCTAATAAATGTATTACTTTTATAATTGCTGTGCGTCTGTCATTTTTGAGTCTGTGAGTTTTCTTGTTCTTCATACATTTGGAATCCAAATGGACCTAGAATACCCGCTCACTCCAACCCCCCCCCCCCCCCCCCCCCCCAAAAAAAAAAACCCAGAAGGTGGGAACAAAAACAAAGTTACAATTGATTAGCAATTAGTCTACAAGCTGAATGAGGCAGGGATTGTAAATAAGGCTCCCGAATGTCTGAAATCTATTTTTTTTCACTTATAAGAACATGTAGCATGCAAGGCTTCTAAAGTTATATAGGAGTGGAGTGCATTTCTCCAGTGCCAGAATGTGAGCGGTGAACTGGAAGTCCAGCATTGCAAAACACATTTTTGACCATGCTGGCATGATGGGCACGATCTTCTGAACACATTTAAAAGCCTTCCAATTTACCTATTTTTTTTCTTGACTCCAGCTCATTTCATTTCTCCATATTCTTGTCAGAATATCTGACATAATCTTAGTTTGAAGGAATAAAATGACTTCCCTATGAGGAAAGGCAAAAGCGGCTAGGGCTCTTCAGCTTGGAGAAAAGGTGGTTGAGGGGAGATATGAGAGATTTATAAAATAATGAGTGGAGTTGAACGGGTAGATGTGAAGCGTCTGTTTACGCTTTCCAAAAATACTAGGACTAGGGGGCATGCGATGACGCTACAATGTAGTAAATTTAAAAGGAATCTGAGAAAACTTTTCTTCACTCAACGTGTAATTAAACTCTGGAATTCGTTGCCAGAGAATGTGGTAAAGGCGGATAGCTTAGCGGAGTTTAAAACATGTTTGGATGGCTTCCTAAAGAAAAAGTCCGTAGATCATTATTAAATGGACTTGGGGATAGAATGTCTTGTACTTTTTTGGGTTCTTGCCAGGTATTTGTGACCTGGATTGGCCACTGTTGGAAACAGGATGCTGGGCTTGATGGACCTTTGGTCTTTCCCAGTATGACAATACTTAGTACTTATGCAAACTGCTGTTTCTACAAAAGCCTTATTCTGCATTTATTTACTTTGTAGTTCTGGTTGAAACCGTGAGGCTTGATGGCTGGTTTGCTTGCTCCGATGTGAGAAATAGTCGCTTTAGGTAATCTTCAACTTGCATGCGTGGTGTATGGCTATATGTGACATTCAGGAGCAGCAGATATAGTATAGAGGGCATACAGTTTCGGGGCAAGAATGGAATATGCATTCATGTATGCTGATCAATAGCTGATGCAAACATGTGGTTTGATCTACTCTTTGGATGTCACAACATGTTTTTTGATATTATGTTTCACAAATGAGGTGAGCTAAACTATAAAGAGCTTAGGTTTAGATTTGTGTATTAGTCTTTCTTCCATGGGGTGGTAGGATATTAGTTCATCTTGTTTTGATTACTCTTGTTGCATTTACAGGTAATGTTATGAAGTGAGGTAAGACTGTGAGCATGAAAAGTGGTCATAATTTGATATTTGTGTATGCAGGGCTTACAGTTAATGCAAGTACTAGGTGATATATCAAGATTCAGCATGATGTCAGTTTTTGAAGGCTAGATGATGATGGCACATATTAGCAATAGTATGTAGTTGCAGCCAATATTGTAACCTATAATTTATATTATTCTTGTAAATTGCTTTGAATATTGTTCTGGCAGAACAATTCAGAAATGACAAAGTATCACCATTGTTTTGAAACTGAAATAGTCTGTATTTGTCCAACTGTTGTTATTTGCATCAGAATGGCTCTGACCTCTAAATGTGTGTTTCGTCTACTTATAACCCAATCAATCATTTTCTCTAGGAATTGGCCAAGGTGTACCTGTGGTGGCACTTATATTTGAAGGAGGTCCCAATGTCATACTAACAGTAATGGAGTACCTAAAGGAAAGCCCTCCTGTACCAGTGGTGGTCTGTGAGGGTACTGGCAGAGCTGCAGACCTATTGGCTCATGTGCATAAGCAAACAGATGAGGGAGGGTAAGCAATACTACTCTGTCTAGTTTTAGTACTAAATATGTTACGATATAACCAGAGCCGTAGCGAGGGGAGCTGACACCTGGGGTGGGTCGCCGGTGCGCACCCCCCTCCGGGTGCAGCATGGCGCACCCTCCTCCCGCTGGAGCGCACCCCCCCCCGGAGCACATACCTCCCCCCCCCGGAGCGCATACCTGCGGCGAGGGACGGGCGGGAGGGCTCCGCCCCGACTGCACGTTGCTGGGGTGTGTCGGCTCCGTGCTGGTTCACTGCTCTCTTTGTCCCGGAACAGGAAGTAACCTGTTCCGGGGCAGAGAGGGCAGTGCACCAGCGCGGAGCCGACACCCCCCAGCGGCGTGCACGCGGGCCGGACCGCCCCCCCCCCTTCCTATGGCACTGGTTATAACAAAATCTATGAATTGTATTTGCTGGAATTTTCCTACCAAACAGATGCTTGACAGAGAAGAATGTAGTTTAGAAATTGTTGTGTTTTTATTTATTGAGGCATACAACATAAATTGTTCTCCAGATCAACCAAAGATACATTCACATAAGCTGGCTTCTGAGTACATCCACTGCAAATGACAGCTGAAAATCAGAATAGAACAGTTTAAAACATTTATTTATTTATTTAGATTTTTGCTCACACCTTTTTCAGTAGTAGCTCAAGGTGAGTTACATTCAGGTACTCTGGATATTTCTTTGTCCCAGGAGGGCTCACAATCTAAGTTTGTACCTGAGGCATTGGAGGGTTACGTGACTTGCCCAAGGTCACAAGGAGCAGCAGTGGGATTTGAACCGGCCACCTCTGGATTGCAAGACCGGTGCTCTAACCACTAGGCCACTCCTCCACTCAATCTCCTTTTTCCTAGAACATTTACAACCCTCCCTCATCCCCTCCTTACCATTTATCCAGTTTGCCCAGCATAATTCTCTGCAACCTGAGACAGAAGGTAGTTTACTCATGATTACCAGAGTCACACGGTTATATTCACTGGTTACTAGTGCTAAAAGTATAGATGATGTCGAGAGGAATGCTGATTTTAAGCAAGGAGGTGAGGGAGCCGATAATCTAGGCAGCCATTCAGAGCTCTGATGTCACTTCCTCTTCTGGTAGCATTTTTATTTAATCTCACTTAATATTTTTAAACATGCCAGCTTGTGCAGCATACGGATGTACACAGAGGAAGTATACTAACGGAATAACTTTTTATAGGTAGAGTAGTAATTTGTTATAAATCGTAATCAGTATGTCATTTGGAAGGGCTGGTTATAGGGACATGAATTAGGTTGAAACCTGAGAGCATTTAAAATCTTTTTTTCCTGTGCCTAAATCAAAATAGAAAGGTGGTTTGGGAGAAATTGCTCCTTTTGTTTTGTGGAATGCAGTGGTATATTATAAAAATGCACTTAATATTGTTTAGTACTATTTACTGCTGGTTGATATACAGCAGAAGAGAGAGAGAGAGAGATATCTTTGCTGATGCCGGTTGAATAGCTGTATGTCACCTATATGTCCTGATCTCCCCAGGTACTCTCTATAAAGTAAACAAATGTTTAGTTAGTGTTATAATTGATCCATATTTCAGTTACCTGTTATTGTTTGCTGATTTTTTTTTTCTTTGTTCGGTTTTGAAGACAACAAACAGTTTTACTTTGTTGCCTCTGCCTGTCTGGACTGATAAAGAATCCTGGTGGTTTGTGTGTTACATCTGTGAGTTTTTTCTGGGAACTTGTGGGACCACTGGGAGTATGGACCTAGTAACCTACAAACCACTGGGGATAATTGAGAGTGGCAGACTCGTCCAGAGGCAGTTTTGACCCAGTTGGTGGGAGGAGGGTGCTACTGTAGAGCACGAGTGGCAGGTGGACCTGAGCTGTGCTGGGAGTAGCCCCTTTAAGTGGCTGCAGGGTATCCCCAGGCGGGTGGCTAGGCATTTTGTGACAAACAGCTTTTGACTTTTTACAGATGGACCATGCAGATAACTTGGGGGGACCCCCGCTCTTTTTTGGCTGTCTGGCTATTTTCAGCACTCACTCAAACAACGTTTTGACACAGCAGGTTGCTTCTTAGAGGGAACACTGGTCAGGACTCTTCAGCTTGGAAAAGACAGCTGGGGGGGGGGGGGGGAGTATGATTGAGGTCTACAAAATACTGAGTGGTTTAGAATGGGTAAACGTAAGTCGATTTTTTAATTCTTTCAAAATGTACAAAGACTAGCGAACATTCAAGAAGTTACTGTTAACCCCAAATTCTTTATATCGTGCCTGAATTTCCTTACAGAATTCAAAGCATATTCTACAACAGTGCGCGTAACTTAATTGGTTAACCAGCTAATCAGCGCTGTTAATTTAATGCTAACAAGCAATTATCAGCACTAATTGACATTAAGATTTATGTGCACAACTTGATAAGTATATTCTGTAACATGGTACATGTATATTCCAAGTCGCACATTTGAAAAGGGGGCATGGTTATGGGCGTGGAATAGATTGTTTATGGGCATTTCAAAAATCTATGTATGTTATTATTGAATACACCCGCTCTGCTCCTAATTTAGGTGTCGGGATTTACGCCAAGTAAAGCATGGCCTAAATGGACACATCCAAATTTGGTCACATGTAGAGGCGATCGTCATATTCTATATACCATGTGGAAACTTAAACCTATTCTATAAAATTTAGGCATACTTTAGAGAATACATCTAGGTGTATTTTTTTTACCACATGGATTCTTCAGACGCCATATATAGAATCCAGCCCTTAGTGTATCTAGATTTTAAAAAGGTTTGGACAAGTTCCTAGAGGAAAAGTCCATAGAGTGCTATTGAGATAGACATGGAGAAAGCCACTGCTTGTCCCTGGAATCAGAAGCATGAATCTTGCTACTGTGTGGGATTCTGTCATGTACTTGCGACCTGAATTGGCCACTGTTCAAAGCATTCCTTCCTATAAGCTACAAACACACCCTTATTTTCAAGTGTTCCAAAAGCAGTTTGATATATAGCCCTCACAGCTTTATTTCAATAAAAATGTAGTCTGCCCTAGTATTGGTATCATGAAAGACCAAGAAGGGTAAGACTGCCTTTCTGTGGTACAATCAGCGGTTTACAATTATTATTTGCAGGTATTTTTTTCTGTTTTGATGGGATCACAATCTAAGGAATGTCCCCAGGACTAGGGTTCTGCTCTCTCCCTATGTCTAATAACCCTGCAATCTTGAATATTTTGGTCCAGTAGGGGTGTCTGCCCCAACTCTGAGCTGATGAGTCCTTGAAAGTCTATCTACATGTTGAAATCCCTTTCCAATATTATCATGCCATTGGCAGATGCAGCCAAATCAATCTTTACCAATTTCAGAAAAGGTATCTGTTCTGTGTTAGGTTCATACATTTTCACAAACATATCGCACGCTCTCCAGGGTCACATTGACACACACCATTTTCCCCTGTCAATCCCTGCTCACATTCAAGATTTCTAACCCTAGGAATCTATGAAAAAAATGTAACCCCCCAGCACTTGATTTACAGCCAGAACCATGAGGCTGCCACTGCCGTGGGGTACTACTCTCTAATGGGCAGCAAGTGTTCTTCTCTTAGATGTGTCTTTTATGCAGAGAACCTTCACACACTGAGGAGCAGCCTCCCTAAATAGAAGGCTGCATTTGTTTGGGAGGTGGGGCAGGGGGATGGAATTCTCTAACATTTAATAAAACCTATATAATCATACTCGACTTCAAACTTCTCACCCCTACTGCTTAACTCCTCTCTCAGGCCTCCATGCATCTAGTAGACATTTGTAATATCCATCTCACTCCCGCTTGCAGTGATATACCCCCCACCCTTATCACCCCTATTCTCCTCTCCGCCCCCCCTCCCAAATCAAACCAGCCTCCACAGAACTCGCTCCCAAGGGCAAAGTATTGAAGTAGCAACACCTCTAATTCCATATTAACTTTGTCCCTCTTCCTATCCCCTTCCCAAGCATAAATGCAGCTGTACCCATTAGCATGTTCACAAACCCAATGAAACTCCACAAGTGTGCTTCTAGGGCCCAGTAATATTAGGCCAAAAGTCTTGATGCCCTCTTGCAGCCCTATACAGTGGTGGAAATAAGTATTTGATCCCTTGCTGATTTTGTAAGTGTGCCCACTGACAAAGACATGAGCAGCCCATAATTGAAGGGTAGGTTATTGGTAACAGTGAGAGATAGCACATCACAAATTAAATCCGGAAAATCACATTGTGGAAAGTATATGAATTTATTTGCATTCTGCAGAGGGAAATAAGTATTTAATCCCTCTGGCAAACAAGACCTAATACTTGGTGGCAAAACCCTTGTTGGCAAGCACAGCGGTCAGACGTCTTCTGTAGTTGATGATGAGGATTGCACACATGTCAGGAGGAATTTTGGTCCACTCCTCTTTGCAGATCATCTCTAAATCATTAAGAGTTCTGGGCTGTCGCTTGGCAACTCGCAGCTTCAGCTCCCTCCATAAGTTTTCAATGGGATTAAGGTCTGGTGACTGGCTAGGCCACTCCATGACCCTAATGTGCTTCTTCCTGAGCCACTCCTTTGTTGCCTTGGCTGTATGTTTTGGGTCATTGTCGTGCTGGAAGACCCAGCCACGACCCATTTTTAAGGCCCTGGCGGAGGGAAGGAGGTTGTCACTCAGAATTGTACGGTACATGGCCCCATCCATTCTCCCATTGATGCGGTGAAGTAGTCCTGTGCCCTTAGCAGAGAAACACCCCCAAAACATAACATTTCCACCTCCATGCTTGACAGTGGGGACGGTGTTCTTTGGGTCATAGGCAGCATTTCTCTTCCTCCAAACACGGCGAGTTGAGTTCATGCCAAAGAGCTCAATTTTTGTCTCATCTGACCACAGCACCTTCTCCCAATCACTCTCGGCATCATCCAGGTGTTCACTGGCAAACTTCAGACGGGCCGTCACATGTGCCTTCCGGAGCAGGGGGACCTTGCGGGCACTGCAGGATTGCAATCCGTTATGTCGTAATGTGTTACCAATGGTTTTCGTGGTGACAGTGGTCCCAGCTGCCTTGAGATCATTGACAAGTTCCCCCCTTGTAGTTGTAGGCTGATTTCTAACCTTCCTCATGATCAAGGATACCCCACGAGGTGAGATTTTGCGTGGAGCCCCAGATCTTTGTCGATTGACAGTCATTTTGTACTTCTTCCATTTTCTTACTATGGCACCAACAGTTGTCTCCTTCTCGCCCAGCGTCTTACTGATGGTTTTGTAGCCCATTCCAGCCTTGTGCAGGTGTATGATCTTGTCCCTGACATCCTTAGACAGCTCCTTGCTCTTGGCCATTTTGTAGAGGTTAGAGTCTGACTGATTCACTGAGTCTGTGGACAGGTGTCTTTCATACAGGTGACCATTGCCGACAGCTGTCTGTCATGCAGGTAACGAGTTGATTTGGAGCATCTACCTGGTCTGTAGGGACCAGATCTCTTACTGGTTGGTGGGGGATCAAATACTTATTTCCCTCTGCAGAATGCAAATAAATTCATATACTTTCCACAATGTGATTTTCCGGATTTAATTTGTGATGTGCTATCTCTCACTGTTACCAATAACCTACCCTTCAATTATGGGCTGCTCATGTCTTTGTCAGTGGGCAAACTTACAAAATCAGCAAGGGATCAAATACTTATTTCCACCACTGTACATGAGTGCTCAACAAATAATTGTTCATTTCACATTCTGGCCTCACAGGAGCTGGTTAGTTTCATTCAAGGTTGGGAAATCGGACTGTCTCTGCAAATCCTTGCTCCTTTCTGGGACGCTCCACCATTTACTAAACACTGCCTTCTGCACCAGAGTTGTTGACTGTAACTGAGCATCACTTGCCAGGCCAGAAAGCACGCCATGCCTCCATCACATCCTTTAACTTATATGCCTTTCTTGCAAGGGTGAAATGCATTCAGAAGAGAAAGTACCATCTGTACCAGATCTTGTTCAGAATGGGCACATCTGTCACCTTTGGTATGCCTGTAAACCTCAAGTTATTTCTGCCTCTGTTTTCAGTGTCTTATGCTACATAGGAGCTTCTGATAGTTTTGCTCATGCCTGTCTAGTTTCACTTGCGTGATGGTTAATGTTTCCACTTGTTACTCATAACAGGTCTCGACACATACCCCTCTGTGCAGCTTATCATATATATCCTCAATCTTGGGTGTTAGATAGTCCCACATGGCTCTAAACTTCTCAGTAAGCTCAGAAAAACTTCCAAAATTCAGAGACAATGCTCTGTGTCTCCTGATGCTGGATGAATTCACCTGCTCTTTCATCCTTCAAGTCACCAGATGCCAGGCTACTTATCCTAAGCCTTTCCCCCATGCTCTTTGTACTCATTCCAGCAGAGGCATGTAGCTAGGTTTTTTTTCATCTTCAGTTTTCACTTTTGCAACCATCGCCGCCTCCGCTTTGAGTACTGAGTATTCTTTTATGCTCTCTGCTGATGGAGCTAAATATTAAGCTTGATTATTCGCTGAGGTCAGTGGTGCCCTGCTATCCAGCTCAGTGACATCGCTTTCTCTAAAATTATGTTTAGAAAGTATGGAATCCTTTTTTTTCTCCCCAGTTTTCTTTATTAAAGATAAGGAATTCATATACAAATACAAACAAATAAAAAAGCATAAACAGCCCACGTAGTATTATAAAGCTAACAGTGGTCACCAACATATACAGAAAGATAGCCACTCCCTTTCCAATAACCTCCCTCCTCCTCCTCCCCCTCTTAAGAATATAGTCGAGATCCAAACCAGGAGTCATTTTGCTCATCAAGAAATCCAATAAAACCCTAGATGGGAAACACTCAAGGGTGTCTCGCGGTCCGATGTTTCCCCCTTAAAGTTTCCAGTTGTAGTAAGTGTCTCAAACCTTATGAAAAATGATCAGCCGACCAGTTTGTATTGCTGTTAATTTAGACATTTGGTAAACGTAATCCAACTTCCTCAATATTATATCCAAAGGAGGCATAGACAGTTGCTTCCTTGCAGCTGAAAGTATGGAATTTTTTCCCTAAGATTTATTTATTTTGGATTACAACCTTATCTTATATTTCTTTGTTTCAGAAATCTTCCCGAAGGAGCAGAATCTGAAATCATTTCAACAATCAAAAAAACATTCAACTTTAGCCAGCCTGAGGCAGTTCATCTTTTTCAGACTTTAATGGAATGCATGAAAAGCAAAGAACTTGTAAGTAGTTTTTAACAAAGAAAGCCTAAGGTTTTCATTGATGAGAATGAAAGGGCTATCTTAAGATAAAACTAGAATTACCTGTGCCAAATACCGTGCAGTACTTTTATGTTAGGTTTATAGAAGAATGTGTTCTCTAACAGAAAAGACTGGATCCCTTGGGAAAGTTTAGGGTGCCTTTAACTTGATTAGAATTCTTCTAAGGTTTATTGAAAGTACCATATTACTATAAATTGTAACATATATAACATCTTCTGAAAGAAATATATTGAATAGCTGTGAATATAGAGGTGAGAATTGACTCCAGGTTAGGGTGTGCTCTGTTCCCTTGATATTCTAGAAAAGAATCTGCCCATGCAAAGTATTTTCTAAAATATCCTGCTGGCATAAGCAACTCTATATAACAGTTTCTGGGAAAACATGACAAAAGTCACCAGAAAGAAGAAAAAAAGTGCACTGTAGGATCTAGTTTAGTATTAAGGGGGAATAAAAAGAGAGAGAAAGGGAAAAGCAAGCAGGACCTAGTTTAATATAAAGGGGGGAATAAAAAAAAAAAAGGGAGAGGTTTTAAACGGAAAAGGTCCCACTGAACTTTCGGAGAAGTTCTGTAGAAGAGGATTTGTGCTTTGGGAACTTAAAGATTGCAGTTTAAAGGAAGAATTGTAGGTTACTGATAGGCAGAATAAAAATATAAAAAAGCAAATTTTATCAACTAATCTCCATAGTCTTTTCCCCTTAGTTTTAAAACTTGAACTTTGTACCACAGCATTCACAGATAGCCTCTAGCAGGCACGGCAGGATCTGGTTTAGTCGAAAAAAAGATTGCGTTGGAGGCAAAAACACATAGTAAAAAAAATGTTTTAGGTATATTAAAATCAGGAAGCCGGCAAAAGAATCGGTTGGACCGCTAGATGACCGAGGGGTAAAAGGGGTGATCAGGGAAGACAAAGCCATAGCGGAGAGATTAAATGAATTCTTTGCTTCAGTCTTCACCGAGGAAGATTTGGGTGGGATACCAGTGCCAGAAGAAATGTTATTCGAAGCTGATGAGTCGAAGAAACTTAATGAATTCTCTGTAAACCTGGAGGATGTAATGGGGCAGTTCTACAAACTGGAGTAGCAAATCTCCTGGACCGGATGGTATTCATCCCAGAGTACTGATAGAACTGAAAAATGAACTTGTGGAGCTATTAGTAATATGTAATTTATCCTTAAAATCGAGTGTGGTAAAGGAAGAATGGAGGGTGGCCAATGTAACTCCGATTTTTAAAAAAGGTTCCAGAGGAGATCCTGGAAATTATAGACCGGTGAGTTTTGACATCGGTGCCGGGCAAAATGGTAGAGACTACTATAAAGAACAAAATTACAGGGCATATTTAAAAGCATGGATTAATGAGACAAAGTCAACATGGATTTAGTGAAGGGAAATCTTGCCTCACCAATCTACTACATTTCTTTGAAAGAGTGAACAAACATGTGGATAAAGGTGAGCCGGTTGATATTGTGTATCTGGATTTTCAGAAGGTGTTTGACAAAGTACCTCATGAAAGACTCCAGAGGAAATTAGAGAGTCATGGGAAAGGAGGTAGTGTTCTGTTGTGGATTAAAAACTGGTTAAAAGATAGAAAACAGAGAGTAGGGTTAGATGGTCAGTATTCTCAATGGAGAAAGGTAGTTAGTGGGGTTCCCCAGAGGTCTGTGTTGGGACCGCTGCTTTTTAACATATTTATAAATGACCTAGAGATGGGAGTAACTAGTGATGTAATTAAATTTGCTGATGACACAAACTTATTCAAAGTTGTTAAATCGCTGGAGGATTGTGAAAAATTCCAAGAGGACCTTACGAGACTGGTAGACTGGGCGTCTAAATGGCAGATGACATTTAATGTGAGCAAGTGGAAAGTGATGCATGTGGGAAAGAGGAACCTGAATTATAGCTACATCATGCAAGGTTCCATGTTAGGAGTCACACACCAAGAAATGGATCTAGGTGTCATTGTTGATGATACCTTGAAACCTTCTGCTCAGTGTGCTGCTGCGGTTAAGAAAGCAAATAGAATGTTAGGTATTATTAGGAAAGGAATGGAAAACAAAAATGAGGATGTTATAATGCCTTTGTATCGCTCCATGGTGCGACCGCACCTCAAATATTGTGTTCAATTCTGGTTGCCGCATCTCAAAAAAGATATAGTGGAATTAGAAAAGGTGCAGAGAAGGGCGACGAAAATGATAAAGGAGATGGGACGACTTCCCTATGAGGAAAGGCTTAAGTGGCTAGGGCTCTTCGGCTTGGAGAAAAGGCAGCTGAGGGGAGGAGATATGATAGAGGTCTATAAAATAATGAGTGGAGTTGAACGGGTAGATGTGAAGCATCTGTTTACGCTTTCCAAAAATACTAGGACTAGGGGGCATGCGATGAAGCTACAATGTAGTAAATTTAAAATGAATCGGAGAAAATGTTTCTTCACTCAACATGTAATTAAACTCTGGAATTTGTTGCCAGAGAATGTGGTAAAGGCGGGTTAGCTTAGTAGAGTTTAAAAAAGGTTTGGACAGCTTCCTAAAGGCAAAGTCCATAGACCATTATTAAATTGGACTTGGGAAAAATCCACTATTTCTGGGATAAGCAGTATAAAGTGTTTTGTATTTTTTTGGGATCTTGCCAGGTATTTGTGACCTGGATTGGCCATTGTTGGCAACAGGATGTTGAGCTTGATGAACCTTTGGTCTGTTCCAGTATGGCAATACTTATGTACTTATGAATTGTATTAAAGATTGTTTGCTCTAGTAGAACAGTCCAAACCCTATTCTTCTATATGCAAAAATAAAATACATTTATAGAAATTCAAACATGTAGCTTTTTCAGACTGCTAATGGACTCATGACATGAAAATCGCCCATTCTCAACCTTTTGGATCTGTGACTTTAGTCAAGTTTTCCCAGAGATGGCCACATTTTACAAATATAAACATGGGAAAAATGAATGGCATAAACCCAGCAGCTTCCAGGTAGAGGTGTCAGCACTTTCACGTGTGACAATTTTGTAACTTCATGTGTAGTAGCCCTATTTTGCAAACCTGTGTAAGGGCTGCCAGATGAGTAATGGGCCACAATTTTAACTTGGTTCCATTTTGGAGACACATATAAACAAAGGGGGGTTAAGGATAATGATCCTATTAAATCCTTGTGTAAAGTCCTGTCTGAAAAAAAGCACTTTTTTAATTGAAAGATTTCACAGTTTTTTTATATATATATAAACATATATAAAGGAAAAGGATAAAAATCAACAGTGAAACAAGCACTTTTTAAAAACCTATGCACGCCTTTGAGCTGGTGTACCCAATGTCTGGGTAAATATCCAGGTGTGTGCAGCCAGCCTGTACTTAACCAGATAAAGTGCCATTATTCAGCCCTTAACTGGTTAAGTTAAACTACCCAATACTAGGACTGTTTTTTATGCAGTTGTGGTAACGTGAACAAGGGTGGGCCCTGTAGCCAGGATAAACCAGAACCACACAGCAGGTTAAGGTGAACAAAATAATATTTTATTGAAGGTGTCAGGGGTCTTGTTCAGCTCGCAGGTGGGGAAGAAAAGTGAACACAAAATAAGTCCTCCTTTACAAGAGTGTCCCCCTGCAGAGCCTCAACACGCTACATATGCAGCTGGGCTCTGGTCTGGCTCCCCAGAGTTACCAGCAAAATTGTTAGCAGTTCACCGAGGCCAGCCTGCATCCATCCTGGTCAAAGATATGAAAGTACAAGGTTGTAAATCAAATTTGGCCCACCTAACTGTAGCAGTTGTAGTTTATACATAAGTTGTGCAGGCATATACAGTGGGGCATTGCTGCTTCCCTCTGGGTCTCCTTAACCCAGCTGTGCCCTGAGCTTTTATACTTCCTAGTTCTTCTTTCCTGGTTACACCCCTCCTGTGTCACTTCCCCCATGGGCAGGACTATGGATCTTAAGGTGGTTTTGACATTGTGAGGGAGTATCCTCAAGGGGAAGTGGCAGCATCCTATAGACTCTCTCGCAGTGGTCCTATTAGCGGATTTAACTTAACTGATTAAGGGCTGAGTTTTGGTACTTATCTGGTTAAGTGCCAACTCCAACCCTTGATTGCCCACACAATAGCCAGTTTCAGTTTAGTGGTTAGTGCCAATGAATATCTCCTCTATCTGGATAAATGCTGTTGGATACTCCCTCGAGGCTTGGTCAGCTTCTTCAGTCAAACCATCAACACAGAAGCATCTTATGCTATTACGTAGCTTCCCACTATTCCAGATCCTGTGGAATAGTTGTGTCTATCAGCCAGCAGGTAGAGATATGTCTCTGCTCAGTTTTCAGGTCTCTCTCTTTTGGCATCCAGCTCAGCTCCTCAGTATTTTCTGTTTCCAGCAGGTGGATGGACACACTTTTCAGTGTCTGGTTCTGAGTGCTTTGCTTTTGGTCCAGTTGGTCAACTTGTCTTTAGTTGAACTTTGTGGTTGGCTTGAGTCTGCAGAGTCAAATCTGGAGGTCTTCAAATCCCTGTCTCTGGTGCCCCATGAATTTACTTCTTCCCTTCCTTTACCTCTCCCCTGTTCCCTGTTGAGCTCTTCTTTTCCAGCACAACAACCTTTAAAAAAAAAAAGAGAAGAGAGAAGGAAAGAGGTTTGCTGGAGAGTGTGGGACAGTGTATCAGTCCTGAGCCTTTCTCATATGTGGTAAGACTTGTGGAGTCTGATCTTGGAGGGAGCTGCCAGCAATGGTAAGTCCGTCTAAAGTTTGACTCAGAGCCACTTAGAGAGACTGCAAGTTGTACTTGATGCAGGGGAAAGATTCTGACTCACCACTTGGGACACTTTGTGTTGCATTTGTGATATTCATGGTGAATGGTGACTCCTGTGGAGGCAGTTAAGTGGTGCTCCTGCTGTGTGACCCACCGGTCAGCGTTGGGGTGTTGCAGTGCGTTTAAGCTGGGAATCCCATGGGACGTGGAGGAAACGGTTGGTGGCAGCACATCTCGTTAAACTGCCCTTTCAGGGCAAGTAGCTATTTGAAGAAGATCTTGGTAACTTGGTGAAAGAACTGGGGGAAACTAAACCATAGTGGTTGCCGGAGAATAAACAGCCTCCGGTCGTCTGTCTTCATGGGGCTCTCGAGTTCCAGACAGCAGATGAAACCAGCCTGATCGTCAACAATATGGTCGAAAGTCCCACTTTCAGGCATGTCAGTCTTCCTTTAGTATGGTCAGAAAGTTCTCCTCTGTCAGTTAAAGCACCCCATTCCTTCATAGCATTTCAGTGATTTGAGGTTGGTCCATTCTTCTCTCCCTCCGGTGGGAGGATGTCTTCAGGAGTTTCAGAAGGAGTGGGCCAAAATCACACCAGGCCAGTGGGGTTTTAATATTCTTACTGAAGGTTACAAGTTAGAGTTCTCTTGCTTAGGTGCTCCTCTCTCCTTGCAGTCTCTTTATTGGAGGGGAACCAAAGTGATTGAGTTTCAGGCCACCGTAGATTCCTTGCTGGTGCTCTGGGCCATTGCTCCAGTTCCTCTGGCTGAACAGGGACAAGGCAGATACTCTGTCTATTTTATTGCCCCAAAGAAGGAAGACACCTTTTGTCCGGTCTTGGACCTCAGAGGTTTAAACTGCTGACTCCGAGTGTCTCGCTTTCACATGGAGACACTAAGAGCCTCGGTTGAAGCGTGAGAATTTCTCACTACCCTTGATCTCAGGGAGGCATACTTGCATATACCCATATGGCCACCACATCAGAGGTTTCTACGTTTTGTGGTTGTGGACCGTGACTTCCAGTTCAGGGCTTTGCCCATTGGTCTTGCTATGGCTTTGAGAACGTTTACCAAGGTTATCGTGGTGGTGGTTGTCTTCCTTTGGTGCCAGGGAATCACCTGTATCTTGATTGGCTCACTTGTGTGTCTTCCTGTTCAGACTGCATGGCAGTGATGGACAATTTCGAAAAGCGCAGACGAACTCCATTGCAGATGTTGGATTATCAGGGCATTCTGTTCAACCCAGCATGGGAGAGGATCTTCCTCATGGAGTACAGATGGTCGAAGCTGGTTCAACAGATTCGTCTTGTCTTCAGGCTCCAAAACACTCTACATCCATGGTGTATGCAAGGGTGTGGAGGATGTTCGAGGTCTGATGTTTTATCTCCCTTCTCTGCTCAGATCACGCACATCCTAGAATTTCTCCAAGCAGGTCTCTAGAAAGGATAGGCATTGGGTTCTCTAAAAGTTCAGGTTGCAGCTTTGGCCTTTTTCAGGGGCTGATTATTAAAGGCGCCCCTTGTGACTCACCTGGATATCATTTGATTCTTGTGGGGAGCAGATCGCATGCAGCCTCCTTTTCCTTGTCCAGAGTGGAGCTTTAATTTAGTCTTTTGGGCTTTTCAGAAGCCTCCTTTTGAGATACTCCGGAAGGCCTTCTTGAAAGATCTTACACTTGGTGTTTGTTGTGTCAGCACTTAGGTTTATGGAGCTTCAGGCTCTCTCGTTTTGGTCACTATTTTCACCTTTCAGAGGCAAGGTCTCCCTGTGCATGATTCCTTCCTTTTTTCCGAAAGTGGTATCGGCATTTCTGTGGAGCTTCCTTGAAACCTCTTAATGTGTGTAGAGTCCTTATTAGATATCTGGAAGTCACGAATGAGTTTCGCAAATTGGACAGACTGTTTTTGTGTTTTTTTTGGTAAACAGTATTGGGTCAAATAATGACTGCCACTTTGCATGGGTGCTTCCTTCATATCTCTTGTTCTCTACAAATTGTCCAGAGATACAAGAGGTCCACACATGTTTGCTCGTCTAGTTAGTGTTAGGTTAGCGTCTTGTTTAAGGTTGTTTTTCTGCTACATCATAAAAGATATAGCAGAATTAGAAAAAGGTTCAAAGAAGAGTTACCAAAATGATAAAAGGAATGGACCTCCTTCCATACGAGGAAAGGCTAAAAAGGTTAGGACTGGAAAAGAGATGGCTGAGTGAGGATATGATTGAGGTCTACAAAATCCTGAGTGGTGTAGAAGAGCTAAAAATAATTTGATCTTTCACTCTGAAAAAGTAGAATGACCAGGGGACACTCAGTAAAAGTACATGGAAATACTTTTAAAGCAAATAGGAGAAAATATTTTTTTTCACTGAAAGAATAGTTAAGCTCTGGAACTCTGCTGAAGGATGTGATAACGGCAGTTAGCATATCTAGGTTTAAAAAAGATTTGTACCAGTTCCTGGAGGAAATGTCCATAGTCTGTTATTGAGATGGACATGGTAGCCACTGCTTGTCCCAGGATTGATAGCATGGAATGTTGCTGCTACTACTGCTACTTACCATTTCTATAGCGCTACTAGACGTACGCAGCACTGTACACTTGAACATGAAGAGACAGTCCCTGCTCGACAGAGCTTACAGTCTAATTAGGACAAACAAGAGATAAGGGAATATTAAAGTGAGGATGATAAAATAAGGGTTCTGAACAAGTGAATAAGGGTTAGGAGTTAAAAGCAGCATCAAAAAGGTGGGCTTTTAGCTTAGATTTGAAGACGGCCAGAGATGGAGCTTGACGTACCGGCTCAGGAAGTCTATTCCAGGCATATGGTGCAGCAAGATAAAAGGAACGGAGTCTGGAGCTAGCAGTGGAGGAGAAGGGTGCAGATAAGAGAGATTTACCCAGTGAACGGAGTTCCCGGGGAGGAATGTAGGGAGAGATGAGAGTGGAGAGGTACTGAGGAGCTGCAGAGTGGGCTTCTGCCAGGTACTTGGAAGCAGGATACTGGGCTGGATGGACCATTGGTCTTACCCAGTATGCTGGACTGGATACCAAGAAAAATGTCTCAGTTCAGTTTTCAGTTCTGTGTCGCCTCCTGTTGGTTGATGACACAACTATCCCACAGGCCCTGGAATATTGGGAAGGACTACTGGAAAGAAAATTACTAGGCAAGACCTAATTTCTCTTTCTTCAGCAACTCACCTGGAAGGTACTCTTCTTTTTAATTGTAGTCAATTCAGTTAGAAGGAGGATTAATGACTTTCAGGTATTGGTCACCTATGAACCATAGACTCAGTTTCATTTTAAGGAGTAGTTCTACTTGGTTGTCCTAAATTCCTAGCAATGATAATCACTCATTTCCATGTGAATGAGGAAACAGTGCTTCCTGAGTTTAACCCTTTACCTGCAAAATGTGAGATGTCTGTTCATACTCTGGACTGTAAATAGGCTCTCGCTTACTACCTACAGTAAATGGAATCCATTAGAAAGTCTATGTAGTGTTTATCTCCTAACCAGCAGACTTGACAATCCATTGGCTAAGCAGACCTTACCCAAGGGGCTAGCATCCTGTATTCATTTTTGTTATAAAGAGACTGGCACGTCTCTAGCTCATAAAGTTAAACCGCACCAAATCGGAGCCACTGCTGTGACTGTAGCTCTTTTGAAGTCTGCTCTTCTGGACAGTACATTCAAAGCAGTTACATAGTCCTTTCTAGATAACTTTCACTTTTCACTATTATTGTATTAGTCTTCAGTTGGGGCCTGTATGTTTTAGAAGTGTTTTGCCGTCTTGTCCAAATTGTCTCTCTAACTTCAGCGACTCTTGAATCATCATCCGTCCATGGGCAGCCTGTTCATAGTGATGAAATTACCTGTAACCCTGAGAAGCCTTGAGCTTGGGAGTCAGTTGAGTGCATGAATCCTTCTTGTCAATGGAAAAAGCAATATTGTTCACCTGTATACAGGTGTTTTCCATAGGATTGAGCAGGTGCACACCACCTCCCTGAGAACTGCGCTTCTCATTGAACTTGAACCAACTAAGGGATTGAGGGAGATAGTTGTGCATGGGAAGGCCTGTGCTGATCTGTGAGAGAGCTTTCCTGACACTGGCAGATGGCACCACTCACTTGTGTGCCTGATTGATTAACCCTGCTATCTAAGAGGAACATCTGTTACAGGTAAAACTAAAAAAACAAAAACCATTGCATTTAAGAAATACAGCTGATTGAAATTCTTTTCTTTTTTCTGCTTGGTCTATCAGTGCAACTGTATAATGTGCATTTTTCTGATTAGACCCAGCATGGTACTTGGCATTTCTCAGGAGACATAGGATTCCTTATTCTTGGGCATCTTTCTTGTAGAAATAAAAATGTTGCTTTTTGCTTTCCTTTTTTTTTAAACAGGTAACTGTGTTCCATGTTGGCTCAGAAGAGCACCAAGACATTGATGTTGCAATACTTACAGCGCTGCTAAAAGGTGACAAATTAATTTCTGATGAGTTTATAGGCAATATCAATCTAACACCACTCTATATTGCTTTGAGATTTTAGACCAGAATAATTGTGTTGATGATTTACTAAGGTGTGCTAACTGATTTAGTGCACACTAATGAATTAGTGCGTGTTAAGTACCATGCAACCCATAGGTATACAATGGGCTGTGCGGCAATTAGTGCGCTTTTCATCCGTTAGCACATGTTAGTAAAAGGACCCTTTAGTGGATAATAATTTTACCATTACTACTACTACTACTAATCATTTCTATAGCACTACTAGACGCATGCAGAGTTGTACACATTATATACAGGTACTTTCTCTGTCCCTAGTGTGCTTGCAAGCTAAGTTTTATTTTTTTAAATGTGCGTACCTGGGACAATGGAGGGTTAAGTGAATTGCTGAAAGTCACAAGGAGCTGCAGTGGGAATCGATCCCAGTTTGCCAAAATCAAAGTCTACTGCACTAACCATTGGGCATCTTTTTTTGTATTCACAAAATTGTATTCAAGTTAATAAGCTGCCACAATGCAAAATGATGCAATGCAGTTTATTTTTTGTTTATTAATTGGGATTTATTAACCGCTTTATAAAGAGATTCACCTAAAGCAGTGTACAACAGGTATAGCTTGATATAAAACAACTTGGATTGATTTAACATTTTAACAATTAGGGCTGTTGGATTATTAAAATTTTTAATCCTGATTAATCTTGAGGACTATTCCTCTGCCCCCCCCCCCCCACCTTTTTCCAGATGATCTGGCAATTCTCTCTGTCCCTTCCCTCTTCCCCCTCTGGCCGATTTTTAAACTTTTCTGTGTTGCAGGTTGTACCTGCAATGATAGAAGGCTTCCTCCACCAGCCCAGAGAGCCTTCCTGAAGCCTTGTTCCACCCTCTTGGAAACATTAACATCAAAGGAGGTGAGATGTGGCTACAGGAAGGCTCTCAGGGCTTGTGGTTGAAGCCACTTAGCATTGTAGGTGCTATCTGCAACTCAGGAAAGTAAAAAAAAAAATGCCAGAGGGGAACGAGGTAAGGGAGAAGGAGGACTGAAGGACTATGGGGGTGGGGGGGGGAGGTACATTGCTAGTCCAGGCTGTTGATTAATCACAATTAAAATTTTTAATCTGAAGAAAATTAATCTGTTAAGTTCATGCAATTAATCAGCGGCCTTAGTAACAATAGTAAAATGACCAAACACAAGCATAAAATATTATCAATAAGGTAGACTTGGAGATAGGCCAGTTAAATCCTATGACATGATACATGTATCTGAAATATACATACTGAAACAGCACATAGAACATTCATTAAAAAGATGCATGATAAATGTCAGCAGAATACAAATGATATACCATAATAATAGCACAGAAAAAGTTTCATATAATTTAGATATGATACTCATGATGCCAGCACAATACAAATGAAACACTTTAATTGGTGTGCAATAGAACATTCGAATAACATAGATATGATGCTCACAATGTCAGTACAATACAACAAAATATCTTAATAGGCAGCTGAGAAATGTAGAAAATGGAGGCATATAAAGACCATATGGCCTATCCAGTCTGTCTATCCATATAATCTGTAGTTTCCAATCCCGTAGAAATCATTCATGCTTGTCTCATGCTTTCCTGAATTCAGATACAGTCTTCATATCCACCACCTTCACTGGGAGGCAATTCCAAGCATTTAACACCCTTTATGGAAAGAAGTATGTCTTTAGATTATTCCTGAGTCTGTCCCCTTTCACCTTCACCCTATGTCCACTCAGTCCAGAGCTTCCTTTCAGTTGAAATAGACTTGCCTCCTGGGTGTTAATACCAGAGAGATATATAAATGTCTCTTTCCTTGTCATCAAGCAGATGAATCCATTACGAGTGGGTTGTGTCCATCAACCAGCAGGGGGAGATAGAGAGCACTGAAAAACCATAGTGCCTGATGGCCAGCTTGCTCCATCTGCCTCTTCAGTATTCTCTACCTCCATCAGGGTGGTTGCAGCTTGTTCAAGCTCCTTCAGTAAATCTGCCTGGCATGGCTCCTGTGCTTTTGCCAGTTGTAGCAGGGGTGTTGTGGCTGATGGTGCCCACTTTAAAGGCAAATAGGTTAGCCCTTTCCCTGCCTTACCTGGCCCCCGATATGGAAATAGACAAATAGGCCAGCCCTGTCCCTGTCTTTGCCCAAGCTGTGGATGCAGGCACATAGGTTCACCCTTTCCCTGCCTTTCCCACGCTACTGATCCTCCAGAGTTGGAAATTTGCCTCTTTCGCTGTTGCCTCAAACTTTCCTCACAGTGTTAAAAAAAAAAAAAAAAAAAAAGTCGCGTCATGCTTTGGTGCTGCGATCCCAGAAAAGAGGTTTTCTTCTGATTGTGCAGCGTGACCGGAGCTTGGAGACTCGGTCTGGTGAGGTAAGAACATTTTGTAGCTCCTCCGGGTAGGGCCCGCGTTTGGGACGATTTTGGCGTGAATCCGCCATTTTGAATTTCCGCCGCTTTTGGTGATGGCTGCTGAGAATGTTAAGCGCTGTTCTCTTTGTGGAAAGCGCAAATCTGCAGCGGGGCTCTGTAAGGCGTGCTTTTCAGACTTTAGAGCCGGCCCGAGCATGGCGAGCGATGTTTCTTCCCGCTCCGTGGAGCTGGCAGCGGGCGCCATTTTGGAACAGCATGGCGCAACCCCCGCTGAGGCAGAGGGGTTTGAGCCTGGAGGGGCACCTCGTGTAAAGGCTAATAAAAGAGCTGTTTCCCCTGGACTGGAACCGGGAGGCCAGGGTGAGACATTTTCCTCTGAATTTGTTTTATTGCTGCATAATACATACCTGTTAAAAAGAGCTCTTCCACAGGCGTCAACTGTGGCCCTGTTTTCTGTATCCCCTCCAGTGGAGTCTGGCCTTGGATTACCGTCAGGTGCTTTTTCCCCTGACAGATGGCCGCAAGACAAGTGCAGAAGGGTGGATTCCCCTTCAGAGAGTGGCTTATTACTGATGCTTTGTAGGTCCTCTCTATAGCAGACCCTGGGAGTACTGATACCTCCTCCAGTAATCCGAGGATGGCAAGTACTAAGAAGCCTGCTCGAGCCTTTCCTTTGCATGATTTCATCCAAGAGCTTATCATGGCTCAATGGGCTGACCCCGGGGGCCTTTGAAAGTTGCCAGGGCTATGGGGCAATTATATCCTCTAAGTGATGAGCATTTGGCGTGCCTAGCAGTGCCTAAAGTGGATGCCCTGGTCATGGCTGTGACAAAGAAAACTACCCTCCCAGTGGAAGGAGGAGTTGCCCTGAAGGACATGCAGGACCGTCGCCTGGAGGCAGCTATGAAACGGTCCTTTGAAATTTCAGGCCTATCCTTACGGGCGTCTGCATGCAGCTGCTACGCTGCCCGAGCCTGCCTCGCTTGGTTACAACAGGCAGTGGAACAGCCTGGAGATGGAGCAGGAGCCCCTTTCGGAGGTGGCACAATGGATGGAGTCGGCCTTGTCATTTTTGTCTGACTCCCTTTATGATCTGGTCAGAGCTTTGGCTAAACAGATGGCTGTAGCGGTGGCGGCTCGCTGTCTTCTGTGGCTACGGCATTGGGCAGCTGACATGGCCTCTAAGCAAAGGTTGGTGAAGTTGCCCTTTCAAGGCCTTCTCCTGTTTGGTGAGGAATTGGAGAAAATTGTGAAAGGCCTGGGGGATGCCAAACCCCAGCGCTTACCCGAGGGTAGGCCACGGCCTTCTTCCAAGGGTCAGGCGGTTCACTCGTCTTACAGACCTCGCTTCCGTGAAGCTAGAAGGTACTGCCCGGGGCGTTCTGCTGGGTTCACTTCGTGTGCCTGTTTTCAGCAGAGGAACTCCTTTCGCTCGGACAAACGTTCCGCAGCAGCAGACTCAAGACCTGGAGTTCAAGGGCGACCCTCTTGATGATGGTGCTCCGGCCCCCACCTTGATTCCTGTGATAGGAGGACGACTTTCCCTCTTTCTCGAGGAGTGGGCCAAGATTACCTCAGATCAGTGGGTCTTGGACCTGATCAGAGAAGGCTACAGAATAGAATTCAATGCCCCGATAAGAGACATGTTTGTGGAGTCCCGATGCGGTTCTGCCACCAAACGGGTGGTGGTAGAGGAGACCTTGCAAGCCTTGATTCATATAGGGGCGGTTTCCCCCGTGCCTCCTGCCGAATGCGGCTCTGGCCGTTACACAACAAAAATGGGGTAGAGAGGGCCCAATGTCAAGAGATTAGTCACCACGCATAAGGGTAAGATGCTCCAGAAAACCTTTATTAGGACCCAACACGGTCCGTGTTTCGGCTACATCAGCCTTCTTCGGGGGTCTTTGCCAAATGAGAGCAAGGAGGATTACATATTCTGGTACAGCAGTATCACGTTCAGTGAAATCAAAATAAGTTGATCATTCTCTTCCTCTGATATTACTCAGTCAAGAAACTGTGGACATTTCCAGGAAATGCTTTCTACTTCGCTACCGTTGACAGCCAACCACACCTCCCTTCCTGATTTCTGCGCTTAACTCTCGCGATTACCGGGAAGGGAAATGTGTACGTTTTACGTCACACCCTGTAAACCAACCACTGCTTCCGGTTCTGCAGTCAGTGACTACAATTACGCATGAGCATTGTTAGCGTTGTTCTATCCCAACAACGCTAACAATGCTCATGCTTCTGGCCTTTCAATTGACCCCGGAAAGATTGGCTGTCAGAGTTCTGTCAGACAACACGACAGCAGTGGCCTACATAAATCGCCAAGAAGGCACTCAGTGCATAGCACTAGCAGCGCAGGCCGCGCAGATTTGCCACTGAACCGAGCTTCATTTGCAGTTTCTGTCAGCAGCTCATATTGCTGCTACTACTACTACTATTACTACTTTTGCAGGTCAGAGCAACGTGCAAGCCGATTATTTGAGCAGGAATCAGATCGACCCAGCGGAGTGGGAACTTGCAGATGAAGTATTCCTGCAGATATGTGCCAAATGGGGAAAGCCCGTAATGGATCTTATGGTGTCAAGCACAAATGCCAAAGTCCCGTGCTTCTACAGCAGACAGAGAGATCCTCGCTCAGCAGGGTTGGATGCCTTGGCTCAACTCTGGCCTCAGGGCCTCCTGTATGTGTTCCCTCCGTGGCCCTTGATAGGGCGAGTACTCCTGCGGATTCGGCTCCACCAAGGAGAGGTGGTTCTCATTGCTACGGATTGGCCCAGGAGGCCGTGGTATGCGGACCTCCGGCGGATGCTGGTAGAGAGGATCCCCTGCCGTTACCTCTGGTACCGAACATGTTGTCACAGGGCCCGGTGACCGTGGCGGACGCCTGCCGCTTTGGTCTTACGGCATGGCTATTGAGAGGGCGCAATTGAGAGACAAGGGATATGCCAGTAAAGTCATTTCCACTCTGCTACAGGCCTGCAAGTGTTCCACTTCCGTGGCTTATGCCAGGATTTGGCGCCAATTTGAGGCTTGGTGTGCTTCTAAAGCGATTACAGCCATGCGGGCTTCTGTCTCGCCGATACTTGACTTTTTGCAGGATGGTTTACAAAAAGGCTTGGCCTATAATTCCCTGCGTGTTCAAGTGGCAGCCTTAGCATGTTTTCGAGGGAAGGTCACTCACCTCTCTCTGGCTGCTTGCCCGGATGTGACACGGTTTCTTAGAGGGGTGCTTCGGCTCCGTCCTCCCGTGCGGGCTCCGTGTCTGGCCTGGAACCTGGGGTTAGTTTTAAAGGCCCTTCAGTGTTCACCCTTTGAGCCGCTTAGGCGAGCTTCGGAGAAGGATGTGACCTTAAAGACGGTCTTTTTGGTGGCCGTGACATCGGCGAGACAGGTATCTGAGCTCCAGGCGCTGTCCTGTCGAGACCCATTTCTGCATTCTCAGAGTCCGGAGTAATGGTACGTACGGTGCCTTCCTTCATGCCTAAGGTGGTTTCAGCGTTTCACCTAAACCAGCCTATTTTCCTGCCCTCCTTTTCTAAAGAGGAGTTTCCAGAAGCCTATGGGCAGTTGCACCGTCTGGATGTGCGAAGGGCTCTGTTGCAATATTTGCGCATGTCAAATGCCTTCAGGACCTCTGACCATCTTTTTGTTCTTTTGTCAGGTCCGCGCAGAGGGTCTCCAGCGTCTAAGGCCACTATAGCCTGTTGGCTCAAAGAAGCTATCTTTTCAGCATATTTGCTGTCTGGCTGGCCTCCGCCTGAAGCCTTTAAGGCACATTCCACAAGGGCAATTACCTCTTCTTGGGCTGAAACTGGAGCACTCGCTCTTCAAGAGATATGTAGTGCAGCTACTTGGGCTTCTAAGCTCTCGTTTGCCCGACATTACAGGCTGGATGTGGCTGCCAGGAGAGACGCGCATTTTGGAGCACAAGTGCTGGCACAGTGGTGTGGCTTGTTCTCACCCTATTTAGGGATTGTTTTGATACATCCCACTCGTAAAGGATTCATCTGCTTGATGACAAGGAAGGGAAAATTAGGTTCTTACCTTGGTAATTTTCTTTCCTTTAGTCATAGCAGATGAATCCATGAGCCTACCCTCAGTAGTTCATTATGTGATTTATGTTACTTTTATGTTCAGTTTTTCCTATAGATATGTTCCCTCATTGGGAGAAGTTGGAAAACAGTCTTCAGGATTTCTGTTCAGTTACAGGAGGATGAGTTTATTCCCTCCTTTGAATTATAGCTCCAGTTTTGGGGCGTTCATCCGCTGTGAGGAAAGTTCATGTTATTTTGCTTTGCGGTGTAACACTGCTTTGGAAGCTTCAAATACTGAAGAGGCAGATGGAGCTAGCTGGCCAAGAGGCACTATGGTTTTTCAGTGCTCTCTATCTCCCCCTGCTGGTTGATGGACACAACCCACTCGTAATGGATTTATCTGCTATGACTAAAGGAAAGAAAATTACCAAGGTAAGAACCTAATTTTCCCGTAGCAGTCTTCAGCGTTCCACCCCTGGCCTTTCTCCATTGTTGAATATATCTCGAGAATATCTTGTCTCTTTGTTCTATATTTATGGCCATTTATTCTGCCTTTGCTTTTGCTTTTCTGATATCTGTTTCTTTCAGCTTTACTTGATACTCCTTTCTGTATTCAGTTTGTGATGCTTTATGTTTTGTAAATGCTAGACCTCTTTAGCTCTTAGTTTGTGAGACACCTCCTTGGAAAACTGTAATGGTTTTATTTTTATTTAGTTTCTTAAACATAGATCTGAAGCCATTTTATAGCTCCTTTCAGTTTGGTCCACTGTCTTCCACTTTCCTTATTTTCTCCCACCCTGCCAACTCTTTCTTCTGTTATTGCCTCATTTTACCAAACTTGAAATGTTTGAAATCCAGTAATTTGAGTTACCTGGTGTGTCTAGATACTGGTTTAGCTTTTAAATCCAGATATTGGACATGCTGTATCCATTTGTTTGTGTTAGATCAAGTGCCACCCTTTCCATCATGGGTTCCATCACCATTTGCCTTGAGCTCCTTGAAAATCGTCTAAGATCTCTTTATTTCAGATTTTGCAGATGGGGGTACCCCAGTCAATATTTGATGTTGAAATCATCTAACAATGCCTCCCCTTTTCATTACAAACTTCTGGATATCTCTTCGTAGATCTCAGTTTAACTAATAGTAGCCTGAAGGCAATACCTGAGTAGATGTACGTACCATTTTCTCTCCACAAGACAATCCAGAATGCTTGTTCCTTTCTCTATGCCCTCTGTATTTCATTTGTTTTGTTATCATTCTTGGAAATAAAGTGCAATCCCTCCCCATTTTTGATCTGTATCCCTCTGAAGCAGATCGTAGCCGGGTATGGTATAACCCATTCATGGGACCTGGTGAACTGCTTTGTAACAGTAACACTATCTAAGTTGTTCTCCAGCATTAGGGCTTTAAGATCTGCAATTTTATTACTTATGTACTCATTACTTTCCAGCTATTTTGAGTTGTCTTATGTTCTATTTATTTTATTTTTGTTACATTTGTACCCCGTGCTTTCCCACTAATGGCAGGCTCAATGTGGCTTACATATTGTATACAGGTACATATTTGTACCTGGGGCAATGGAGGGTTAAGTGACTTGCCCAGAGTCACAAGGAGCTGCCTGTGCCTGAAGTGGGAATCGAACTCAGTTCCTCAGTTCCCCAGGACTAAAGTCCACCACCCTTACCACTAGGCCACTCCTCCACTCTATCTAGCCTTGTGCCTCTTCTTTGTATTGTAGCAAATGAGTGAGTTACCGGGATGGTTTCCTTGGCTATGTTCTCTACTGCCCTCACACTTTTGCAGAGGGGTGTGGCATCCCAGACTCATATTTCCACATGTCTCCACCATTGTTTAGGATAAACACCTGAAAATGTTCTGCATGAAGTTTTCACTCAGAATCTTTCTTTCTGTCACAGAAAGATGTAGAATACTATCCAAAATGTTCATGTCCCTAAGAGGAAGAGATGTTTCAGACACAGACAAACCAGTATTCTGTTCTACCAACAAAAGTGAACAGACAGGTGATCACAACCCATTTGTGATTAATTATAGGTAATCACTATTCAATAATTGACTTTTGTTATAGACTGGAGACCATAACTACATTGAATTGCTAGAACTGAACTTCATCAAACAGCATTCTTTGTTGCTGTTGGAATTTGTGCTGTAACACCACAGGGCTGGTTGTGCATACCTGCCACAGGCGTATATTTGAAATTGTTACATAAATCTGTCTACTGTCTAGTGTTCACACCAAATCCCAACATCAATATTGTTAGTGCTCAACTACAAAAATGCTAATGTTTATAAAAAAAATCATGCAAAAATGTAGACCATTTCTACAATATAGTCTTTTGTTTTTTCATATTGTAAAGTTTTTCTCAGGTGAATACATCAGCTTTTAATGTTCTATTTTTTGCAAGGGCCCTGTGGCAAATAACACATTAATAATGTTAGTGTGCTGTTAAATGATTCATTGTATGCTGTTATTGGGCTTTTGTTTTTGAAGGCCAGAGGAAAGCTTGCACATAAACACAGATGTTCAGAAATAGTGTCAATCATTTTGATATTAAAACAAAAATACTTTTGTATGTTAGCGTTGTTAGTTTTATATATACATGCCCTATGTGTGTTTATAGTACTCTTTTATTTATTTATAATTATATCTCTCATATTGAACAGTTTAGAATGTAAAACATTTTCTGCATATTTTAAATAGGTACAAATGCCTCTGCATTTGACCAGCTTGTCCTGACACTGGCATGGGATAGAGTGGACATTGCGAAGAACCATGTATTTGTTTATGGGCAGCAATGGCTGGTATGTGTATGAATTTCACCTTAAATCGTAAAAACAAAAGTAAAAATGCATGTAAGAGTGAAGAGAGCGCACTAGATAGTTTACATATGAGATGTACAGTTTCTTTGCATAAGGTTGGAAGTGTATTTATTTATTATTTATTGCATTTGTTATCCCACAAGTATTCGTTAGATCTTTAAGTGAAACAATATTAATATTTAAAAGCTCTGTTTAACTCTGTACGGTGTCATGGGTGCAAGTTGATATAAGAGGCCATACTTATACTGTGTACTCCAAATTTGCTTTTTCTGAAGGAAACAAATAATGGAGTTAGTGTTTCAAGATGCAAGCATTCATCGCTGAGTTTTAATCTTAAAAAATTATTTGACTACTGAGGTTGTTATTACCCTGCTACTGAAGGCAGGAGATGTGGAGAAACAGGAACACTTTTTTTTTTTTTTTTATGCCTGTGACCTGTAATGTCTTTTTTTTTCCCCCTCCTTCAATATATTTCCATTGTTTGGCCAGCAGGTGGTGTCTGTCCTCTGCAGTATAGCTGTAGCAGAGGTCTGTTTTCTTTCTAGCTTACCTTCCCCCACAGGAAAAAAAGGAAAACCCCAAGGGGAGAGTAACCTGCATTGCCATTGGCTAGAAAAAAACCTTAATGTTAGTGCTCTGGGCCCTGATGCCTAAGATCTAGCTAGGTTGTGCTGCTGAAAAATTTATCCAGTCAGAGTGAGAGTGTGGAGAGTGAAGACCTCTGCACTGAGACCCTGTTCAAATCCTATGAGTAATTAATTTTCCTGAACTCCCTAGGTACTACTTAGGTAGTAAGACCGTGTTTAGTTAGTTTAATGTTGATTCCTGTTATTTATTTGTTTGCTGTTTACACATTTTTCCCCATTCACTGTTCTACCTTTTTATGATAATAAACCTAATAGTTTGCTAATGTAGCTCTGTTGCCCTGTACTGACGAAGAATCATGGTGGTTTGTGTTTTCAGATTGTGGGACCTCTGGGAGTGTGGCCCCTGTGTCCTTAGAAACCCACTGGGGAAATAACTTGCGAGTGGGAGACTCACCCAGAGGCAAGCAGAACCCAGTCAGTGGGTGGAGGGTATACCAATATAGGAGCAGGTGCGTAGGTACGACTGAGTTTGGGCAGTGGGTGGGATAGATCCTCCAGGTGGCTACAGGGTTAACCCCAGGTGGGTGCTAGGGGTTGTCCTTAGGTGTCATGTGATTTGGGGTAATACTTTATTTTTCACCGTTCTCATTTCAAGCTTTTACTTTAGAAATTGTGTGGCTCCTTTACTATAGGCCTGTACCAAGCTCTGCCCACTTCACCACTGCCAATGAGAGGAGATGGTGGGCTAGGAGCAATTTTTGTTCCCCATCATATTTATGCCCTGTGTGGCTTCATCACCTGCAGAGCACTTGGTATGGCACTTCTTTACTATTCCTTGGAAAAGGAAAAAAACAGCGGTGACAAGAGGAAGACACTGATGCCACTAGTGTTCCAAACAAAATAGTTTTATTTCAATCCAGATGTTGAACAAACTATGGTGACCCAATACAGCTATGTTTCAGCTGAATATCCTGCCTCGGGTATCTAAATTAATAAACATACAAAACATGTAAACTATTAACTGAAAAGACAACCTTTTGTTAATAGGCTGCAGATAGTGAGGTGTGATTAACAACTCTTGAATATGTGTTAAGCATACCTGTGCTATTTGCAGCAGTGACAGCACTCATGGGCTGATGATCCAACCTAACAGTGCTACAGCCAATTAGTGCCGGACTAGTGCTGGTGTTAATCTGCTTAGAATGTTCAGAGGGCTGAAACAACAGCTGCACCAAAGATTAAAGCAAATTGCATTTAAATGTAGTCAAATGGATATAAATGAGGTCATTTGCTATTCCTTCCCAATGCTTATAAAACAGTGCACAAAACAACCCTTTCTTTACTGCTGGAAACGTAATACCAGCTCAGAGCTGGCATTGGGATGTAGCTTAATGTATTTCTTTCTTTCTTCCTAGCTCTCAACCTTCAATTTCAGAAGTGGAAGGAAGTCTTTGCAAGCCTTTAAGGGCTGGGAGTGAAAAACAAATGTGTGCGGGTCCAAGCAAACCTGAAAGTGAAAGCGCAAGTTGGTGCCTGTTTTCGGCATTTAAATATAAGCCCTTCAAGTGAAAAAAATTAGAAAAGCCTATATTTAAAGGCACAGAAGAGTGGAGCTGACGTGTGTGTGTGCTTCACTTCCTGGTTTGCTTGGACATGCACACACGAGTTGTGCTTACCACAAAACTTTTCCTTCGCATGTGCAAGACATGTTCCTCCCCCTTACGTTTGGTCTCACAGCTCACATATATTTGCATACCATTAGTGTTGAGCATTGGTGATCTAAGTTTTGGTTCTGTTCTATATAGCGTGGGAGTTCCACTCATCGGCCTATCAGTAATTTAACTGTGTGCTAACTGCTAATGCTGTCCATTCTCATAGCCCTCCCATTTTACACACTTCCTGCTACATGGTAACTGTTACTGTGTGCTAATTCCCATATTAACCTGTCATTGCACTTTAGTAAACAGGCTACTAAGTCAGTTTCTTAATTATACATTAGGTATTAGTACTGTATGCCTGTTCTGGTTAAATAACAGCAGTCAGTGGATTAAGTATTTTGCTTTATGGAAGATTATTTTATTAATTCTTTACTATTTAGCAAGACATCACCACTTTGTGTTGCTTGTAAATTAGTTGATCCATACGTTGATTACACTTCTAAGAGATTAATACATCATCCTTGTGTTTGCAATTCCATGCTTTGTGACATATAATGGTACTTACACAATAGATGACTCAGTTCTATTAATCTAGTAGTCATGTTTTACAACCATGAACTAGTGAATGTTAGTGCTAATATGTTAAGCAACTCTGCCTTCCAGCTGTGATCCTAGTATGTACTTAATGCTATTCATACTTTACACTGAAGGTGTTGAAATTCTGGCATCCAGTAGGTGCATGTCTATGGAATCTTAGCTGTTAAGCCATGGGAGGTAATGTTTCTTGGCCAGGTTGGAACATGGTGATAGGAAGAACCAAAAGCTGAGGTTGGTGGTAGGGCATAGGTTGTTTATGTAAGGGGAAGGTAAGAAACTAGAGGGAAAAAACTGGTGAGATGAATGAATGTAAGGGCTGGGGGGAGGCATAAGAGCCAGCTTTGAGGGCACCAGTGAGTTCTGAGCACTCCAGTATTGAGCAAGCTCCTTTATTATGTCCAGGGAGGGACAATTGTTTTTTTTGGCACCCTCAATAATTCTGAAATGTTGGCACCAATGAGGGAGGGGAACCCAGAACTGCACAACTCCATCCTCCTCCAAAAGTATAGAAAGTAAAAAAAACATGCTCTTAAACTCAAAATTTCACATTAATGCTTCTAGTAAGCAAAAAAAAAAAAAGTATTAGTGCAATAAATAGGGGGAATAATCTGTCAGCAAAAAATGATGAATTTAAAAAGTGAAAAAGAGAGATTATTTTTATTGTCTGCTGGATACTTTGGTGCTTAGGTTTTCTAAATATTTTTGTATCCCTGTATGTAGTGTTTTTGTCTCTAGGAATTTAAATTGTAAATTTAGGCTTATTTTCAAGCTAATTAGGGACTTCAGGAGAGTACTAAAAAATTCTTTGTATTTCAGTAGTTTTGTGTGACAGAATTCAATTTTAGGTATATTTTTAGGTGGACTTTCATATCTCGCATGACATTCATCATTTCCAGCTGTCACACTTTCAGTCCCCGTCATCCTCCCAAGCAGTCTCACTTCCCACCCTGTCTTTTGCCTCTCTTTCCTCCCACCGTGTCATCAGTTTTATCTTCTCACCCTGTCCTCAGCATCTTCCCTTCTCAATCTCCCATATTGAGGGTCCCTTTTACAAAGTTGTGGGATGGCTAACGCTTGCCAAATTGGCACGACTGCCAGGGTAGTGCGTTCATCCCGCGGTAATTTTGAGGTTGGTGTGCAGCAAATCCTGCAGTAGAAAATATTCTTCTATTTTCTTTTTTTTAAGTTATAGAAGACTTTTTATTGTAATTTGAGAGCAGCAACAAAAATGTAACGAAGTAAAAGCTATACACTTTTGCAAGAAAACACAGACTTACTCTAATACATAATGCTGCCTAACTATGAAAGAATCATAGACCTTATAGTAAACTCTCAAAACAAACGGAGAATCGTAACAATGAACTCCTGAAATTTTTAGTTGTATATTATTTTGGTATTCCCCCCTAGATTACCCCTCCCCCCCCACTCTTTCCCTGTACAACAAAATAGATGCCAGAAAAAGCACCAAGAAAGCCCCAAACAAAGGAGAAGAAAAAAAGAAGAGAGAAGAAAAAAAAAAAGGGGGGGGGGATTTAAGTATACAGTACATCTATCTCTCCACCTCCCTTCAACCTAAGATTAGCAATACAACTAATGTGAAATAAAGGGTTCCCAAATAGTTTCCCATTTGGATAATTTTTTGCAACACAGGGCCAAAAGCTTTTCCATTTCACATATATACTACAGTTTGTTTAACTATTTTACCAAAGAAGGAACACCCGGGGACCTCCAATGGGCAGGCAGAGTAACCCTGGCTGCTGACATGGCATGGCGGACCAATAGGGACTGGGCCGCAGTAAGACCAGGAGGTTTTTTTAGGAAAAAGAAAACATTTCAGGAGACCACTTAATAGGTTTAGAGAGCCATCTCTGGAGCCTATACTGCACCACCTTCCAGAAGGCTCTGACCTTAATACAGGACCACCAGAGGTGTCCCATAGTACCCTCCTGCCCACAGCCTCTCCAGCACAGTGAAAACACTGTAGGAAAAATATGGTGAAGACGAGCGGGGGTCAGATACCACGTATATAAAACTTTTACTGCATTTTCCTTAAATGGTATAGATACAGAAATCCCGGACAAATCCCATACCAGAGAATTCCAATTGTCATCACCCAATGCCACCCCTAACTCCCGGTGCCAATGCGTTCGATGCTCAGCCAGGACCTGCACCTGTCTAGGCTGATAAATGTACAAACAAGTAATCAACCCCCTCGTCCCCTTAGAGTCTTTGCACAGGTCCTCCAAATAAGAGTCATCGCGCAAAACCTTTGCCTTAATTTCTGCAGCAGAGAGGAAATGCTTCACTTGAGTGTAAGCGAATATATCCTTGGGAGAAATATCATAAGTATCAGTTAAAGTTGTGAACAAAATGAAGACACTGTCGTCAAAAAACTGACCCCAAGTCTTCAACCCCACTGAAAACCACTTTGTAAAAGTCCCCTGAACCTGGCCCGGAGGGAATAGTGGATTGTTAAGTAGCGGAGTAAGTTTTGATAAAACCAAGTCCTGTTTAACAAATAACTTATCCCAGTAATATAGGGTTGTCAAAATTGAGGGACAAATCCCCCGGCCTAACAATCTAAACCTCCGGGGAAGCCACATCAATGAACTTAACTGGCGCGAACCTACCGCATATTGTTCCAAGCCAATCCACCTTTTATGTGAACTCGTGTGATACCACTCAATGGCTGCCTGCGCCTGAGCTGCCTTGTAATACCAGAACACGTTTGGAACACCCATCCCACCCAGTTTATGCTTGCGGTACAGCAACATTCTGGAAAGACGCGGCTTCTTATTAGACCATATAAACCGAATAAGACGATTTTGGATACCTGATAAAAAGGAACGCGACAATTGCAAGGGGAGGACCTGAAATAGATACATCAAACGTGACAGTACGTTAATTTTTAAAGTAGCTACCCGCCCAAACCACGATAACTCAATGAAGCCCCAAGCCTCCAAGTCCTTATATATGTCCCTCAAAAGAGGGGGATAAATAGCCGAGAATAAATCGGAGAATTTGGTGGTAAGGAAAATCCCCAAATATTTAAGACCCCTGGTCACCCATCGAAAAGGAAAAGCTTCTTGTAGAGAAGATAGAATCTGACTAGATATACCAATCGCTGTGGCCTCCGACTTAGACATATTAAGCTTGAAACCGGAAACAGCAGAATAGTCCACTAAGAGCTTGATCAAATTAGGCATGGAGAGCAAAGGTTTTGTCAATGAGAGTAATATATCATCAGCAAACATGGCCAACTTATACTCCTGGGCACCCACCCCAAGCCCTGAGATATTAGGGTTGTCCCGGATCGCAATAGCTAAAGGCAAACAGCATAGGCGAAAGCGGACAACCTTGCCAAGACCCCCTGGATAAAGGGAACATGGGTGAATTTCCTCCATTAATACGCACACACGCTCTAGGAGAATGGTAAAGAGCTTGAGTCCAAACTCTAAAGCCCCGTCCAATCCCCATCCTCTCCATGACATTGATCATAAAGGACCAATGAACATGATCAAAAGCCCCAGCATCTAATCCCAAAAGGCATGGGGGGGGGGGGGGGGGTCCTGGACTCAGTAGCTATGTGCAACAAGTTAACCATGCAGCGAACATTGTCTTTTGCTTGCCGGTGGGGAACAAACCCAACCTGATCCGGATGAACAAAATCAGGGAGGACTATAGCCAAGCGATTCGCTAAAACTTTAACTATAATTTTAACATCGGAGTTAAGAATGGAGATGGGGCGATAGGAGGCACAATCTACCTTGTCTTTTCCCGGCTTGGGAATAACCGCTATCCAAGCCTCCATCATCGAGGGTGGAAGGGCCTGACCTTCCTGTACACCAGTTATAATCTCAACTAAGAGAGGAGCCAATTCCCCCCTGAATGCCCTGTAGAAGTCATTCGGCAACCCATCCAGACCCGGTGCCTTCCCAGTTGGCAAATCCTTTATGACTGTAACAACTTCATCTACTTTAATAGGGCCATCAAGCAAGGCGCACTGTTCATCTGTCAATGTTGGAAGGTTTTGTGAGGAGAGGAAGGTCTCGATAGCCTCTTCCTGAATGGAGGTGTCTGCTGAGTATAAAGACTCATAAAAGGTTTGAAAGCGCTGGCGGATCAAAGAAGACTTAGTCAGCACTGTACTCTTACCATCACCAATCTTCAGAATAGTACGGACAAACCTCTGCTGACACAGTCTGAGCTAATGAGCGACCAGGTTTATTGTGGTTAAAATACTTATTCAATAGGTGTTGACCTGTTACAAACTGTAACTGCTCCGAGTAGTTGTTATCCAATTTAAGGCGAATGGCTTGAATTTGCCTCAAGATCGACACTGAGCGCAAGGCTTTATGTTGTTCCTCCAGATAGGACAGCTGAGAAATACATTGAGCAATCACCTGTCTCCTAGCCCTAGCCTGTTTACTAGCATGTTTTAAAAAGAACCCCCTAGTTACAGCTTTTAATGCATCCCAAATTATCCCTATGGATGGACCCGAATTCAAATTGAGATCTAAATATTCCCTCAGGAGAGTTCTGTATTCAGCTATCAATTTCTCATCCCTTAGCAAAGAGACATTGAGGGTCCACCTAATGTCCCTATCTGCCTCATAAAAAGATGAGAGATTAAGCCAAATGGGGGAATGGTCAGAGATAGTTATAGAACCAATACCTGAGGAGTATCCACCTTGGGACAAAGATACGTCAAGGAGTAGATAATCAATGCGAGAGTAAGAGTCATGCGAATATGAATAAAACGAGTCATCCCTATCCCCAGCGTGTTGTAGGCGCCACACGTCACACACAGCTAAAGATTTAGCCATGTCCTTCAATGACTTAGAGTTTGTAATGTCAGGCCAGGAAGCTGCCCCCGATTTATCCAAAGCTGGATCCAACGTTGCGTTAAAGTCACCGCCCACCACTAATTTGCCAAAAGGTTCCGCTTGCACTACCTTGACAACCTTAACAAAAAATTCCCCCTAAGATTCATTAGGTGCATAAACAACCATCAATGAAAAAGCAGAATTGTTCAGTAACACATGTAAAAGCATAAATCGTCCCTCCGGGTCACGTTTAACCTTCTGAACCTGGACCTGCAATGAGGAGTGAAATAAGATTGCAACCCCTCGCTTCTTTGAAGCATCAACAGCGGAGGCACAGTAGACAATTGGGTAATGATGTTGAGTCAGGAATTTCTCATGTTCCCTTTTTAAGTGGGTCTCCTGCAAAAATACCACATGAGGAGAATATAGCCCCAAATCTTGAAATAAATTTTTACGCGTTTGAGGAGAATTAAGACCCTTGACATTGTAAGTCAAGAACTTGAGATCAGCACTCACTGATTACACATTAAATAGAACAGAGACCTAGAAATAACTGGGATCCATGCACCCCCAAACCAGCTGGAGGGAGATGAGAGGCAGGCAAGCTGTAATAGGGGGAAAGAAAAATAAAAAGAGAAAAAAGGGGGGGGGACCTCTTCACCCCACCCCAAACCCCCTGCACCCCACTCACCCAACTAGACAAGGGCCCGAACCACCCCCTAACTAGGATCATTGGAAGAAAAGACGCCCCAATCCTGAAACAGCCTCCAAGACCCACCCCCCTGCCAATCCCCACTACTCCAATAATACACCTCCCCCTCGAACAACACTTATATTAATCACCCGCTCCACCCTCCTCCCCCAGGAACCCCGTCAAACATCCCATAAATTTGTGCAAAGTAAGAACACTAGCCCCCAATAACTAAGCATATAAGACCATGCGTATGCATAACCCTGAGCACAGGTGGAAAGGAATCTGTAAAAATAATCTCATCAGCAAGACAGTTGGACCCCTCAAGTATCCTTCGGGGTGCTCTTGGACTTGGTGGAAACTCTCTTCCACTGTTGAAGTTTCGCCCGAGCTATTGGGACCGGGTCCACAGATAGATGCTCAGTAGTCATCAGTCCTTCACCATGTAAACCCTTCCAGACCTCAGGTAGAAGTCTGAGCCTATGCAGCTTCCCTCCCACCGTGAAGCAAAGAGCAAAAGGAAAGGACCAACGGTAAGGAATCTTATTTCTGTTTAATATGTCCAGAGCAGGTTTCATCCCCCGGCGCTGAGCCAAAGTTAGCTGAGAAAGGTCTTGAAAGAAGCAGCATAAGGAGTGTCAAAGCAAATGCAAGGCGCAGATAAAGAAGGCCAAGAGGGATTACGAAAAAAAGATAGCATTAGAGGCAAAAAAGCATAGTACATTTTTTTTTCGGTATATTAAAAGCAGGAAGCTGGCAAAAGAATCGGTTGGGCCGCTGGATGACCGAGGGGTAAAAGGGGCGATCAAGGAAGACAAAGACGTAGCGGAGAGATTGAATGAATTCTTTGCTTCAGTCTTCACCGAGGAAGATTTGGGTGGGATAACGGTGTCGGAAATGATATTTCAAGCGGACGAGTCGGAGAAACTTACTGACTTCACGGTAAACCTGGAAGACGTAATGGGGCAGTTCAGCAAACTGAAGAGTAGCAAATCTCCTGGACCAGATGGTATTCATCCTAGAGTACTGATACTGGAGTGGAGGAGTGGCCTAGTGGTTAGGGTGGTGGACTTTGGTCCTGGGGAACTGAGGAACTGAGTTCGATTCCCACTTCAGGCACAGGCAGCTCCTTGTGACTCTAGGCAAGTCACTTAACCCTCCATTGCCCCATGTAAGCCGCATTGAGCCTGCCATGAGTGGGAAAAGCGCGGGGTACAAATGTAATAAAAAGAATAATAAATAGAACTGAAAAATGAGCTTGTGGAGCTACTGCTAGTGATATGCAATTTATCTTTAAAATCGAGCGTGGTACCGGAAGATTGAGGGTGGCCAATGTAACGCCCATTTTTAAAAAAGGTTCCAGGGGAGATCTGGGAAATTATAGACCGGTGAGTCTGATGTCGGTGCCGGGGAAAATGGTAGAAGCGATTATTAAAAACAAAATTACAGAGCACATCCGAGGACATGGATTACTGAGACCGAGTCAGCACGGCTTTTGTGTGGGGAAATCTTGCCTGACCAATTTGCTTCAATTCTTTGAAGGAGTAAACAAACATGTGGACAAAGGGAAGCCGGTTGATATTGTGTGCCTGGATTTTCAAAAGGCGTTTGACAAGGTACCTCATGAAAGGCTACAGAGGAAATTGGAGGGTCATGGGATAGGAGGAAAAGTCCTATTGTGGATTAAAAACTGGTTAAAGGATAGGAAACAGAGAGTGGGGTTAAATGGGCAGTATTCACAATGGAGAAGGGTAGTTAGTGGGGTTCCTCAGGGGTCTGTGCTAGGACCGCAGCTTTTTAATATATTTATAAATAATTTAGAGATGGGAGTAACTAGCGAGGTAATTAAATTTGCTGATGACACAAAGTTATTCAAAGTCGTTAACTCGCGACATGATTGTGAAAAATTACAGAAGGACCTTATGAGACTGGGAGACTGGGCGGCTAAATGGCAGCTGACGTTTAATGTGAGCAAGTGTAAGGTGATGCATGTGGGAAAAATGAACCCGAATTATAGCTACGTCATGCAAGGTTCCACGTTAGGAATTACGGACCAAGAAAGGGATCTGGGTGTCGTCGTCGATAATACACTGAAACCTTCTGCTCAGTGTGCTGCTGCGGCTCGGGAGCGAATAGAATGTTGGGCATTATTAGGAAAGGTATGGAAAACAGGTGTGAGGATGTTATAATGCCGTTATATCACTCCATGGTGCGACCGCACCTTGAGTATTGTGTTCAATTCTGGTCGCCGCATCTCAAGAAAGATATAATGGAATTGGAAAAGGTGCAGCGAAGGGCGACTAAAATGATAGCGGGGATGGGACGACTTCCCTATGAAGAAAGACTAAGGAGGCTAGGGCTTTTCAGCTTGGAGAAGAAACGGCTGAGGGGAGACATGATAGAGGTATATAAAATAATGAATGGAGTGGAACAGGTGGATGTGAAGCGTCTGTTCACGCTTTCCAAAAATACTAGGACTAGGGGGCATGCGATGAAACTACAGTTTAGTAAATTTAAAACAAATCGGAGAAATGTTTCTTCACCCAACGCGTAATTAAACTCTGGAATTTATTGTCGGAGAACGTGGTGAAGGCGATTAGCTTGGCAGAGTTTAAAAAGGGGTTGGACGGTTTCCTAAAGGACAAGTCCATAAACCGCTACTAAATGGACTTGGGAAAAATCCACAATTCCAGGAATAACATGTATAGAGTGTTTGTACGTTTGGGAAGCTTGCCAGGTGCCCTTGGCCTGGATTGGCCGCTGTCGTGGACAGGATGCTGGGCTCGATGGACTCTTGGTCTTTTCCCAGTGTGGCATTACTTATGTACTTCATTGTAATCAATATGTGGAACCTGACGAGTTCACTGCAGGATTTGATCTTTCGTAATATAGGAAGCGAAACAAGCAACAATATCGTTTGGCCTATTGTCCACTCTTTTCCCTAAGGCTCGGTAAGCTCGTTCCACCGCAGTATTCTCTGAGCCCAAGAGTTTGCTACAAAGCAGCTTAACCACCAATACAGCATCTTCCTTATCTCCCACTTCAGGGACACCTCGGAATCAGAGGTTATTCCTTCTCCCCCGATTTTCCTGATCGTCCACTTTATATTGTAATTTGTCCAAATGCTCAAGGAGCTTAGAAATTTTTGATTCAGCTCCATTCAGCTGCTCGCTCTGTTCGTCAACTCGAGCCTCAAGGTCCTCCACACGCCCCCCCCCCCCCAGCTCATGCAAGTTCACACTGAGAATGTCCATGCGGTCAAGGATTTCCTCCTTAGAGGACTTAATTTCTTCTTGGATAGCCGCTAAGCATTTTGCTAGCTCTTTCGAAATGCCTCGTTTTACAGAGGCGCTGCCAGTTTCTGTAGTGGACATTGCAGAATCAGAGTCTGAATGCGACGCGCGAACTGAGGAAAGCACATGGCGCCCCGAGGCCTTTCCGGCTTGCCGTGCTGACTGGCGCTCACTCTCCCGCGTGGTCGAAGACATCGCTCCCACAGCAAACCAGCACAGGGAAGTCTAACACCTTCCAACACAGCGGATTGCCAACTTAAGAACCAGGTAATGCTGTTTTTCGCTAATTAAAGGCAGGGGTATGGCGAAGCTCCAAACTCAGGCAGCCATTCAAGTGTGTGACGTCACTTTCTTCCAATATTCTTCTATTTTCTACTGCAGGGGGGCCGGCGGTAATCGGCAGCACAGACACATTGGCGCGCGCACACTGCATGGTTATTGCATGGGTAATGCATGAGCCCTTATCGCTAGGTCAGTGGCTGGCAGTAAGGGCTTAGGCCATAAATAGGCACATGCTAATTTTAATTTTTGCGCATGCCCGTTTCCCAGCCCATTAAAACATGACCTTTTTCCCAGCTACGGTAAAACGTGGCCCAGCGCACATCAAAAAGACACACCCACACAACCGCAGGCCACTTTTTACTGTGGCTTTGTAAATGGACCCCTGAGTCTTTTCTATCTTAGCCCCTTCTGTACCCCCCCCCCCCCCCCACCTCACCTCTGAGAAGATCATTGCTGCTTAAAAAAAGAAAAAATGCTTCTCTGTGTCTTCACTCTGGGGCTTTTTGTAGATTTGAATTGTTTAGTACAGGAATTCCTGTACTAGTTTTATTTTTTTAAAATCTTGCAAGACATGTGACAGCCTGACCAGTGTAGGAGTTCCTACACCTCATGGCTTAAACCTAGTAGGAGCCACACAATGAAGAGGAGTGCTTGGGTTTTTGTTGCTGTGGCAGTCAGAGTGGAGAGGGAAATGAGCAGATGTTAGGTTGCTATTCTTACAGCCAGAGGGCATCAATGTCATTGAAATGCCCAAAAAGCATGATTTTGAGGTTTTGGCTATAGTCGATTACCCTACCTGCCCATTGGAGATGGTTTTGTTAAGATTTTCCAGTTATAATTAAAACTTAGAAACCTTAGATGTATATAATTGATGGTCAGTTTTTTTTTTTCCCACCAATGCTTTGAATAACTCACTATGTACATTATTCTTAGGTTGGATCCCTGGAGCAAGCTATGTTGGATGCCCTTGTCATGGACAGGGTTTCATTTGTAAAACTTCTTATTGAGAATGGAGTAAGCATGCACAAATTTCTTACAATTCCCAGGCTGGAAGAACTTTATAACACAGTAAGTGTAAGGCTGCAATTTTGAATGACATCTGTAAGTAGCATAGTAAATTTTGATTAAATGAGAATTGTTATGATCAGTGGTGTTTTTCCTAACAAAAAAGTTGTCAGAACTCAAGATGCAGAGCCATCTTTTAAAGGGTGAGATGATTACTGAGGGGCTTGCCCTGCAACCTGCCACTTAATCTATGAAAAGGCAGCATTGCAAATATTACACCAGTCCTTAGAACACAACTCTTAATGGAAAAAGAGAAAAATCCAGGTTCCTATAAGTCCCTGCATAGAAACCACATACTTGCAAAAATACATTACTTTGGTCATAACATTCAGAATGTGGATAGTACCTTACCAACTACAGTATGTCTGCATATTAGAAATAGAGATGTACGGACAAAAATTGAACTGGAAACCCCAAGAAGCTGGATTCTGCCTGCAGTACAATAGCAGAGAAAGAGAAACAAAAATATTTTTTTCCTGTTCTTTGCAAAAGACAAAGGTATCTGAGATGCTGCACATTCAGATCTGCAAAGCTGGAATATTTAAATCAATAAATTCAAAACTAAAAGAAAAAATATATGCCCATCTTTATGGTCTAGACAGTTCAGCCCACATTTTGTAGGAACTGAGCTATTATGTTCTGCTTCTCCTTTGGGGGTACAGTACTCTCTCTGAGTGCATTTGAGGTATGCAGAGCTTGGGCTTTTTTATTCATGCTTGGGGACCTTGGGCCAGTTTTAGCAGGCAATGAAAAAGAACCTGAAAAAAAGACCTGTTTGACTGTCGTAAAATAACAGAATGTGAAAGCTGGAAGGCTCCAAATTTGTAAATATACTGTTGACTGTATTAATTTTAGCTCCATTTTGTCCAGCCACATGGATCACTGGACGTGATTATCTTGTTTTTGTGCATAAGTTGATGCATCAATTCTAATTTTCACTTTTTCTTTCTTCCTGTGAATCATATGATGTTGACAAGTCTTGTATTTCTCACTGCAGTCTTACATGTTAAACATACTTAAAAAAAAAAAAAACACCCAGTAAATAGGAGGACATCAAAGTATGTCAGAGTATATCTGAACTCACTATTGAGCAAAGCTAACATCATAAACAACAAAAGCATATGAACCTAGAGGTACATATTATAGTTAGTGAACCCTGATTGAGGTTTTCTAATTATTGCCCCACCTTCCTCATAAGGTTTAAAATTAATAATTTTAAGGATTTTTTCCCTTTAGGAAAAAGAATACTTTTATAGTGTAGTTGAATAATTATATTATCAATCTTTATCATTATTCTTTCTATGCAGAAACAAGGCCCAACTAATCCAACACTCTTTAATCTTGTGCGAGATGTCAAACAGGTAAATCTCTGTTTTATGATTACTGTAAATGTTGATCTTTACTACTAAACTGTATAATCAGACTGTATTCTAGAAGAATATGGATTGGGAGGTAGATAGATGTAAATAATTGATCTCTGCCCAATCAATGACGATCAGTTCTGGCAGAGCCTCTTGGGTACTGTCAAGGAAGTGAATGTAGCACCTGCCTGTGATGTGGCTCTGTTGAATGTGAAAGTATAAGGCCTTAATAAGGTGCAGGATACACTGGTTAGACTGAGGGCTGTGGCAGCTAGACCTGTATGGGCAGGGTATTGGAAATAGTCTGGCACCACTGATACAAGTCTGGCACCACTGATACAAGGGGTACAAGAGAATTTTGGAACTTTTGTGCAGTGTATCAGTTTACATCACTAAGGCACAACAGGTCGCAGCAATTTGAGGAGATGTGGGATTGCTACCTGGATTGGCTTAAACAGAGTACTTCTGAGTGGAAACAAGGGGCTTAGTAGGTGCACTGAGCAGTTTAAAGCATTGTGTATCTGATTGTTATGACTGTAAGCAGTTGGGGAGGGGCATTAAGGGAGAGGGGCAGGGGGTATAGAGATATAATATGAATGACAGACACTGGACTAAGAGATGGATATGAAAAAAAGACGGGTGGGGGGATTATATTATTTGTTAGCATTTTAATGTGGTGTGACTGGCATGCTGAAGGAACAACTGCATGTCAGTTAGTTGTAACTGGATAAAACTAAACTGTTAAAAATAGAGAAAGATGACTAAATGAATTTAAGCATTATTTTGTTATGTAAGATGCTTAATGTGTCACTGTATTGTAGCAGACTCTGAAGTTAGGTTTTTGTAATCCAAACTAGCTAGCATTGTTTATCCTTTGTAGAAAAAAAGTTTTATATAGTAGCTCATCTATAAGAGGGAAATATATTAAATAATGTGTCTTCTATAAGTTTAATTTTTATTATAAAATTTTGACATTCTCTTCTAGGTGCTTTTCTTTTCTTTTAGTTGACTAGGACTGTGCTGCTCAAACAATATTCCTCAGCACTCTGATGAGCCATGCTGGTGGCTGCCCCAGTATGATCCTTCACTATATCTTATGCCCTGACAGTTGGACATTGTCCAAAAACTCTTGTTTGCTGCTTCAGTGCCTCCATTCTGTCCCCCTGGGAGGCTGGAGTAGGAACTTATATAGTAGCAATTAAAAGCCCTCCTTCTTGTCCATCTACATTTGCCTGGAGGACACAGCCCATCTCTGATGATCTGTATCTGCTTCAGCTGAAAGGGAGAAGGTGGGGGGAGTCATCAGTTTCAGATGAGGTATGGCAGGGTGTGAGTGGTCAGGAAACTTAAATGTCAGTGAGAGCTAGGGAAAATCAGTAAGGCAAGCTATGTCTTATTGAGAAAGGAGAGAATGGAGCATACCAGGGATTATCAGGGGATGTGGGGAGAGTTTTCCATGATTAATGGAGGGAAAAAACTTTGCCCTCTATCCTAGGTTTGGTCTTCTTATCCCTGACCTTCAGAGAGGTTCCAGGAAGAAGTGTAAGAAGAGACCAGGAAAGGGGTAAGGGAGAGCAGACTAGGAATAGAGTGGGAGAGAGATTTGGGGATGGGAAAAGGCTGGGAACTGAGGGAGAAAGAATGGGAATATAGATAGAAGGAAGGAAGAGTAGATGACTTAGGGTGGTAAGGAGGGTGCAGAAAGACCAAGCATTGGGTAGGCTGACAGAAATCCAACCCGTCCCCACCCATCCCCGCTGGAATCTAACCCATCCCCATCTGTCCCCGTAGGGAATCTAACCCGTCCCCATCCGTCCCTGCAGGGAATCTAACCCATCCCCACAATAATTTAATGGTACGTAAAAAAATTCCTGTCTGCTCTCTGGGTTCGAGCCCCACAGCATTGCAGGCAATGAAGGAACGGAATTGGAAGTTGGAACATGCGCACATCTAAGACTTCTCTGATTCACTGGCACTGTATGCTAAGAGATCGCAAAATGCACACGCCAGTAGGTCAGGTGACATATGATGTTTGTGCCTGTTCGTGCCTATGTCAGAGCTGAGGTCTGCACATCAGCTTGGGAGTAGAGAGGATTAATAGTAACATAGTAAATGACGGCAGATAAAAACCGGAACGGTCTATCCAGTTTGCCCAATAGACATAATCACTATCAATTAATGATTAAATCAACAATGAATATAATGTTATATACTTGATTATGGTCTTTCTGTGGTGTTTCTGGGACATAGACAATAGAAGTCCTCGGGACACACCTAGTCAGTCAGGTTTTCAGGATACCCACAATGAAATATGCATAAGATCAATTTACATGCACTACCTCCATTGTATGCAAATTTATCTCATGCGTATTCATTGTGGGTATCCTGAAAACCTTGCTGACCAGGTGTTCCCCAAGGACTGGATTGAGAACCCCTGGCTTAAAGTAAATTATATTCTCTGAGGACAAGCAGGCTGCTTGTTCTCACAAGTGGGTCGACGTCCGCGTCGGCCCAGGAAATGGCAAATTTTCCACAGTAAAATTAAAAAAGTTTTACCAGAGTGTTCTGGCGCGCGAACAGCGTTGCGTAAGCGTGGCTCTTCAGTTCTTTTTTGGCCACGACGAGATGACAGGAGTTTTCTGCTCTCCTCGTTTTTGGCCCAGGAACAGAGTCTGACGACTTTTTTCTTTCTATTTCTTTTATTATTTTGTCATTTTCTTAAAAAAGAAAAAAAATTTACTCCCATAGTCTTTTTTAGTTTTTTGCCTATTTTAAAGTTTCCTCTCTTTTCGACGTGGCCGGCCTTTTAGCCGCGCGGTCGGGTTTTTCCCTTTTTGTGCCCTTTATTTTTTTTGGCACGATCGCGTCGTTTAATTTCGCCGAAGCCATTTTTCCTTCCATGTCATCGAAGACACCCAGTGGCTTCAAACATTGTACTCTGTGCAACCGGACCATCTCAGGTACCGATACCCACGCTTGGTGTATCCAGTGCCTAGGGCCCGACCATAGCCCAGCCGCTTGTAGAATGTTGGGTATTATTAGGAAAGGTATGGAAAACAGGTGTGAGGATGTCATAATGCCGTTATATCGCTTCATGGTGCGACCGCAACTTGAGTATTGTGTTCAATTCTGGTCGCCACATCTCAAGAAAGATATAGCAGAATTGGAAAAGGTGCAGCAAAGGGCGACTAAAATGATAGCGGGGATGGGATGACTTCTCTATGAAGAAAGACTAAGGAGGCTAGGGCTTTTCAGCTTGGAGAAGAGACGGCTGAGGGGAGACATGATAGAGGTATATAAAATAATGAGTGGAGTGGATGTAAATCATCTGTTCATGCTTTCCAAAATTACTAGGACTAGGGGGCATGCGATGAAACTACAGTGTAGTAAATTTAAAACAAATCGGAGAAACTTTTTCTTCACCCAACGCATAATTAAACTCTGGAATTTGTTGTCGGAGAACGTGGTGAAGGCGGTTAGCTTGACAGAGTTTAAAAAGGGGTTAGATGGTTTCCTAAAGGACAAGTCCATAAACCACTACTAAATGGACTTGGGAAAAATCCACAATTCCAGGAATAACATGTATAGAATGTTTGTACGTTTGGGAAGCTTGCCAGGTACCCTTGGCCTGGATTAGCCGCTGTTGTGGACAGGATGCTGGGCTCGATGGACCCTTGGTCTTTTCCAGTGTGGCATTACTTATGTACTTATCTTCATATGAAGAAACGGACCCAAGCGTCTCGAGAAGCCCAATGGGAAAAGCTTTTTGGAGCTCGGTCCGGTCCTTCGACGTCGACATCAACATCGGTACCAAGGTTGGCGTCGACATTGAAAGGAGCATTGACGTCAGGAGGGGAGGTAATGGCTTCTGTGAGACCAGCTCGCGCTGGGAGCAGTGAGGCATCAAGTGGGTCTCCACCTGCCTCGAGGTCTCCTGTTATGCAGACCCCCCCGAGACTCACCTGCGTCGGACCCGGCCCTGAGGAGACGTGAGGATTCCACGCCCTCATCGGTACCGAGGAGTCTTGATGACGGGCGTTGTGCTCATTCTTGTCAACAGCGTGCGTCTAAGGCCTGTGCTGCTCCTCAGCAAAAGCAGGGACCAAGCTTTTGACTAGTTCCAGTTAAGCATAGCCTCTGTAAAAGTGTCTGTACCAGATGACTTGCCGGTTGGGGAGAGGTTGATATTTTTTCACCAAAGGTGGTCTCTCATAACCACTACTGCCTTCATTATCCAACAGGTACTTGCAGAGGAACTCTCCGCCCTTCTGAAGGCCCAAGTGGTCGAACCCGAAGAAGGGCTGGGATTCTATTCCAGGTACTTCCTTGTGCAGAAAAAGACAGGGGGGATGCGTCCCATCCTAGACCTGAGGGCCCTGAACAAAGTTGTTCTCCGAGAAAAGTTCAGGATGGTTTCCCTTTGCACCCTTCTTCCCATGATTCAAGAAAACGATTGGCTATGCTCTCTGGGCTTAAAGGATACGTGCACACACATTTCGATGCTCCAAGCTCACAGGAAGTATCTTCGATTTCGGCTGGGAACTTAGCACTTTCAGTACTGTGTACTGCCCTTTGGTCTGGCGTCTGTACCCAGAGTGTTCACAAAGTGCCTAGCGGTAGTTGCAGCGTCGCTACGCAGACTGGGAGTGCATGTCTTCCCTTATCTCGACAATTGGCTGGTGAAGAGCACCTCGAAGGCAAGCATTCTACAGTCCATGTGAATGACTATTCAGGTGCTAGAACTACTGGGGTTCGTGATCAATTACTCCAAGTCCCCCCCAGTTCAAGAATTGGAATTCATTGGAGCTCTGTTGAACACAAAGACAGCTCGAGCTTATCTTCCCGAGGCAAGGGCAGACAACCTCCTGTCCCTGGTGTCCATAGTTCGAACGTCTCAACAGATCAAGGCTCGGCAGATGTTGAGATTCCTGGGGCACATGGCCTCTACAGTTCATGTGACTCCATGGCACGCTTACACATGAGATCAGTTCAATGGACCCTAGCTTCCCAGTGGTATCAAGCTGCGGGGAGTCTAGAGGATGTAATCCAACTGTCCACCGACTTCCGGAATATTCTGCAGTGGTGGACGATTCGATCCAGTTTGACCTTGGGACGTCCATTCCAAATTCCTGAGCCAAAAAAAGTGCTGACAACGGATGCATCCCTCCTGGGGTGGGGAGATCATGTAGATGGGCTTCACATTCAAGGAGCCTGGTCCTTTCAGGAAAAAGGTCTTCAGATCAATCTCCTGGAATTGCGAGCAATCTGGAACGCTCTAAAGGCTTTCAGAGATCGACTGTCCAATCAAATTATATTGATTCAGACAGACAATCAGGTTGCCATCTATTACACCAACAAGCAGGGGGGCACCCTCTGTGTCAGGAAGCCGTCCAGAATTGGCTTTGGGCTTGCCGTCATGGCATGTTTCTGCAAGCCACTTATCTGGCAGGCGTAAACAACAGTCTGGCCGACAGGCTGAGCAAGATAATGCAACCTCACGAGTGGTCTCTGAACATGGGCATAGTCCGCAAGATCTTTCGAGCGTGGGGTACCCCCTCAGTGGATCTTTTTGCCACTCAGATCAATCACAAGGTCCCTCAGTTCTGTTCCAGGCTTCAGGCCCATGACATACTAGCGTCAGATGCCTTTCTCCTGAATTGGTGAACAGGCATCCTGTATGCGTATCCTTCCATACCTCTATTAGGGAAGACTTTGCTGAAACTCAAGCAAGACTACAGAACCCCTGATTCTGATCGCTCCCTTCTGGCGGCGTCAGATTTGGTTCTGTCTTCTTCTGGAGTTCTCCTCCGAGGAACCGTGGAGATTGGAGTGTTTTTCAACCCTCATCACCCAGAACGAGAGGTCGCTTCTACATCCCAACCTCCAGTCTCTGGCTCTCACGGCCTGGATGTTGAGAGCTTAGAATTTGCCTCCTTGGGTCTTTCAGAGGGTGTCTCCCGAGTCTTGCTTGCTTCCAGGAAAGATTCCACGAAGAGTGTTACTCTTTAAATGGAGGAGGTTTGCCATCTGGTGTGACAGCAATGCCCTAGATCCTCTTTCTTGTCCTACACAGACCCTGCTTGAATACCTTCTACACTTGTCAGAGACTGGTCTAAAGACCAACTCCATAAGAGTTCACCTTAGTGCGATTAGTGCTTATCATCGCCATCTAGAGGGTAAGCCTATCTCTGGACAGCCTTTAGTTCGCTTCATGAGAGGTTTGCTTTTGTGAAAGCCCCCCCGGTCAAACCTCCACCAGTGTCATGGGATTTCAACGTTCTCACCCAGCTGATGAAAGCTCCTTTTGAGCCACTGAATTCCTGCCTTCTGAAGTACTTGACCTGAAAGGTCGTTTTCTTGGTGGCTGTTACTTCAGCTCATAGGGTCAGTGAGCTTCAGGCCTTGGTAATGCATGCACCTTATATCAAGTTTCATCACAACAGAGTATTTCTCCGCACGCACCTTAAGTTCCTGCTGAAGGTGGTGTCTGAGTTCCATCTGAACCAGTCAATTGTCTTGCCAACATTCTATCCCCGTCCTCATACCCACCCTGGTGAAAGCAGTTTGCATACCTTGAACTGCAAGAGAGCATTGGCCTTTTACGTGGAGCGGACAAAGCCCTTTAGACAGTCCGCTCAGTTGTTTTTCTTTCGATCCCAACAAGAGGGGAGTTGCCATCGGAAAACGCACAATCTCCAGTTGGCTGGCAGGTTGCATTTCCTTCACTTATGGCCAAGCTGAGCTGACTCTAGAGGGCCATGTCACGGCTCATAACGTTAGAGCCATGGCTGCATCAGTGGCTCACTTAGCCTCTATTGAAGAGATTTGTAAGGCTGCAACGTGGTCATCAGTCCACACATTCACATCTCACTACTGCCTTCAGCAGGATACCCGACGTCAGTGCTGCAGAATCTATTCGGGGTTTAGAATCCAACTCCACCCCCCTACACCCATTTTTGTTCTGTTCCAGGCCTTATTCTCAGTTAGTTGTTTATGGTTTCAGGTCAATCTATGTTATGTCCTCGCCGTTGCGAGGCCCAATTGACCAATGTTCATTGTTTTGAGTGAGCCTTGTTGCTAGGGATACCCCACTTGTGAGAACAAGCAGCCTGCTTGTCCTCGGAGAAAGCGAAGATACTTACCTGTAGCAGGTATTCTCCGAGAACAGCAGGCTGATTGTTCTCACCAACCCGCCCACCTCCCCTTTGGAGTTGTTGTTAGTTTGTTTCTATGCTTTTTGATTAAACTGAAGAGCCATGCTCACGCGACGGGCGGGAAGTTGTCATCGCATGCGCGGTGTGAGCTGTTCATGCGCCAGAAGACTCTGGTAAAACTTTTTAAATTTTACTGTGGAAAATTTGCCATTTCCTGGGCTGACACGGTCGTCAACCTACTTGTGAGAACAATCAGCCTGCTGTCCTCAGAGAATACCTGCTACAGGTAAGTATCTTCGCTTTACAGGTACAATAGTTAGATCTGTTCCCCAGTGAGGGCCTACAGTTTAAGTTGGTGCTTGGGGAAGTGAAGGTCAAAGTGACTTGACCAAGCTCTAAAGAAGCTTCAGTGAGAGAAGCCAGATTTGATCCTTGGCTTCCATGTTTTTCAGTCCGCTGTTCTAACTGCTAGACTATTCTTTAACACTTAAAACAAGAAAACATTTCTTCTTCTAAAGATTTATAGGGCTGGATGTTACTATTATGTGCCCTGAATAGGCATTTTAGCCTTACCTCCTTTGCATGAATTAGACAGAAATGCTATTTTCAATACCGAGAATGAAAGAACACCATGAAAAGAAGTTTAACCACTTTCAAGTATTAATAGGTGCTTTAGTAGTATAATTTTGTCTTTGTTTAAAAGATTATGGAATAGTCATGTTTTGGTAGTCAACATTTTTATATGTATTAAACTGTGCATATTTCTGTATGTCTAGGGAAATCTTCCTCCAGGATATAAAATCTCTCTGATTGATATGGGGCTTGTTATTGAATATCTCATGGGAGGAACCTACAGGTGCACATACACCAAAAAACGCTTTAGAATTATATATAACAACCTCAGTGGAGGCAGTCGGGTAGGTATATCTGAGAAACTGAGATAGGTTGGTGCACTTGGAATCTTTAAAATTTGTATTATGTAAAATAACTTGCCTTTTATAATAGCTTTAAAGTAAGTTCATATGGCATTAGTGTACCTGCCCCTATAAGGGAATTTGCTTAAATCGTTAATTAGTAACTGGATGAATTGTTTTATTTGTGCAGATAATTCCATATCTTGTGCCAGAATTTCTGTAGGTAATTCCACATCTTGTAATATAGTAAATGACGGCAGATAAAGACCTGAACGGTCCATCTAGTCTGCCCAACATCAATTATCAGTTCATGATTAAACCAACAATGAATGTGATATAAAATACTAGATCATTGTCTGTCATTTCTGAGATATAGATCATAGAAGTCTGCCAGGCACTGCCATTAGGTTCCTGCTACTGGAGTTTGTCGAAGCCCAATCCAGCGTGAATCCATCTTATAATTTGCGAGACACAGAGTGTCAAAATCTGCCTGGCACTGTATTAGATAATTATTGTTTTTTACTATCCTAATCAAAATAGAAATATAACAAGATTGTTTTTCTAATTTTTAGCGATCTGGACGAAATCCTTCAACAAGTAGTACGCCTCAACTACGTAAAAGCAGTGAGTCCTTTGGCAACCGAGCAGAAAAAAAGGAAAAAATGCGCCACAATCATTTCATTAAAACTGCACAGCCTTACAAACCAAAGGTACTACTGTTTGTGTCCAATCAGTATTCGTTTCCTTTCTACATATGTAGTCGTAGCTTTGTCACTTCCCATGTTTTCTGGGTCTGCTTTTGAAAAAGCTTTAACCAAACTGGAAAGAAAGGGTGCTGAAATTCCTTCTATAATGAGATGCATCACCTTCTGTTAGAAATAAATGCTGGATTTTGACCATTATAGTTCTAGTCTAGGTATTTTTGACCTGGATTTCTTGGTGCAGGACGGGGAGAAGGCAGTTTGTTCTTGATCTGTGATGAGAACTGTATGATTTGGATATCAATTCATGTAAAGAAACAAAATGGCAAAAAACAAAATCTCAAACCTATGAGTTGCTTGAAGCTTTGCAAATTCTTTTGTTTTAATTATGTCTTTTAAAAAAAAACCTACTTATTTATTCAATTTCAATTACATTTCCCTAATAATATATCGGAGAAGGAAACAAAGATACATTTTAATATAAACATCCTCTCCTCACATCTGTAATAATAAAAGAATTAGAGGAAGCATACAGTACTATCTTATTTATACCTTAATGGACATGAAAGGATTTAAAAAAAGAGGGTGGGGCCATAATTCAAAAGGGAATTGCTTCACCCTCCCCCCAGTCCACTTGCACAGAAGTTATATTTCAAGAGAGTAACTTTGTAAAGCTATTTCCTTCAGTAAAGCTATGCTTTACCCACAGAAACGGGCTTTTATAGAATGCTACATTGTGTACAAGTAGAGTTGAGTGCATACTGACTATATACACGAAACTTTACCCATAGGAGGAGAAGAGTTTTTGAAGGTGATTTTGGTTGAGATTTGCTGTTGCTTCGGTACTTTTACTTCTGAAAAGTTATGCTTATCAAATAGCAAGTATAAACGCATGCACAAACGTTTGCATATATTTTAGCTTTGCAAACGCAGCAAAATCCACAGAGTGAAAGTACAGGGATACTTTTCACTAATCTGTGTAAGTATAAAGAATATCCCCTATGGTTTTAAACAGCTGTTTTAGCTAACTTCTTTAATAAATGGAATTTTCCGGCGAGTATTCAAAGCAAATTATATGTAGGGCTTCTGATTTTCTTTTAATCGGTAAATACGGTTACAAAAATTGAAAATAGTTGTATTTTATTGGCGAACTCTGGAAAAGCACCACATTCCCTGGTATTCTCTCACTCATTCTATGGCTTATCTTGTGTCATGTACTCAGTTTTTCTTTACTAAGTTATTTATTCATAATATATTTGTTTCCACTGGAAAAGGTACATAGCATTAGTATCTGTAATAGATGAACACTGATTTTTATTTTTGGTACCTACTAAGCTAGAAAATTAAATATCCTAGTTTTTGTGTGTTCTTCAGCAGCCAGTAAACATATAACTTGCTTTCCCTATTGTCTATGCCCAGTGGTGTGCTGGGAAATATTTAACAGGCTTTCTGTCCGGGCATAGCCAGCCTGTAATTTGAGGGGGCCCCTGAAGTGGACTAAGGAAGTAACAGATGCTCCCCCTCTCCCCATGCTAGGTATACCTTTAAGATTGGCAAGGGATGCCAAGACCCACCAGCCAAATAAATGGATTACCGCCACTTCCTACTGCTTGTTTCTGGCTCTGAGCAGCATGCCAGGAATTCTCAACCATATTGTGCAAGATGTCCTGGCTTGCTGCTCAGAGCCAGAAACAAGCAGCGGGGAGCAACGGCAGTCCATTTGTTTGGCTGGCAGGGCTTGGTATCCCTGCCAGCAAAGGTAAAGGAGTTCACAGATGCCAAGGGTGGCCCATATCAAAGCTGGAAATTTACCATCGCTATTCTGAAGATTGAAGGCCAATGAGTGAGGTTTTTTTTGTGGGCCCCAGCCATGTCTAAAACCAGTTTTGGAAGATGCACATTCAAAAAATGACATATACATAATCTATCCAAAACGTAATTACCTTCTCATTTCCATCTTCCAAAATTCTAGACAGCAGCTGTACAGATCAGGATCCAAAGCAGTCCAAAACAAGCAAAGTCACAAACACAGTTTACACCTAATTATTCAGCCGCCCTTAGGATTCACCTTTGGGTTTAAAAAGCAAAACTATGTGCATGTAAGGTCTGGATAAATGAATTAAAACAAAGTTTAAAGCAAATGCCCTTAATATGTAATTATTGGTAGGAATAATGAAACAGTGATAGAATATTCACATGGCAAGCAGCGTGAGCCAACAGATTTATTTTCCATTGAACATAATTAACTTTGTATGAACTTGGCGGCTAATAGTGTGCTGAACTGGACTATGTTGGCACATTTAGACTGACTCTGGACAGAACTTCTGCATGAGAGAAACCCTTCATTCATTATTTAATACCTGTTTTTGAAATAGCAATAATAAAAAAGACAAGCGCATTTTTATCATTTTGTATTTGTTCACAACGGAGTCTGCGAACGCCTCTCCGGTACTATGTAAACCACATTGAGCCTGCAAATAGGTGGGAAAATGTGGGATACAAATGCAACGAATAAATAATAAAAAAAAAATAATATACCACTGGTGTCTACAAAACAAAAGCAGCAAGTTCCCACATGCTATCTTTTTCTTTTGATGTAGGCACAGGAAAAAAGGCTCCCAGGTTTCAACCTAATGTTTTTTTAAAATTGTACTTATAAATAGTAGGTCTGATTGTTAAACATCTGATTCTCATAACATTATGTCTGTTAACATCTCTGCACGAATAGAGGGAGTCCCTATAACCAGCTTCTCCCAATGACACATGGATTTAAAAATTTAGGACAAATTAGTACTACCTCTTATTTTTATTTATTTTATTTTAGTTACATTTGTACCCCGCGCTTTCCCACTCATGGCAGGCTCAATGCGGCAGGCAATGGAGGGTTAAGTGACTTGCCCAGAGTCACAAGGAGCTGCCTGTGCCGGGAATCAAACTCAGTTCCTCAGTTCCCCAGGACCAAAGTCCACCACCCTAACCACTAGACCACTCCTCCTCCACCTCTGTGTTCATCCCTATGTTATACAAGCTGGCGTGTTTAAAATGTTTCAGGTGTGAGATCAAATAAAAATGCTACCAACAATAAAGAACGACAACATGGATAAGAGCAACTCACTCGTACCTCTGCTTCTTGGTCTCTTCTTGTTCTACATATTGCCATACTGGGACAGACCAAAGGTTCATCAAGCCCAGCACACTGTTTCCAACAGTGGCCAATCCAGGTCACAAATACCTGGCAAGATCCCCCAAAAAGTACAAAACATTTTATACTGCTTATCCAAGAAATGTTTTCCCCAAGTCCAATTTCATTTCACAAAGCAGGCATATCTCGGTCCTTAAAAAGTATTAAATAAAAATATTTCTTTTCTACCTTTGTTGTCCGAGCACTTTATTTTTCTAATTGGGCTGATCCAAGTCTCTTTTCCACTTTCCATGTGTCGATCTTCTCTAAATTCTTTTCCACGTTGGCGTTTCCATTTCTTCTCTTGCATCTTGGCTTCTTCCTGTCCTTCTCTACATCTGTCTGGCAGTGACCTTTCAATTCATGCCCCCCCCCTTATTTTTGTTTATCTTCCTTTCGCTCACCTTAGTCTCTGTTTCACTTCTCATCTACCTACTAGCTTTTACCATTGTTTCCTCTGTTTCTCACTTATCCAGTCTCCTAAACCCCTATCTTTTTCCCATCTTTCACCCACTTCCTTAGCCCCCATTCCCATCCTCTTAGTCTCCATCTACCCTTCACTGAATCTCATCACCCTATCAGTCCCCAGCTGCATCCCTGTCTCTCTTTCATTCCCTTGCTTCCAAGGCCATTCTTACATCTCTTACCCTATACCCTTCTTCCTGTTCCCCCCCTCCTCCAAGGTATGGGCTCGCTCGCGCCCCGTCCCTCCCTCTCTCCAAGGTCCAGGCTCCCTCCTTCCTTCCTTCCAAGGTCCGATGTCGCATTCTCTCCCTCTCCCCTTCCACAAAGTCTGGTGTTGCTGTCCCTCCTACTCCCCGCCCCCCCCCCCCCCCCCCAAGGTCTGGTGTCGCTTTCCCACCCTCCCCACAAGGTCCCGTGTCGCATTCCCTCCCTCCCCTTCCCAATTTTGGTGTCACTCTCCCAATCTTCCTCTCTCCCCCCCACAGGGTTGATGTCTCTCTCCCTCCTTTCCCACAAGGCCCAGTCCAGTGTCACATGCCCTCCCTCCCTTCTTACAAGTCCGGTGTTGCTCACTGTCCCTCCCCATTGCCACCGCCGGGTCTTGTGTTGCATTCTCCCTCCCTCCCCCAGCAAACTCTGGTGTCACTCCTCCTCCTCTCCGCTGTGCTCCCACTGCAGCCTTTTCATCTTCTGGGCTGCCGGCAGCATTAGCAACCCTCAGACTCAGGATCACCTGACCAAAAGTGTTCAATCGCAAGGTGGCTCAAATATGGGACACCTGAGGCAGAAAAACTGCTCTTGGACCAGAGAGCTCCTAACCCTTTCCACCTTACCCATTTACCAGTGCTTTACCTACTATCTATTTACCACCAATCCAAGTACCCCCACCTACCTACCTACCTGCCTGCCTGCCTACCCTCCCATGCACCTTAAGGTGGCTGAATTTGGCCATTTTTAAAATAGCATCCTGAAGGAACATATGAAGGAGAATGACACTTTTCCATGGCTTAAGTCCTCCTCTTCCTAATGGTTCCCATATATATCCCTATTGGGTGGGTGAGATTAGGAGCTTTAGGGGGGAAGGTATCAACATGGGCTACCATTAAGATGGGTTATTTTTACCACAAGTAGTGGTATTTTAGCACAAGGTCTTATTGCATAAAATGGGACCTTGTGCTAAAATAGTGTGTTATGGTTAAAAAAAAAAAAGTTTTATTAGTAGCCCAGATTGATAACTTCTCCCCTCAATGTCCTGCGGCCAAGTCCCTCTGTCTCGGAGGGGGACTGGGGGTAACCTTTGGGATGGAATTAGCCTCCAGTTTAATGGTTAGAGGTGTTAGTTAAGCTGAACTTCTCGGTGTATTGTTGATAGTTTGGGATGTTTACTTTTTAGTTCGCTTAAATTTAAGTTTTCTTTCATTTTAGTGCAGATACTTTGGTGTCAGCTTGTTTCTCTTGCCAGTCTGCTTCCACTCTGCCCATTCCATGGAACTACAATCAAAATAGCCATCCCGTTCTGATAAACAGGAGCATCATCTGAAACAGAGACTATCACTTTTATTGTGCTTCATGTTCAGACTAGCAAAATGTTGAACAAGTACAGGCAGTCATGGTTTTTTTTTTTAACCTCTGCAATTAAAAAAACAAATCCATATATGCAGATCTCATGCTCAGTCAGCAGCGCTCTGCCCCAACTCCTTTCTGACAACAGCTGAATAATGGTGAAGCAGTTAGTGCCAGCATAAGCTACTCTGTCTAAATAATGCTGTTGAAAACAGGAGGGCAGTGGGCCTTATACATTACTGTTTGCTAGTAAACATTATTCCTGTTGAATATTGATCCAATTGTATATTAACCCTTTGTTTTAAAGTCTAAAAATAACACTGTTCTATTTTCTGCTGTTTGCACTCCATCTCATACCCAGAGACAGGGCCAGTCTTAGCAACTGCAGGGCCCTGTGCAGACCAGTTCACTGGGCCCCCCAGCCCTCCCCCCAGCCCCACCCCTTGTTGACAAGATATGTTTTAAACATTTTCTTTTATTTCAAATAAAGACAAATCAAGCAAAATTTGTATACAAAAACTAATTCAAACATGAAAAATGCTATACTAGGAAACCTTTGGGTTTAAAAAGCAAAACCATGTGCACATAAGGACTAGATAAATGAATTAAAATGAATCCCCTTAATATGTAATACTTGGTAGCAATAATGAAACAGTGATTGATTATTCAGATAGCAAGCAGAATGAGCCAACAGATTTATTTTCCACTGAACATATTGAACTTTGTATGAACTTGGCTGCTAATATTGTGCTGAACTGGACAATGTTGGCACATTTAGCCACACCCGTTTACCAGCCATGGCACATATAAACAGTAATCATTGAAAATATTACACCATTACAGGAGAAAAAAAATAACTTGTGTTTTTTTTCATTATAAATAATTTCTGTAAGCTGTTACAGCTCCAGTGGACCCAAAATGACACAAACCAAATTAGCATACAGATTCTGCATGCAGCACAATACCAGAAAAACAGAACATTGCTATACATTGCAAAATAAGATAGCAGATGTAAATTCTCAAATTGGACATATTCCAAACACTAAAATAAAAATAAAATTATTTTTTCTACCTTTTGTTGTCTTGTGACTTTGTTTTTCTGATCATGTTGGTCCCAGTCTCTGATTCTGCTGCACTCTATCTGCTCCCTTTAATTCCCATGGCTTCCTTTCCATTTATTTCTTCACTGTCCTCCTTTCTTCATTTCTTGCCCTACATCCATAGGTAAAAGCTGGGTCCTCCGCGGACTTGACTTGAGAAGGTATAGAGTGGATCCAGCTTTTGCCTATTTTCTCCAGCCATGTGCAGTTTTCCCCCTCTATTCCCTTTCCCTCATCTCCGTCAGTATGCATCTCCTTCCTCTCTCTTCCCTCTCCTCCATCCATGTCCAGCGTTTCTCCTCTCTCTCCTCCTCTCCATTCATCTTCATCTCACGTCATCTCTCGTCCCTCCCCTCCATCCATATCCAGCATTTCAATTCTCCCCTCTCCTCCATCCATATCCAGAATTTCTTCTCTCCCCTCCTTCCATGTGCATCTCCTTCCTATCTTCCCTCACTTCCATCCATGTCCAGCATTTCTCCTGCCCTCCCCTCCATCCATCGCAACTCTCCTCTCTCCCCTGCCATCCCTACCCATCCATGTCCAGCAATTCTCCTCTGCCCTCCCCTCCCATCTATGTCCAGTGATAATCCTTTGCCCCCTGTCCTCCCCTCATTCACATCCAGTGATTTTCCTGTCCCCTGCCCTCTCTTCTCTCCCCTCCATCCATGTGCATCTCCTTCCTGTCTTCCTGCACCTCCATCCATGTCCAGCATTTCTCCTGCCCTCCCCTTCATCCATCCATGTCCAGCAACTCTCCTCTCTCCCCAGACCTCCCCACTCATCCATGCCCAGCGATTCTCCTTTGCTCTCTGTCCTCTCCTCTCATCCACATCCAGTGATTCTCCTCTGTCCTCTCCCATCCCCTACCCTCCCTACCCATCCATGTCCAGCAATTCTCCTCTGCCCTCCCCTCCCATCTATGTCCAGTGATTCTCCTTTGCCCCCATCCTCCCCTCTCATTCACATCCAGTGATTTTCCTCTGTCTCCTGCCCTCTTCTCTCTTCCCACCCGTCCATCCATGTGCATCTCTGTCTTCCCCCACCTCCATCCATATCCAGCATTTCTCCTGCCCTTCCCTCCATCCATGTCCAGCGATTCTCCTTTGCCCCCTGTCCTCCCCTCTCATCCACATCCAGTGATTCTCCTCTGCCCCCTACCCTCCCATCCCATTCCACCCCACCCCATCCATATCCAGCGATTCTCCTCTGCCCTCCTTTCCATGTCCAGTGACTCAACTGCCCCAGCCCCCAACTTAACTTACCCCCCTTTTTAGCCCCCGAGTTTCAGGTCCCAACCCATTTTACCCCAGCCCCATCTGTGCTCTCAGTTTTCCTCAATTGCTTTCCTTCCAGCCACTCTGCGTTTAAAAAGTCGCAGCAGCAGCAGTGAAAAAGCAGGCTCGCTTCTAGCCTTTAAGCCTTCCCCTTCTTTCTCAGCGTGCACACTGTGCCGCCTTCGCGGAAACTGGAAACAGGAAATTGCATCAGTGCACGCTGAGAGAGAAGGGGAAGGCTTAAAAGCTAGAGGTGAGCCTGCTTTTTTGCTGCTGCTGCCACCGCTGCGACTTTTTAAACGCAGGGTGGCTGGAAGGAAAGCAGCTGAGCGACGATATGGCAGTGAGCGACAGGAAGCGCCGCGGGGCCCCTGGAGGCGCGAGGCCCTGCTCGACCGCTCCTGTCACCCCTGCCCAGAGATCATAGATGGAGTTTTGGGAGCTGTGTCTTAGTATGGTGGCAGGCTTCCAGACCATTCATTTTTTTTCTATCCCCAGCACTATATTTGCTCATCACCCCGTTTGGCTTGAGCCTGGGCAACCTGATAAGAGTGCAAGTATAAGATCAGATGTATCTTTCTAGAAGATGCATCATGTGGTAATCTTTCACTGTGACTACTAGTATTCTTCCAACATGCTCAACCAACCTATTCAAACAGTTCCAAAAGAAGTAATTTAGAATTCAGCCTGTCATTAAGTTTCAAGTTTATTATGTATTTGATATATCAGCCTTGAGCAACCTTTCAGGGTGGTTTACAAAAATCTATACAAATTTAGTTTAATAGACAGGAAGAGAAGAAGAAATACTTTCTTGGATAGGATAGGAGAACATAATTTTTGTAAAGCAAACTCATTGGACTATTTGTATACCTTTAACAGCTGTAATTCTTGCATAAAAAAAGACTTGTTCAAACTGGACATTACAAGCAAATGGATAAGAATTTATAGGGCAGATTTTGTGAATAAACGACATGCTAAACAAATCATTCTAACTTTTAAGAAGCAGGGTTTTGTTGATATAGGAGATATGGGGCTGGAAACTCGGGGTTTGATCAGAGTACTTCCTTATAGATATTTCAAAGGAAATCTAGGTCCCTGCTGTAAGAATAGGGGTGGTAAGAGACTGGGAAATCTAACAAGTGATCGGGAGTTTCCGAGATTTGTCAGGATTTAATTTTAACTTATGCTTCTGCAGCCAGACCGTGATTTGGATCCGTTTATCATTATAAATTAGAATCTTGTGATGGTTGTCGCAGTCATCTCTGTTGATTTACATCTTTTGCCATGAACTATTTTATTTTATCACAAATGTGACACACAAGCACATCACAAGATGGTTTGTAGGGAGCAAGGTTGTTCCTGGCGATGACTAATCAGTGTGTTGTGAAGTCATATTGGACTGAGCCAACTTAGTTTGGAAACATAGTAAATGACAGGAGATAAAGAGCAGCGTGGTCCACAGTTTACTCCTCTCCCTTTTGTCTTTAAGGTTGTAATTGCTGCACCATGCAGGTCCTCCCCTCCCATGCCTTTTTAAGGTTTAAACTGTTTTATTGACGATATTCACACTACAGGTCAACTTGGAGTATTCATACAGCATAGATCAATATACAAAACAACATTCCAGCAACATATTCAACACCGTCAAACACTTTTTCCCATTTTTACTCCCCCCTCCCCCTCTCCCCTCTTTACAACTTTTATCTTGGCGAATGTTAACATTAAATGACCGTTATCACTAACATCACAAGCTTTAAAATAACTCGTTGGATGAAATAGTACTTATCATAAAACACCAAAAATCTGAACATCAAAGCTCTGGAGCAATGCCAAGCTTTTATCGATATACACCTCACTCAACTCCTCCAACCCCCCTCCCAACACCTCCCCCCCCCCCCCCCCCATGTTGCTTGCCTGTACGGGGCGTATTGATGGTACACAAAGCGAGCGGATTCACCATGCCTTTTTTTAAATTTAATGTGAAAGTTGCTTGTTTTGCTTTGAGTGGAATTAGTTCATACTTATAATCCATCCTCTTGCCATATAGGGATATTTTGTGTTTATCCCATGCCTTTTTTTTAATTCATCACTGTTTTTGTCCCCTCCACCTACCACAAAAGAGCATTCCAGGGATCTACCATCCTCTCCACGAACAAGTATTTCCTGATGTATTTCCCTTCTTGTAGCTTCATTTCATGTCCTCTGGTTCTATAGTATCCTGTTTTTGCAAAAAGTTCATATATTTTGAGTATTTAATTGTCTGTATTATATCCCCTCATGTCCCTCCTCTCCTCCAGGCTAAACATATTCAAGTCTTTCAAGTCTCTCCTCGTATATCTTCAAGCACAAACCCCATTCCATTTTGGTTGTTTTCCTCTGAATGACTTGAGTCTCTAATTCTTATCAGTCAGTCAATTTCTGATCCAGTTTACCACCTCAAGTCCTGTCCTCACGTTGCTCAGTTTTTTCATGAACATCCTGTGAAGAACAGTGTTTATTATTAAAATGTTTTACCCTGGATAATATATGATCCTAGAAGGCTTACAAAAGACAAGTATGGCAGATAAAATATACAAAAAAAAGCAATAAGCAAAAGGACAAAAGTAATATATACAATGACTTTAACCTCACCATATACATACCTACATAGAAAGTGAACACCAGAATATACTATAATGCTCTATATTGATAGAACAAGTGCCCATCAACTTGCCAACCGTCCCTAGAGCCATGTTAATTTGAGTCTTGCAACCCTTTGGTTTATAGAAAATTCACTATCCTTTCCTTTAGCAGTGTTTCCATTATCTTTTTCACCATAGAAGTAAGGCATACTGCCCTGCAATGGCAAAAGGAAGCAAGTGCTTCGGTAAAAATAGGCACTTATTTTGCCATTGCAGAGCAGCATACTAGCTTGTAGTAGTTTCCCATATCTTTTCTGATCTTACTTTTGTAAAGAGGGACCATATCAGTCTTCACCAGTTCTGTACATAACTACATAAGTATTGCTGTATTGGGACAGACCAAAGGTCCATCAAGACCAGTGAAAGTGGGACCTAGCTGAGCAGAGCAGGGTTGTTCTCTGTGGACAGGTGTGACAGCCTTATTGATAATATGGCAAGCTGAGCAGTAGCAAGCTAAAGAATGTATCTCGGGTATATGCTGTGACCTTAATTTCCAAGTGTTTATTTTATGACTTTGTGCTATAGATGAAGGAATCGGGGAGAGCCTATTTTATTGCTTGGGTTTTTTTCCCCCTGGTCAGAATTTGAAGTGTGCAACATTCCCTCCTCTTGTGAGTATAGCTTTTCAAGATCAAAAGTGAGTTTTTCAAATTGCTTCCCAATTTAAAGCAGCACTTCAGCTCTACTAATCTGAAGTCAAGGCGGAAAATTGTAAGCCACATTGAGCCTGCAAGTAGGTGGGAAAATGTGGGATACAAATGCAACAAATAAAAAAAAAAAAAATCCTGACTGGAATGTGGATATTCAGTTCTGATATATGATGTTAAATATTCTTTTGTGACATTTCCAGATGGGCAGAGCTAGTGGAAAGCATAAACTTAACCAGTAGGCCCAGCAGAGGTCTTTGAGTGTCTCCATAATATGACCTGTAAATGTCTGCTGTGTACTAGCTTGAGTTAATATTTTGCATGAAGCTATATTGCCCATTGTTGAGTCTTTCTGTCTGTCTCCATCCATCTGACCTTAGATATGTTTGTGCATATATAAACAGATCCATTCCATATGCAGATCAGGTCATAACCACTGCAACAGCAGCAGAAAATTAAAGGCACACTGGCCTGAATTGGAGACCACCCCTGCTCCCCTTTCCCAGGGAACATCTGATCTCTAATGATCCAGTTGGCCCGATGTGAGGCTAGTGTCCTCACCCACTGCAGTAGCCCAACCTCTTACATAAGGCCAAGTCAGGGTGACCTTGCTCCCTTTTCTGCTCCTTCCACCAGGACCCCAATTCACTCCCAAGAGTCATGGGAGATAGAAGCAATCCCCACTTGTTCTTTCCCTAGCAGCTGCCTATACAAATATGATGCTGGCTGGCAGGCATCAGTGAAGGACAGGGACCTCTTCTACATTTTAGCCCTATGTCAGGAATGGGGAGGGGGAGCATCAGGCCTACTGGATCATCAGGAATTGGAGGTCCCTTTGAGGGATTGGATCTGGAGGGTCTCCAGTTCTGACCAGCGACCCTTTAATTTTCTGCTACTGCTGGCTCACAGAACACATTTGTGTGTAGTCCTTAAAGCATGCATATTCAACTTGTTTAAGTAATCTCTGCAAAAGGGTTAGGACATTTTATTAAGTAATGATAGGAGAGGCAAAATATTTTCTGAAAGGTTTTATTTTCTTAAACAGATGGATACTGTTGCAGAGGAAGGAAAAAGGAGAAGAACTAAAGATGAAATTGTGGACATTGATGATCCTGAAACTAAACGTTTCCCATACCCTTTTAATGAGCTCTTGGTCTGGGCTGTGTTAATGAAGAGGCAGAAGATGGCTCTTTTCTTTTGGCAGTATGGAGAAGAGTCCATGGCCAAAGCTTTGGTTGCTTGCAAGCTGAATCGTTCCATGGCTTGTGAAGCAAAACAGAGCGATGTCATTGATGATACATCAGAAGAGCTGAAGGAGCATTCTAAGTAAGTTGAGTTTTTGTTTTAACTTGTGTTATGTTTTTATGTTACAAGAAAGAGGAGGAGGAGGAAATATAAGCATAATGTTTTCTCATTCTTCCTTTGTTTCAGCAATTTCTTTCTATGGCATTTGACTTATGTAGGATTTTAGCCTTAAGATGAACTTTTCTCTCGACTAAAGTACTTCAGAGCATTGAATAAGTTTTACATCTGTCAAACAAGGGACCCAACAACTTTGAGCCTGATTCAGTTCTTTTTGCAGGGCAGGGATTTCAGGAAGCTAGGCTGTATAATCTTTGTTGAAATGCAGCCATGACACTAGGCTATCCGTATTCTTGCAAAATACGCTGCTATTCAATTATTTTATCACCACAGAGTAAATAACATTTTGTAGTATAATGCTCCCCTAAGGCACCAGTGCCACTCTTGCACCATCCAATATTTTTTGGATGTCTTATCCAGATACTTACCAGGTTTAACTGTCCTTCATATTTTCTGTAAATACTTCTAGGCTCATAACCTAGGGTAACATAGCAGCAGACATTTTACTCACCAATGTAGATGTATTGAAAAGCATTTTGAGTAATCTTTGTTACCCTTGTAGCTGTATTTGTGCTGCACAGATAAACTAGTTGAGATGGAAATAGTTTTCTATATTTGGGGTTCTTACTTGAGAGGAAATGTGATGATCTTGAGGAAGGTGAACCCTTGGGCCGTTGCCGGATACCGGCTAGCAGCAGGCGAACTACCTGGGCAGGACAGAGCACTAAGGCAGAAACCAAGAGAGACGGGGCTGGATCAGGAGACAAGCAAAACTGGGGCAGGAGACAGGAAAAGATGGGGCTGGAGTTGGGCAAGGCTGAAACCACAGCTATCAGGCACACCCAACTAAGCAGGAAACTTCGTTGCAAAGGCAATGTATGAGTCCCATGGTTCCCTTATAAAAGCCCTCAATGTCACAACCTCTGGTGCCCTGGAATGAGGATTTGAAACGCACTGAAGAACACAGCAAAGGCGTCAGAGTGAGGCTTGGATAATCTCTGGAATGAGGCTGGAAAACGGAAACAAACAGCAGAGGCATCAGTGCAGGAGTAATGTACTGCCAGGGAGGCAGTCTGGAGAAGCTACGGAGCCTGACCACCAGCAGAAAAGGTGAGTTGGGATGTGAGGGCATGGCTGTGGCTGTGAGAGGAAAACAGCAAGGGATGGAAGTTAGTAACCAAAGATGCTACAGACCAAGTACCATATATACTCGTTATAAGTCAAGAAATTTTTACTTCAAAATCCCATCAGTAAACCAGGGTCATCTTATCTATGGGTTAATTTCATCAGTAATAATGACATATAACAACCTAATAGATGTTCATTTTTCCAGAGGTGTCTTTAAAGGTTATAGATAACATAGAAAAGTCCACTTTTTATATATATTCAAAAGATTTGTATTGACCCTATACTAATGGCAAATATTTAGGTGTCCATAATACCACATTTATAAAGGTTCAAGGAGGAAGTTTAGCTGAGATCATGTGGAAAGAGTTGGTGAGTGAAATTCTGTTTGCGGGTTTTGTTTTGTTTTTAAGTAAAAACAAACCAGGAATGTGTATGGGTGCTGAAGTACTGGTTCCTGAATAAAATGTTCTCAGTGTGTTGGAAGGGTTAATGATTTGTGAAAATACATTTTGCTTTAGTGAACTTGCCAAAGTTCAGAGTGAGAGACTTTATCAGTGAAGGATAAATAAATCTCACATAACTGAAATATGATGATTTAGCTGTTTCCTTCTTGCTTTAAGTCTGTTCTGACTGCTGTTGAAATCTATGAAGCTGTGGGCTATTGAAGGGAGAGTAATGGGAAAGGCAGGGGAGATGCTGATGGGGAGGGGGAGAGAGAGGGAACAGTGTTGGACCTGGAGGTGGAGGGAGAGAGGGGGAGCAATGTGGGACCCAGCCTCGACTTATACACGGGTCACAGAATTTTTGGCCAGTTTTAGTGCACTCAATGCACTAGACTTTATAGGGAAATTGTAACAAAATGGGGCACCCAGATTCCTCACTTCCTGATGCATAGACTTAAAAAGATTCCTTTTGTCTTGCATTGATTTAATAAGATGCATGAAAATTCAAAATCTTTGACCCAAATATAAACGGAAGTGAAACGTGGGGGTCACCTTTAAATAAATACAGTGGTGGAAATAAGTATTTGATCCCTTGCTGATTTTGTAAGTGTGCCCACTGACAAAGACATGAGCAGCCCATAATTGAAAGGTAGGTTATTGGTAACAGTGAGAGATAGCACATCACAAATTAAATCCGGAAAATCACATTGTGGAAAGTATATGAATTTATTTGCATTCTGCAGAGGGAAATAAGTATTTAATCCCTCTGGCAAACAAGACCTAATACTTGGTGGCAAAACCCTTGTTGGCAAGCACAGCGGTCAGACGTCTTCTGTAGTTGATGATGAGGTTTGCACACATGTCAGGAGGAATTTTGGTCCACTCCTCTTTGCAGATCATCTCTAAATCATTAAGAGTTCTGGGCTGTCGCTTGGCAACTCGCAGCTTCAGCTCCCTCCATAAGTTTTCAATGGGATTAAGGTCTGGTGACTGGCTAGGCCACTCCATGACCCTAATGTGCTTCTTCCTGAGCCACTCCTTTGTTGCCTTGGCTGTATGTTTTGGGTCATTGTCGTGCTGGAAGACCCAGCCACGACCCATTTTTAAGGCCCTGGCGGAGGGAAGGAGGTTGTCACTCAGAATTGTACGGTACATGGCCCCATCCATTCTCCCATTGATGCGGTGAAGTAGTCCTGTGCCCTTAGCAGAGAAACACCCCCAAAACATAACATTTCCACCTCCATGCTTGACAGTGGGGACGGTGTTCTTTGGGTCATAGGCAGCATTTCTCTTCCTCCAAACACGGCGAGTTGAGTTCATGCCAAAGAGCTCAATTTTTGTCTCATCTGACCACAGCACCTTCTCCCAATCACTCTCGGCATCATCCAGGTGTTCACTGGCAAACTTCAGACGGGCCGTCACATGTGCCTTCCGGAGCAGGGGGACCTTGCGGGCACTGCAGGATTGCAATCCGTTATGTCGTAATGTGTTACCAATGGTTTTCGTGGTGACAGTGGTCCCAGCTGCCTTGAGATCATTGACAAGTTCCCCCCTTGTAGTTGTAGGCTGATTTCTAACCTTCCTCATGATCAAGGATACCCCATGAGGTGAGATTTTGCGTGGAGCCCCAGATCTTTGTCGATTGACAGTCATTTTGTACTTCTTCCATTTTCTTACTATGGCACCAACAGTTGTCTCCTTCTCGCCCAGCGTCTTACTGATGGTTTTGTAGCCCATTCCAGCCTTGTGCAGGTGTATGATCTTGTCCCTGACATCCTTAGACAGCTCCTTGCTCTTGGCCATTTTGTAGAGGTTAGAGTCTGACTGATTCACTGAGTCTGTGGACAGGTGTCTTTCATACAGGTGACCATTGCCGACAGCTGTCTGTCATGCAGGTAACGAGTTGATTTGGAGCATCTACCTGGTCTGTAGGGGCCAGATCTCTTACTGGTTGGTGGGGGATCAAATACTTATTTCCCTCTGCAGAATGCAAATAAATTCATATACTTTCCACAATGTGATTTTCCGGATTTAATTTGTGATGTGCTATCTCTCACTGTTACCAATAACCTACCCTTCAATTATGGGCTGCTCATGTCTTTGTCAGTGAGCACACTTACAAAATCAGCAAGGGATCAAATACTTATTTCCACCACTGTAAATAAGTACAACTCATCAAAGAATACATTAAAGGCATAGAGACAATATTCTTGCCAGTCTTATTTCTAATTCACTTAAAAAATCTCTATGGTTATAAAAAAAACATAAATGGAAAAATGATATTAGAATGTGCCATCAGAAAAACAAGAGTTTGTGTCAAAACAGAAAAACAAAAGCTTAAATATGCAAAGAGGTGCCTAATAGTATATGTAGCCAAACCCTTATATACACCAAATTCAATATATCGAAGATCAGTAAAAAAGCACAGTGGAGAGATATATGTATATTATCAGCATCAGACGATGTGGGGCGTCATTAAATGTATAAATAAATACAACAAATCAAAAATATGAAAACCACTAATCTTGCTTATGAACATAAAAACACACAAGATAGTTAGAAAAAACAAACTGTAGAAAGAGAATTCCAATTGAGCCAACAAAAAAAAAGATGAGTCAACATCAAATTATAATTGTGCGAAGAGCTACGTTGTATCATAAATATGCAGAGAGCTACCACATAATATATGTTACCAAACCAAATTTTACATATTTCAAAAATCAGTAAGTCAGAAAAAAAAAGGTTTGAGTGTTAAACGGTTGGTCCAAGAAAAACTGATAGGTCTGTATCCATATTCAGACCTTCTGGTTGTAGTTCCAAGATCAAAAATAAATTGTTGTTCTCTACGCAGCAGCTGGTTGTCAACAGGACCCCCTCACCAAGTCTTCTTAAATACAAACAAGGCACAGAAACGAAATTCTTTGAACTTATGTCCTAACTTCATAGGGTGTTCTGCCATTGGCTTATCCTGTAAGTTCCTTTTAAGTGCACTTCTATGCTCTATAATTCTAACATTTAGTTTCCTTTTAGTTTTCCCTATGTATGCCAATCCGCATAGGCATACGGCTGCATAAACAACAGTCTTACAATTGGAAAATTGTCTGAGATCATACTTCTTCCCTGAAGATGGTATATAAAAAGGTTTTCTTTTGACATTCACCATACATACAGAGCATAAGCCACAAGGGTAGTGCCCCACTGGTAAATTCCTGACTGGTTGTGTAGTGTCTAACAGTGCAGATGGTACTAGCATGCCCCTCAAGTTCCTTTGTTTATACGCTAAAATCAAATCCTTATAATTGAATGGTGTTAGACTTTGAATCATATGCCAATGCTTTTTAAGAATTTTAACAATAGGATTAGACATATGCGTAAATGGGAGTGTGCACACTGTTTTGCCATTGGTCTTTTTATTATTAGATGGCTGTAAAAGCACAGACCTCGGGACACTAGATACTCTTAGGTAACCCTTTTCTATAGTAGTCTTTGGGTAACCCTTGTCATAAAAATGTTTACGCGTTTCTCCTGATTTCAAATAGTAGGTGCGCTCATCTGTGCACAAACGTTTCAGATGTAAAAACTGACTGGTAGATTATCCTTGAGAGACCTACTGTGATAACTAGTGTAACTCAGAAGTTTATTTACATCCATCGGTTTGCGATAAATATCTGTCAAAAACCTATTACCCTTTATAGTAATACTAGCCGTTAAGCCTGTTAAAACGGGCGAGATTTGTGTTTTGCAAAATGTAATAATTCTCACCTCCATCCTCTCTTCCCTGCCCTCCCCCCATGTCCAGCAGCCCTCCTCCCCCCCATATCCAGCAACCCTCCTCTTTCCCTTGGCCTCCCCCCTCCCCCATCCACCAACCCTGCCCTCCCCCCATGTCCAGCAACCCTCCTCTCTGCCCTGCTCTCACCCCATGTCCAGCAACCATGCTCTCACCCCCCTGCCCTCCCCCCATGTCCAGCTACCCTCCTCGCCGCCGCTCTCTCCCCCCTCCGTGCCGGGCCCCCTGCACTGACCTGACAGCACCTCTCATCTCTGTGTGAAAGTGCTGCAGGCAGCAGCAGATTGCTCTGCTGCTGCCTGCAGCGCTTCCACACGGAGGTGAGAGGTGCTGTCAGGTCAGTGCAGGGGGCCCGATACGGAGGGGGCGGCAGTGGCGGGGGGGGAGGGTGGAGTTGGTGCGCGCGATGTTCGTTTCCAGGCTCCAGCGGCAGCGTCCGACAGTCCGACTCCGTTTCCCTCTCTGTTCCACCCTCTGACGTCATCATGTCTTGACGCGAGGGCGGGTCAGAGGGAAGTCTCTACTGCACATTTGCAGGTGAGTCGGTCACTTGCCATTTATATGTTTGATTGATATTCAAAAAAGGTACTGATTTGTTACTATAATTTATTTGGAATTTAAGGTTAGTGTCCATTTATAAAACTCAATGAGATCACACGCCGTCTCATTCCAAACCAACAGAATATCATCAAAATATCTCTTCCAAAGGTTTATTTTATCGTTGAAGATTGATCTATGAAGGTATTTATTTTCAAACTCATCTACCCTTTATCTGTTGGTAAAATCATTGAAAGAAAAATAATTCTTTGTAAGTGCAATTTTGGCCACCTCTACCACAAACTCTGTGGGAATTCTCAAAGCAAAGTCTCTATTAGTGATTGTCTTTCTAATTATTTCAATTGCTTCTTGTTGCAGTTTATTTGTATAGAGACTTTCTACATCTAAAGTAACCAAAAAAGTGTCCTTACTACACGTCATGGTATCCAAAATGTTAATGATGTCTGCTGAGTCACGTATATTTATTTATTTGTTACATTTGTATCCCACATTTTCCCACCTATTTGCAGGTTCAGTTTGGCTTACATAATACCGTGATGGCGATCGCCAATTCTGGTATGAGAAATACAGAGTGGTAGTTGCATTAAGGATCAATAGGTAATAGAGTACATTGGGTATGAAATACAGAGTGATACTTGCAGTAAGGATTAATATTTGAAAGGGTACATTGGGTAGTCAGGGAGGAAGGGTTAGGTTTAGTCCAATTCTTGTATGAGTTTCGATGTATTGTTGGTTTTCCAGTGTTTAGGTTGGGTCATTATGGTATGCCTTTTTTAACAAATATGTTGTTAATAATTTCCAAAAGATTGTTAGGTCGTGCTTTGTTTTCAAGATGTTTGGTCTATGTATGGATGTAGAAATTTATCCACAAAAATAGATATAGGTTCCAGAAGGGAACCACATGCAGATACAAGTGGTCTACCTGGGGGAGAAGAAAGAGATTTGTGGATTTTCGGAAGAATATAGATTGTTGGGATTACAGGTTTATCTATTCTCAAAAAATCAGCTTCTTTTTGAGTAATATATTGTGCGTCTAGCCCTAACTGTACTAACGCTTTAATCTCCTGTTTCAGTGCAACGGTAGGATCCTTTTTGAGTGCATAATAGAATGTTCCATCACTCAATTGTCTATATATTTCTGCAATATAAAGATCCTTATTCATTACAACAACTGCACCTCCTTTATCTGCTGGTTTAATAATAATTGTTGGATCACTGCGTAAACTCTTAATGGCTTCGCATTCTTCTTTCCTCAAATTGAAAAAAACTTTTTTCTTCCCCTGTTGCTCTAATTCAGTTATTTCTTTCAATATAATGGTTTCAAAGGACTGGATAAGATGATGTGTACTATTCGGCGGGAGCCATTTACTATCGTTTCTCACTATAGAGACATCTGTCATATTTTGAGTATTTTTCAAGAAAAAATTAATAATCTTTAATTCCTAATGAACTTAAACAGTTCAACCCTTGTTTTAAAAGAATTGTATTTTGGAGTAGGAACAAAAGACCTTTACTTGATACATTGATCTCTGACTTAGTTAATTCCCTATTGGAAATATTGAATACAATATTCAGTACTTCCCTTGGGTTTCTTGTCTTATGGGGTAATGTTGGTATTGGCGACCTCCCCATTCCTCTGCCACGTCCTTGTCCTCTCCCTCTGTGGTACAGTACGTATGATTTCTTGAATTGTCCGTAGTATGATTGTCTGAAGTGGACACTTGATCCTTCTAATCCTGTCAGCTACAGGCCTGTTTCAAACTTATGTTTTATATCTAAAGTAGTTGAGAAAGTTGTTTTTATACAGTTTAATCAATTTGTAGAGCAAAAACTGGTATTACACCTCAAGCAATCAGAATTTCAAGCAGCCCGCAGTACAGAAACTATTTATGCTTCGGTCCTCAGTAAGGTTAGGTCTAATTTAGATAGTCACTATCTAACGCTAGCAATTTCATTTGATCTTTCTGCAGCATTTGACCTAGTGAATCACTCTTTGCTACTTTCACAGTTAAAATCATTAGGCATTCTTGGTTTGGTTATGCAGTGGTTCCATTCATTTCTCACGGATCGTTCTTTCCATGTAACATTTAATCACTCTATCTCTTCTGATCAATCACTGGTGTATGAGGTTCCTTAGGGATCTATTATTTCTCCGCTTTTGTTTAATATTTACCTAAGTCCTCTAGCTACTCTCATGCAAGAATTCTGTATCTCTTTTTACATATATACTGATGACATTCTACTGCTTTACAAGGTTAGTCCCTCCAATCTTGATCTACAACCTCTTCAACATTGTCTGCGTACAGTTGCCCAGTGGTTCACTGACCATCATTTTGTGCTAAATCCTGAAAAGACAGTGGCTTGTTGGTTGTCTGTCACCTGTCAGTACCTACTGTCCCACTCCTGCTATTTGATATACCAATCTCACTGGTAGATAGTTTTCGTTATTTAGGGGTGCTTCTTGATTCTACTCTTTTCTTTGAACCACAAGTTGCTGCACTATGTAAATCCCAATTCTTTCTTTTGCAGCAATTGATATCAATTTGCCCATTTTTTGATCACAATACTTTTCACTCTTCAATTTTTTTCTCTCTTCATGACACGCTTGGATTACTGTAATATCATCTATTTAGGTATCTCCACCTCATTACTCAAAAGATTACAGACACCACAAAATACAGCCATCCAGCTCCTTTGTCACTTACAGAAATTTGATCATGTCATATCTGCCTTGAAAGATCATCACTGGTTGTCATTCTTTTACTGTGTTCATTTCAAAAGTTTGTGTCTGGCTTTTAAAATATACAAAATACAACCATCCGGCTCCTTTGTCACTTACTGAAATTTGATCACATCATATCTGCCTTGAAAGAGCATCATCACGGTTGTCATTCTTTTACTGTGTTCATTTCAAACTTTTGTGTCTGGCTTTTAAATCTTTCCATCAAGGTACACCTCCATATCTTTCTTCGTTGACTATTCCATATCCCTTGCCTCAGGTGTTACGTTCTATTAATGACCATCGCACGGTTGTGACAGGGCCACGTTTAGCCCAGTTAGAAAGTACACGTCGTAGTGCTTTTTTCTTTGCATCACCATATTTGTGGAACTCCATGCCATTAGCCTTCTGTAGTGAACCCAATTTAAAGAAATTTAAGGCACTTTTGAAGGCATGGTTGTTTGAACAGACATGTCCTAGTGGGTAAGGTGGATCTCTTGAGCACCGGTGTCTGGAAGAGGATGTTTGTTTGCCAATTTATTAAATTTTTTAAAATTTTAGTTTAATCTTTTTATTGATACCAAAGTATAAGGACAGAGCGATAAACATAAAACATGTAATAATCAACACATTTTTGCATATATTTTCATCCTTGTCTGAACCCACTCCCAAGAATTTTTTAAATATTTTGTGGTGTTGCTCTTGTATGTATGTTTTACTTTCCTCTTAGATTATTGTAGTTCTTTTCTTTGCTTTTAATTTTTGCCTGTAAACAGCTTTGTTCAGTTTGTCAGTTAAAGTGGTACATCAAGCCATGAATGAATGAATAAATAAATAAAAACAAACCCATATAGCATAACCAGTCTTGCTCCAGTCACTGCGCAAAGGTGAGCACCTTTGATTTGCATCTTAGGCAGCGCGCTGCTACACTCTGCTGGTAAAATACCAGTAGCGTCTTGTGTTAGAAGGCTAGTAGCGGAGTCTGCTTCTATGTTCAATCATAGCTGATTGAAAGAGATTGAACAGATCTCACTCCCATACCTAAACAGATGGAAACACAGCTAGCATGCAAAGCACTTCACAGGCAGCAAGAAGACAGATTGTGCAGTCAGTACTCAAATTTAAAATACCAGCAGCGTCTTGCATCAGAAGGCTAATAGATGAAGCATTTTAATTGGATCGACAGTTACCTTATTCCACCATAATATGGATATGGAATAGGAGTCAGCTTTGTTTATGTCATTCCTTTTTTTTTTTTTTTTTTAATTTCTTTTAGCTTTAGAACTTTATGATAGATGATGATTTGTAGAACAGTGCAGTCAACCAGAATTTTAGTGAGACCTTTGCTATACTTTGTACATGAACAAGTAATTTCTTTCAGCTGTCATAATTTGTCTCTGAGTTTTTGATTTTCCTTTAGATTTCTGCAGGTGACAGTTAACATGCCATGGATTACCATTTCAGATATTACCATATTGGTTCCAAAATAAGTAGAAAGATTCATGTTCTGATTTTTTTTTTTGATTGCAGGGAAGGCGTTCTTCAAATTTTGGCATAACAAAGTACTTATTTGGTTGTGGCACGGTTGTATAAAAATCTTTACATGCTGATTTTGTAAAAATAATGAAGGCAGAATGCAGGGCTGGTCTTAGGCAGGGGCGACAGGAGCCGTCACACAGGGCCCCGCGGCGCTCCCTTCCACTCCCCACCATTGCTGCAATCTGACTCCTTACCTCCCTCACCCGAGCCGCAGGGTGCCCTCCCAACACATATCTGAGGCCACCCTGGTGGTCTATTGGAGTCTTTGGGGCAGAAAAGATCCCCAGTCTTTCCTGCCCGCTGCTGATGCTGACCCCCCCTGTTGCCGCATCGCTCTTTAAAAATGGCTGCTGAGACTTCCAGTGGCAGCCTTGCAAGACTTCCACTGAAGTCTTGCGAGGCCGCCACTGGAAGTCTTGGCAGCTAGAGGGTCAGTGCCGGCAGTGGACAGGAAAGACTGGGGATCTTTCCTGCCCCAAAGACTCCACCAGGGTGGCTTCAGATGTGTGCCGGGAGGGCACCCTGTGGCTTGGGGGAGCAGAGAGAAGGTCTGGAATAGATGGGTGGGGAGGGGAGCATACTGTAAAAAAAAAAAAAAATCAAGGTTATATCTATCATTTGAAGGACTGGTTAAAGGGATGGGGAGGGGAGGATACTGTAAAACAAAAAAAAAAAGTCAAGGTTATATCTGTGTCATTTGGAGGGGCTGGTTAAAGGAGAGGGGAGGATACTGTAAAAAAAAAAAAATCTAGGTCATATCTGTGTCATTTGGAGGGGCTGGTTAAAGGGATACCCTAGTACTATTATATTCGTACAGAGATTTTTTTTTCTCCTGGTAAATGACCACTAAACAGACATCATGTTATGAGAAATAGATGTTCAACATTCAGAATTTCTATCTATCTATTTACTTATTTATGGCATTTTATCCCACATTAAACGTGAATTAGATTGAAACCTGGGAGCATTTAAAATCTTTTTTTTTTCCTTGTGCCTACATCAAAAGAAAAAAAAGATGGCGTGTGGGAACTTGCTCCTTTTGCTTTGTGGAATGAAGTGGTATATTATAAAAATGCACTTGCCTTTTTTTTTATTATTACTGTTTCACAGAGAAGGTATTGACTAATGAGGGAAGGGTTTCCTTCATGCAGAACTGTCCAGAGTCAGTCTAAATGTGCCAACATTGTCCAGTTCAGCACACTATTAGCAGCCAAGTTCATACAAAGTTAATTAGGTTCAGTGGAAAATAAATCTGTTGGCTCAGGCTGCTTGCTATGTGAATATTCAATCATTGTTTCATTACTGCTACCAAGTATTACATATTAAGGGGATTTGTTTTAATTTGTTTATCCAGTCCTTACATGCACATGGTTTTGTTTTTTAAACCCAAAGGTTTTTTATGATAGCACTGTGGATATTTGAATTAGTTTTTGTATACAAGTTTTGCTTGATTTGTCTTTATTTGAAATAAAAAGTGTTTAAAACACATCTTGTCAACAAGGGGTGGGGCTAGGTGGGGGCAGGGCTAGATAGGATGGGGCTGGGTGGGACAGGGGCCCCACTGAACTGGTCTGCATAGGGCCCTGCAATTGCTAAGACTGGCCCTGGCAGGATGAAAGCACCATTGTGTCAGATGAATCCTCAATGGCACCTATACAAAAAGGTGCAACCTCTTAGCTTCTCACCTTATTCTATTTGCCTCTGATTTTTGTGGAACAATATGTCACTAAAAAGAGAATTTTTCATGTCATTTCACAAATGTTATTTATTTTCACTATACAAGGTGTACAGTGTTTGTAAAACGACACAAATATGTTGACTGTAAAGTGCACAAGTTGCCTTAGAATATTACGGAAAAGTGCTATGGCATTAAGGGGGGAATTCATCAGGCAGCATTAGGGCCTTCACGCAGGCATTAGGGCCTTTGCATGTGCCTTAGGACCTTATTGCGTGCTAAATGCTAAGCTTATAGGTTTAGTGCATGTTAATTCCCTTAACATGCATGAAGGCCGTGATGCTCTTGATGAATTACCCACCCCTAAATATTTGTAGATATCATTGTTGTCAACACAAATATGTTTACATGTATTACTTTCATGTAATTTTATAACTGAAAGGTAGGTATCCAAGATACTGTATTGTCACTGCTAATTTAATTTTACCTTGACAGAGCAGCATGTGCAGGGGAAGTGGAGTTCCACTTTCTAATTCAGGTGTTTGTTTTTACTTCCTTGTGACAGTGAGTTTGGACAGTTAGCTGTTGAGCTTCTAGAACAATCCTTCAGACAAGATGAAACTATGGCGATGAAGCTGCTGACATATGAGCTAAAAAACTGGAGTAACTCTACATGCCTTAAATTAGCGGTTTCTTCAAGACTTCGCCCCTTTGTAGCTCACACTTGTACACAAATGTTATTATCTGATATGTGGATGGGAAGGCTAAATATGAGGAAGAATTCATGGTATAAGGTATAAGAATTTATGCTGTAATTAAGTTGCTATTAATTTATAGTGCTGATTAGTAGAGATTGTGAAATACAGATTGCTTTAACATGCATGACAAATGTTTTTTTATTCTTTATGTGAACTGCAAACTTTCATTTTATGCTTTGGCTTCAGAATATCTTGAAGGAATAGCTTTTCTTTTGATGCATTTTTTATATCTTTTTTTTTTTTTTTTATGTAAGGCAAAGAATTGTACAGTAGAAGGCAGACAATACAGGCAAGTAGCCATACATCAGAAACATGTAGATCAGTAGACATACTAATCAGCTACTAAAAACAGAACTGCAAAAATAATTTTAGACAGAAAATGCACTAAAATATAATTTCATAATACATTATCTTTCCTTAGTCACTGTAGTATGGTCATGAATTTTATATATAGAAAAAAAAACTGTTTCATAACGGCATAAGTGAAGACAAATTTGCAGCATACTGGTAATGTCTCTTCAGTGCATGAATTTTTCAACTGTGCAAAGCCATATCAGTGATAAGAGTTGTGTAGTTACGTTCAGATCCTAAACCATAATAAAGATTTATTCTACGGTATTCTGTTACAACATGGTAAGTTGATACAGTGGGAATTTGTAAATTTCTAAAATTGGTTTGTCATCATTGAAATGTATAAATATTATACTGTCCATTGGTTCAAACATTGTGTTTGCTTTTGTAGAATGGTCATAAAGGTAAGTCAGTGCTGTATGAATGCCCTGACACTACTAACCTATAAATTTATATTTTTAAAAATGTATATTCCACTGTTCATGGCAGAGTAAAACATGTACAGTTTAGAATAACATAAAACACCACATAAAACAACATGAGAGCTTTATCCAGACCCCACAATGTACATTAAAATAATTATTTAAACAGCCAAGAGATTATAAAAAAATAAAACACCCTGAACAGAACTAACTAGTTGTCCTCATAACAATGGAACAAGATACCTTTTTAGAGATGTTCTGGTTTATTTTCATTCAGTTTTGCCATCTCTAGTAATGTCTCTTTAAGTTTGTTATTTGCTGTATGAGTCAAAGCAAAATGGTGATTATTTTTTTCCAAGCCCTTTTTTCATTCTAATGCTGGAGGGGGAAAAGGCTGATTTTTAAAAAATGTATATGTAAAGATATCTATTTTGTGACATGATTGGCACACTTGTGGTTTTAACAGCATACTAATTGTCAAATTGTTTATTAGTTCAATTATTTGCTTTGTCAGAAAACTATTCATAAAGACTTGTGAAGGGCAGTTCTATAATTGGGCACCTGTATTTATTGTTCCCCTTATACATGTAGATGTACAGAATGCTAGAACTTATGCACATAAACGCTGTTTTGTAACACAGGGCTGTGGAGTTGGAAACAATTTTGGGTGGAGTCGGAGTCAGCTGGTAAAATGTACCGACTCCATCTTCAAAATAAAGACTTAGGGCCTCAAGCCAGTTCCCACATGGCAATGCCGAAGGAGCCCATTTAAATTGAATGGGCTTTGTCGGCATTGCTGCACTGGGAGCCGCTATGCGGCTTGATAAGAGGCCCTTAAATATTTTTATGTATTGTTTATCATTTTATACTTTTGTCCTATCAAAGCCTAATATTAATTCACTCTTTCCAAGGCCATTAATCGATAGGAATTCACCAACCTGATGTGACACACTGTCTGGTTGGTGGCTTAAGATGGAAAATATTTTGTTCATCAATATATGACTCAGGACTCAAATGAAGACAAATGCTGTGATGCTAAGATTAGCACATATTCAGCTAGTCATAAAAATGTTCTTACAAGAGCTTCCAATCTGAAAAGACATTTACAGTGCTTTCAACCAGAAGTATTCAAAGCTGTGAGTGAGAAAGATAACAGTCAAAGCAAGGAACTGTAGGCGGATTTCCCAGATAATAAATTACCTGAAACAAGGTTTCCCAACAGAACTATCCGCAAGCAAAATATTCTGTTCTCTGTCTAGGGGAAGGGGGAGAACCTTGGCTATGGCCCTACATGCCACTATTTCGGTCAGAGAGAGAGAGCTGAGAAATCAGGCTAATATATATATTAGCTTTATTATGGATAATATAAAAAAAGATACACAAAATAGAAATTTGGCAAAGCTTTGGCTGAACAAAAATACTGGCAGTAATTCTTACAACTATATTCTCACACTACACACATTTCTTACTGGTTGCTAGGTAAACTTGCACAACTGATTAGAATGCAATAACTATGTTACGAGGTAGTATGGTAATTAGCAGCTTCTTTCCCGACCAAGGTTATGACTAACACCAGCCCTTATGCTCAGGTAATCACCACTCGCTAACCCAGACTAATAGGAGATAGATCACTGTGTCTCTCACCATACAACCTCCGGGGACGCCTCTCAGGAGTAGCACAGGTTACTTCCCAGACTCAAGCTGAGAGATCAGCGAGTCTTTGTCAGAGCCACGACAGGCACTCTGCAGCAGTCAGCAAAGGCACAGGTCACACCTTGCAGGCAGCTGAACCACACGGTACTCTTCCAGATACACAGTTCATCAGTTGGTGGACCTTCTTAGGTCACTGATCTTCTTTCCACCTCCACCTTCTTCCAAGGATTCCGACTAACTAACTCCCCAACTCTTCCCGCTCTTCCAGCGCCTCTCGGTCAGGTGATACCAATTATCCTCTTGTACCGTCCTTTGCATGGGCAAGAAGAGTTCTTGTTTTTTTTCTTTGTGACCTTGGAAATGGTAACTTCTGGTGCCATGCATGCCTCCCTTCTCATCATCTCCGAGATAGAAGGGGAATAATTGGAGCACAGAGTGTCCTTGGCTTCAGCAAGCCTGTCAGTGATTTTCCACAAACTGAAGCTGACTCTGACACAGAGATGTGCAGGTCAGAGGTTTGCAGCAGCCATCTTCTAGTAACAAGATGTCATAGGCTTGTATAGGCCAAGACCAGCAAGGGAGACACATGGACATACCCCTACAGAACCAATGCCCCCCAGTGTTTCCAGCCAGGCAAAGGATCAGAAAATTCAGACATCAGTTACAAGATATTTTCTCAGTGACAAAGTTACTATATAACAATAATGGCAGATATATTCAAAAAACATACACAACTTGTTGTAAAGTATAGTGTGCCTCTATCATTATTTTCCTAACCAGCTTTTATAGGTCTGAATGGAGAAATGGCCCACAAACGTGGTGTTTCTTTGGAAAGAGACAGTGTTAGAAAAATGGTGTGTGAAGAAGCCCCTAACCAACAGGAAGAACTTGAAAAAAACCTTTTCAAGGAGATGCTTTGTATTTCTTAAAATGGATGCCTGCACAACCCATAGAGTGAACTACTTTGCCATTAATGTCCGATTTGTTTGTGACGAGAATGAAAAAGTTACCAAGATACCAATTGTCTGTAGAACCTGAAGATTTGAAGGGTGGCCAATGTAAGCCTGACATCAATGATGGGCAAATTAGTAGAAACTATTATAAAGAATAAAATCACTGAACACATAGACAAACAAACATGGTTTAATGGAACAGTCTCAACATGGATTCAGCCAAGGGAAGTCTTTCATCACCAATTTGCTTCATTCTTTGAATGTGTAAATAAACATGTGGATAAAGGTGAGCCAGTTGATGTAGTATATCTAGATTGTCAGAAAGCATTTGACAAAGTCCCACATGAGTGAATTTCTTTGTGCTGTTTGTTTTTTGATTTTCCAGTGTAAGTTTATGTCCCCTGTTAGTAGCACATTTGGATTGGCTGCACAAGTGTTTGATATGAAGACCATAAAGGTGGATTGAACTTCATTCCTTTTTCCTGGGGGTCTGTAAAATGTGATGCAACATAGGTGGTTGAGTGATGATTTGTCTTTTAACCTGAATGAGGCTATTTCGAGTTCTGGTGTAATGGATTTGGTAATCGACTCTGTTTCAAGGTGATTTTTGTGAATTATTGTGATACCTCCTTTTTTTTTTTCATTTCTGGTCCAGTGAAGAATTTTGTACCCTGGGGGTGAGAAGTTGCAGATTATGGGGTCGGCCTTGGTGTGGATCCGAGTTTCAGTGATGAATATTAGCTCTAGGTTGTCATCTGTGTTCCAGTCTTTTATAGTATCTGCCTTAACAGCTGATCTGGCATTGATGTAGTCCACTCGGATTGTTTGGTGGAGTTCTTTTGTTGATGGGAGTGAGGTAATATGGAGAATTTGTTGCTTGTGGGGTTTGTGGGATTGTTTTGGTCCCTTTGTTGTTGATTGGTGTGCTTGGCTCTTGGATGAGTCAATTTCATTTTTTGATTGGGTTTTGTCTCTGTGGACAATGGGATATTTGGTTGTCCGGAGAGTGTTCAACCATACAGATATGGTGTTATAGTCATCATGTGGTAGGGCTCGAATGGTGTTTAATAGAGTTAGAGTGTAGAGTACTAGAAGTAGATTTACGCCATGCATATTGAACTTCCTTTTATTTAGGTGGGTATGGCAGTGTTGGGTGTGGATTTTTTTTTTTATAAGTGTGTGTGTGTCTTGGAATTGGGGGGTACATAGCTGTGTGGTTGTGTGGGTTGTGAGTGTCTCATTTGACTACCTTTGTTTCTGGTGAGACTCATTTCTCCTTCTTTGCAATTGTGGCAGCTGCAGAGTTATGTGTTCTTCCTTTGGTTGCATGTCTCTGGTTGCAGCAGATGTAAAGCTATGCGTTGTCCTCTAACCGTGACGGATATTAGATGAGTGTTTTATTCTCTTGTCTCGGGCTGTGCTGGAACCGCGTTGGGACTTGATCATATGCTGCTCCAACCGGTGCGGCAGTCACCTCTCTCGCTGTGGCTCTTCCACTTGCCAAAGGGGGGGGGGGGGCTCATTGGGGGTGTCTAGTTGTGTTTGGGTTGGAACCCAGGGAGTTGTGTGTCCTCGCTTCGGTCGTGTGTTATGCCGAAGCCATAACTCGGACCAGCTCACTAGTCTCGGGCTATGGTGGAGCCGTGCAGGGTTATTTTTTCATGTATCGTTCCCATTGCTGGTCTCTCGCTCTCTCTCTCTTTGTCGGCGGAAGATCCCACTGCCTAGCCAGGGATGTCCGGTCACATCTGGACTCTTGGAGCTGTTGTCCTCCATCTATTTGTGTGCCCCAACGAAGCTTCAACTTTGTATCTATACACTAGTTACAGGCAAAGCTGGGGCTGCATTTGGGTAATGCGTTTGTAGCAATCCCTAAACCGTCTACCGGACTTTTCCTTACCGATGGGAGTTTGACTCTCAGCCTGGGAAGCTAGTTCATTTGGTTTCTCGGACCTGTGTGGTCTTTGCTTATCCGCGTGGGTCTCCCTTTGTCTGATCGGGAGGTTCGTCGATGTTGAGTGGGTTTGGTCCTGATACCGCCATTCGTGGATTGGATGCTCCAAGGACCTTGTCTTGTTGAGGTGGGTAAGCCACTAGGGTCTCAGGAACAGGATAGTTTGATCGGTGGTTTTCGGAGCTATCTTTCGTTGCTGCCGACTTGGGCAGCCATCTTAAATATTAGATGGGCCAGTGACATCTGTATTATCTCCTCTATTCCTGTAACAATGCTCTATTGGACTGGATAGTGTCCAAGACTCCCCCTATAAAGGAAATGATGTTGGTTGGATGTTAAATTGATAAGAAATCCCAGAGATTGTAGAAGAGTAGTTGTTTTCTCCAGGTGAGTTAAAACCTGTGACTCAAAGCTACTAGAAGCCAGTTGTGTTTGGAGGAATCCTTTTCTATGTGGAGACGCTTTGCATGCTCTTTCTGATCCAGATATTTATCAAAATCAAATTCATCCTCAGTTGATGTTAGTGCTGCAATGTCTTCAGCCTCCTCAACTTCTTCCTCCTGACATTCCTGCAATCTCACATAGAGCACCGTTCCCTTTAGTCAGCTGTTCATCATCCAGAAGAATCCAGTGTGTTGGGTCTACATAAACAGGTGCCAAAAGAATCTTATTTTCTAATAGTTGTGCCTCTCTTCATTTCATTGAGGGAGAAATGCCATCTGCAATTAACACTCCTTTTTGGGACAGATGAAACACCAGGTTCTTCCACTCTTTCAAGAAAATATCTGCAGTTAAATCCTCAGCTTGTAATTTTTTAGTCACTGAAAATGGGTGACAAAGCAACTCTTCTAATTCTGTCATCTGTGTCTGCTGGCTTTCGCTTATCACTTGAGGGTTGGTCATATCCAAAAGAAAGGGTTTGACATCAAGCAAGCACTGGATCATCAAGTAGGTACTGTCCCAGTGTGTGGCTTGTCTCTTCAAATGTAATCAACTGTGGCAGCAATAACTACTTTCTACACCTTGCCAATTAGAGCAGCAGCATGGCCTTCTTCCAGACTGTGTCTTTGTGCCAACTGCAGTGTGTGCACACCACAGCACGTCTTGAATTTTGGAGAAATTTGAGACAGCTACAACAAGATCATCGTTCTATAGCAACTCCAGCTTGTTCCTCAACTGCAGGTGCATACTCTTCAATTTCAAACATTCCAATATTTCTGAAGTGTTCTTCTAGCTGTTGGTCACTTTCATTAGTTTAATTGTACTTAACGTGTTTGAAAGATTGTCAGTTACAATACATAGAACATGTTATTTTTTAAAGTTCATAATCCTGCAGAACCTTTTCCACTAAGAACTGGAGAAACTCACTGTGATGAGCTTCTATGTCTTTTACTGCTGTAAGAACATAAGAATAGCCATACTGGGTCAGACCAATGGTCCATCTAGCCCAATATCCTGCTTCCAGCAATGGCTAATTCAGGTCACAAGTACCTGGCAGAATCCCACATAGTAGCAAGATTCATGCAACTGATCCCAATAGCAGACTATGGACTTCTCCTCCAAGAACTTGTCCAAACCTTTTCTAAAACCAGATAACTCTAACTCCTGTTAACACATCCATGGCAGTGAGTTCCAGAGCTTAACTATGCGTTGAGTGAAAAATGTTTTCCTCCTGTTCATTTTAAAAGTAGTATCATGCAACTTCCTTGAGCATCCCCTGGTCTTTGTACGTTTTGATTTTTGAAAGAGTAAAACATTGACTTACTAAGTATTTTGTAGACCTTTATCATAACCCCCCTCAGCCATCTCTTTTCCAAGCTGAAGAGTCCTAACCTCTTAAGCCTTTCCTCATGTGAGAGGAGTTCCATCTCCTTAAACGTTTTGGTCACCCTTCTTTGAACCTTTTCTAATTCTGCTATATCTTTTTTAAGATACGGCAACCAGAACAATACAGAGGCATTATAATATTCTTTATCTTATTTTCTATCCCTTTTCTAATAATTTTTAGCATCCAGTTTGTTTTTTTGGCCACTTCCACACACTGGGCAGAAGATTTAAGTGTATTGTCTATGACTACACCTAGATTGTATTCTTGGATGCTGACCTTAGTATCAGGTAACTAGGATTTGGATTATTCTTGCCCATCTGAATCACTTTGCATTTGTCCACATGAAATTTCATCTGCCATTTGGAAGCCCAGTCTTTCAACTTCCTAAGGTCTTCCTGCAATTTTTCAAAATCCACATGCATTCTAACAATTCTGAATAGTTTTTTTGTTGTCTGTAAATTTAATTACCTCACATCATTAATACATGTTAAATAGCACCAGCCCCTGTAAAGATCCTTGGACCACTCCACAATTCACCCTCCTCCACCAAGAGAATTGGCCATTTAATCCTACCCTCTGTTTTCTATCCATCAATTCCTAATCCACAACAGAATATTGCCTCCTATCCTATGACTCTAATTTTCTCAGGAGTCTCTTCTGAGGACAACCCCATAATCTACGACTTCTGCCCCCCAGGGTACAAAATTCTTCATTGCACCAGAAATGGAAAAAAGGAAGGAGGCATTACACCATAACTCGAAATAGCCTCATTCAGGTTAAAAGACAAATCATCACTCAACCACCTATGTTACATCACATTTTACAGACCCCTAGGAAAAAAGAATGAAGTTCAATCCACCTTTATGGGATTCATATCAAACACTTGTGTAGCCAATCCAAATGTGCTACTAATAGGGGACACAAAGGAATTCACTGAATTTCTCCGACTGTGGGACTTCCACTGGCCACAGTTCCACCCAACACACATAAAAGGTCACACACTTGATCTGCAGGCATACAGATTCATACCTGAACAAATATTCTACACAACAATCCACAAATGGTCTGAAATCCCCTGGTCCGACCATTTCAAACTAATCATGATTCTCCACTGGAAGAAGTCAAGACCTCAACATACAGACAACCGTACCACCTACATCTACAAATCAAGAGGCAAAGTCGACAACCAAGCTTTCTGGAAACCAATGGTCAACACCCACAAACGCTACTGAATACTTAAAGGAATGGGATAAAATATGCACCATGACTCTAGATGTAATAGCACCCTTTTGAACTAAAACCCATTAAAAAGGAACATAGCACCATGGTATAACAAAGAATTAAAAGAAATAAAAACACAATGCAGAAGCAAGAGCGTGCATGGGCAAAGAATAAAAACGAAAAGGAAAAAGCCACATGGAAGGAAATACAAAGAAGATACAAACACAAAATTCAACAGGCCAAAAGGAAATTCTACAAAGATCAATTAGGCCCCGACTCAAAAAACCTGTTTAATAAACAAACTAATAGACACCAAATCAGTAACATCAACAGACAAAGATCTCCTATCTTCAGATGAACTTGCCAAACGCTTTGAGGAAAAAAAATCACCAACCTACGCAGCAAACTCCCCCATGAGCCCAACAAACTAGACCCTTCATAGATGAACTTGACCCATACCCAAATGAAACACCTGCAGATCGAACCTGGACAAACTTCACCCACCTCTCAACTGAGACGATAACCCAAACAATAAAAAAAATTCTCCTCAGCCCATTGCTTACTAGATGTATGCCCAAATTATATCATGAAAACAGCTCCCAACCAATACGTCGAAGACCTTACATTCCACTTCAACTTCATGTTAGGCAAAGGAAAATTCCCAACGGATAAAGGAAACATCCTACTCACACCTATCCCAAAACATCCAAAAAGAAGAACCAATGATATAACAGCTATATACCTGTAGTGTCAATACCATTAACGACCCAGCTGGAGGAAGGTTTAGTGGCTAACCAACTGACGGACTATATCAATTGCCACTCAACACTATATGAATCTCAATCAGGCTTTAGAGCCAACCACAGCGCTCAAACAGTCCGTATCATTATTGGCCAAATTCAAACAGGAAATCTCAAAAGGATACAGCCTAATACTAAAATTCTATATGTCGAGCGCGTTGGACATGGTAGACCATCAGTTCTTCTAAGATTACTAGACAGACTAGGAATTGGAGGTAACATAGTCTCCTGGATAAAAGGATTCCTGACCACCAGATCATATCAAGTCAGGACAAACATGCAAATGTCCTCCTCCTGGAAAACAGAATGTGGAGTTCCACAAGGCTCACACTTTTACCCACTTTATTCAACCTAATGATGATTCCACTAGCCAAGACCTTATCAAACAAAAAACTCAACCCGTTCCTTTTGCCGACGAGGTCACAATCTACATCCCCTTCAAAAATGACCCTTCAGAAATCGATGCCGAAGTCACAACTACTAATACTACTACTACTTAACATTTCTAGAGCGCTACTAGGGTTACGCAGCGCTGTACAGTTTTACAACAAAGGACAGTCCCTGCTCAAAAGAGCTTACAATCTAACCAGTATGAACATTATGGAAGATTGGGCATCTGCTTTCAAACTAAAACTAAACAGGGAAAAAACCCACTGCCTTGTACTCTCATCCCCTTACAACTCTAAACAATACAATCCGGTTAACGCATTGGGCTTACCACTCTCAATATCAGAAAACCTGAAAATTCTAGGCATCATCATAGACCAAAATGTACCTTTTGAAAATCAAGCCAAGGCCACCACAAAGAAAATGTTCCACTCTGTGGAAACTCAAATGCATTAAGCAATACTTCCTACAACACTTTCTGCAACCTGATTCAGACCATAATACTAAGTCACATCAGCTACTGCAGTGGGATCTATGCAGGGTGCACTGAGAAAATCCTAAAACAGTTACAATCAGCACAAAACACAGCAGCGAGACTTATATTCGGAAAAACAAGGTTCAACAGCACCAAACCCCTCTTCCTGAAACTTCACTGGCTGCCTATTTAGGACCGCATAACCTTCAAGATCTGTTGATGGCAAATGATCTTCAGCCTCTCACCAAGTTACACAATCAATCTAATAGACTTACCAATCCAAAACATAAACAAAACAGCAAGATCCTACCTCACCCTTCACTTTCCACCATTTAAAGACATCAAATACAAATTGACTGAGGAACTGAGTTCGATTCCCACTTCAGGCACAGGCAGCTCCTTATGACTCTGGGCAAGTCACTTAACCCTCTATTGCCCCATGTAAGCCGCATTGAGCCTGCCATGAGTGGGAAAGCGCGGGGTACAAATGTAACAAAAAAAACAAAAAAAAAGGACTTAAAACTGAAAGACAACTACCTAACCTTTCGTAAACACTTACAGGCCCACCTCTTCAGCAAACACGTACCTGTTGAGCTAACCTAACCATACGGCGGACCATTCCTATGCTATCCACATAGTCGACAACTTGAACGGACAGGGATCAAGCTCCGTGACCAACCCACACCGAACTTCTAAATACCCCCCACCCCCAAAGTCTCATATGCCTATACCCTATGCACCATGTACCCTACTCACCGGATCTTTATCCTATCTGACCAAAGATTCTGCCCTACCGATGTGTTGTGTTCCTACTCAACTCATGTCTGCAGTGTATCAACAATAGTTTTGCAATCCCTCTGAATCCCCTAGGTAGTAACCCAACCCCTCCCTCTCCGAGAAACAATCCCTCAGACTCGCTCTGGTCTATTCTAAATGTGAACCTGTTTAATATCTCGTAACTGTTCACTTTGTTTCCTTGTAAGCCACATTGAACCTACTAAGGTGGTAAAATGCAGGATACAAGTGCAATAAATAAATAAAATAGAGACTAAATTGAGTAAATTTCAACTTAATTTCTCATTTGCACTAAAAGAAGTTGAAAAATTTGATTGTTCATCAAAACTAACAGTCCAGAAAACCATTCCTTTATATCCTGAAATTGTTAGAGATGTTGCTCTGGTGGTTACTGCTTTACAACTGACCCAAATTAGTGTTGAGAGGTTGTTCTCTGCTCTAAGAATAATTAGATCAGATTTGAGGGCATTCCTCAAGGATAATGTAACTGAGGCAATTCTTTTCCTGAGGACAAATTCTTGAAAGATTTATTGTAACAATTTCTCCTCTGTACTGTTGTATTCCCCAGTTTGTGAACTTGAGCTGATTATATTACAATAATGTAAAAGTTTTGATAGTTATTATGAAGATGATTTCCTGCAGGGTCCCAGGGCAGACCAATAGGAACTGTGTTACGAACCCAGGCAGCCAGACGGAAGTGCAGAGGTCCAAATTATTATATAGGATAGGTTACTTTTGGGCTCATTTTCGAAAGAGAAGGATGCCTATCTTTCGACACAAATCAAGAAGATGAGCGTCCTTCTCCCAGGGTCGTCCAAATCGGTATAATTGAAAGCCGATTTTGGACGTCCTCAACTGCTTTCCGTTGCAGGGATGGCCAGAGTTCAAGGAGGCGCATCGGAGGCATAGCAAAGGCGGGACTTGGGCGTGCCTAACACATGGACGTCCTCAACCCATAATGGAAAAAAAATGGCGTCCCTGATGAGCACTTGGACGACTACCTGGTCATGTTTTTCTTATGACCAAGGCACAAAAAGGTGGCCAAAATGACCAAATGACCATCAGAGAGAATCGGGGATGACCTCCCCTTACTCCCCCAGTGGTCACTAACCCCCTCAAAAAAATATCTTTAAAAATATTTTTGCCATTCTCAGATGTCATACTCAGGTCTATCACAGTAGTATGCAGGTCCCTGGAGCAGTTTTAGTGGGTGCAATGCACTTCAGGCAGGCGGACCCAGGCCTATCCCCCTCCCTACCTGTTTTGTTTGTTGAGGAAACAATGAGCCCTCCAAACCCCACCAGAAACCCACTGTACCCACATCTAGGTGCCTCTCTTCACCTGTAAGGGCTATGGTAGTAGTGTACAGTAGTGGGTTTTAGGGGGGGTTTGGGGGGCTCAGCGGACAAGGTAAGGGAGCTATGTTCCTGGGAGCATTTTCTGAAGTCCACTGCAGTGCCCCCTAGGGTGCCCTGTTGGTGTCTTGGCATGTTGGGGGACCAGTGCACTACAAATGTTGGCTCCTCCCATGACCAAAGGGCTTGCATTTGGTTGTTTCTGAGATGGGCGTTTTTGGTTTCCATTATCGCCGAAAATCAGAAACGACCAAGTCTAGGGACGACCATCTCTAAGGATGACCTAAATTTCAAGATTTGAGCGTCCCTGACTGTATTATCGAAATGAAAGATGGACATCCATCTTGTTTCGATAATACGGGTTTCTCCACCCCTCCATCGGGACATTTTGCAAGGACGTCCTCAACAAAACTTGGGTGTCCCTTTCGATTATGCCCCTCTTTGTAACTTATACATGATTTTTCCCCTTGAATACCAGCTTCTCGGTATAAGTTGTTCATTTTTGCTTGTTTATTAATTTGAATTACTTGTAAATAAATATTAAGTGCATAACAGTGTATTACATATTTTTATTTGACAGCATCTTTTTGCATTTAAGGCTCTTTGTTCAAACTTCAAATAAATATACATTGTAGTGTATTAGTCCTATTTTTGTACATAAAGAAATATCCTATGTTTTTGTAATTAAATGAATTTCTCTTAGATTTACTATACATTTACTATATATAGTAGGAGAAGGAGTCAAGAGTCAAAGAGTAGAAAAATAGGAGTCTGAATCAGTGGTGTGGTTTACCAACTCCACAGCCCTGCTATAACAACGTGTATAAGTGGCATATTTTGTAAATGCAAGGGGGGGGGGGGGACTGCACATGGGCGGGGCTCCCACTTATGTGGATAAGAGTGATATGACAGTCATAATAGAGAAACAGAAATGAGGCCATTAGGCAGCTTAATGACACGAGTTATTCCTTTTTAAAAAAAAATCCAACTTTTAATCTCAAGAATAGAATAGCATCTCTTATTAATGAGGGTACAACATTTTTGACATCAAAAGAACAAGACTTTTTGATCACATGCTGCCCAAAATACACATATCTTTGATTGATCCTCCTGATGATAATACCCATAGTGTCGCTAATAAGTTTTATATTAGAATTGGTTTCAAAAATGTTTTTTCTTTGCCCCTTTGTTCACCTTATTCCCTCATCTGTCAGACTCCTCAGAAATGATTAATATTTTGAAAAAAATTCCTTTCATAAAAGATGAATGGTATTTAGCCACTCTAGATATCCATGTACTCTACACCAGTATTTCACAGAAAGATGCTGTCTACATTATAAGAAACACACTATTGACCAGGACCCATCATTTAAAGATCCAGACAGTTCAGATCACAGAACTTGCACTCACAGAGAACTGTTTTGAATTCAGTAGTATCTTTTACAAGCAAGCAAAGGATACTGCCATGCAGGCAGCTGTAGCTCAAGATACAGTCAACATCTATGTCAGAGAATTTGAGTGCTCATTGGCATTTACGTGTTTTAATAAACCATTTTATCCTCTTGCCATACCAGGAATTGGGATTTTGTTGCCATTTGGAAATATGACTTTTGACCTTCTGCCTGATATTTTTCCTAACCAACGTCTTTTGCTTGATCACCAAATAATAATTCATGCTTGTACTAATGTGTCCAACTCCACCTGCTGAAAATTAAATAGCCCATGAATACTAGATTGCTGCAATATTATCTACAATGTTTTAATTTCTTCCACAGGTTTCAAAATCTGATCTGCCAACCTAATTTCTTGACAGATAGTCAAAAACCTGGGCTTATGCAACCTTAACAGCTCTGTTTCAAAACAGTTAAACTTCAGTTTATTCCTCCATAACTAGCTCTCAATCTTACTTCAATCTCTGGTTAACTCTGCTTACAATCTATTCCTTATTAGACCACATACAGAAGATTTAGATATCATCTATATGCATGTAATAGTATAACTTCTGATTCTTTATCAAATTCGTTAAGGATTGCAAATATACGTTAATACCGGGGTATGAAAGGGTTTATAGACCCCTGCCCCTTACCCTTAAGGATGGTTCCTTAGGTAGTCTGAGCGGAGGAGTAGCCTAGTGGTTAGTGCAGCGGACTTTGATCCTGGGGAACTGGGTTCGATTCCCACTGCAGCTCCTTGTGACTGTGGGCAAGTCACTTAACCCTCCATTGCCCCAGGTACAAAATAAGTACCTGTATATATGTAAACCGCTTTGAATGTAGTTGCAAAATACCACAGAAAGGCCCATTTCCCTTTCCCTTCCCTTTAAAACTACTAGCTGTGCCCAGGGAGGAAGTGAGATGGGAGGGGTGGAGCCAAAAGGATTAGATCCAGGAAGTATAGAGTGCTAGAGTGGGGTTAAGGAGGCCCAGGGAAGGAAGAACTGAAGCCCCAGCATATGCCTTTACAACATATATCTAACTACTGTGACCTGGCTGAGGTAAGCCAAATTTTGATTTGAAGACTTGTAAGCCTTGTCCTGAGGTCCTGGGGCCAGACCTGGAAACCCAGAGAGAGAGCAGAAACTTACAGATTATGTTTTGGACGGCCCTGGTTAATTCTTTGAAGTAAAGAGACTTTACCTTTGTTCCTGGGCCTGTGAAGTAACAGGCCTCAGATTGAAGTTTAATAAAGCACTTATTTCATGCTTACAACCTTGTCCGGTTGTGTTATTCGGATAGCCCACCCTTGTAATAATGTTCATAACTTTGGCAACCATTACCCTCTAGATAAGCTCTTACAATGTCCAAGCTTTGTAATACAGCAGCAAATGTCACAGTGGGTTTGCTTCATACTCACTGCCAACTTCCTTCATGAGTTGGGCGGTGAAAAATCTTCTCTACTTGTTGGCAGCTCACATCACGGGGTCCTTGAATGTGGAGAAAGACTTTCTCAGCAGGCAGTCTTTGGACCTGGGAAAATGGGAACTAACCAGCCAGGGGTTTCAGCTCATAGTTGACCTATGGTATTCTATGTTTCAGGGCTTGATGGTGACAAAAAGGAATTCCAAAGTGCCCAAGTTCTTCAGCAGTTGGAAAGAACTGAGCTCGATGGGGATTGATGCCCTACTGTAACCTGGCTGGAGACACATCTATTGTATGTCTTTCCTCCTTGGCCCATGGTAGACCACATGTTGAAAATGATTGAATTGTACTAGGGTCAAATAATTCTTGTAGCCCCGGATTGGCCGTGGTACACGGACCTGATTTGACTGCTGGAAGGAGATCCTGTCTGTCTTCCGCAGATACACAGCCTACCGAAGCAAGGTCCAGTGCTCATGGAAGATCTGCGCCCCTTTGGTCTTACGGCTTCATCATTGAAAGGGTCATTGAAAGGTTTTTCTGATTCAGTCATTGCTACCTTACTTCAGGCTCGGAAATGCTCCACATCCATGGCGTATGCAAGGGTGTGGAGGACATTCATGGACTGGTATTCTGAGTGCAGACTTTCTCCCTTAGCTGCTCAGATCGTACACTAGTGTTTCTCCACACAGGTCTTCAGAAAGGATTGGTATTGGTTCTCTAAAAGTTCAGGTTGATACTTTGGCCTGTTTTCAGGGTCCTACAACAGAAAATGACTCTTGTGGTTCAGCCGGAAATCATTCGATTCTCGTGGAGAACGGGCCATTTGCAGCCTCCCTTACATACACCGTATCCAGACTGGAACCTTAATTTAGTCCGTTGGGCTCTTCAGAAGTCTCATTTTGAGCCACTCTGGAAGTCCTCCTTGAAAGATCTTATTCTAAAGACAGCATTCCTGTTGGCTGTTGCGTCCGCACATAAGGTTTCGGAGCTGCAGTTCTCTTCTTGGAATCCCTTCTCTTTTCGGAGGCAGGGATCTCCCTGTCAATGGTTCCTTCCTTTCTTCCAAAAGTGGTATCAGCATTTCATCTCAACCAATCTGTGGGGCTTGCATCCTTCTGTAGAGTGGACGAAGAGGCTCAGTATTATTCCTTGAAACTTCTCAATGTAGATAGTCCTCAATAATTATCTGGAAGTCACGAATGAGTTTTGCAAATTGGACAGACTGTTTATGCTTTTTGGTGCACAGAGGCTTGGCCTCATGGCTTCCAAGCCCACAATTACTAGATGGCTGAAGGAGACTACCTCGTCAGCTTATTTGCTTGTGGGGCAGTAGGCTCCTCAAGTCACAGGCTTATTCTTTATGGCGTTCAGCAACATTCTGGGTAGAGACTAGCTTACCGTCTCCTGCGAATATTTGCAAGCCGGCGATATGGTTGACACTGTATTTGTTTGCCAAGCACTACAGGTTGGATGTTGTGGTGCACTCGGAAGTCAGTTTTGGGGCTTTGGTCCTCAGGGCGGCGGCGGCACTAGAATCCCACCTACTCTAGGGTTTGCTTTTGAACCTCCACAGGTTCTGGAATGCTGGGAAGCTAAGTAGTGGAAGGACAAATTTGGTCTTCCCTGATAATTTCTTTCTATTAGTCCTTCCCACTATTCCAGAGGTGCGCCCGAAGTTTCTGAGATATTTAGTCAGTGCGAAGTAATGGGTCAAATGTCGACTTGTCACCTTACATGGTGCTTCCTACATATGTCTTGTTTTCTACCAGTTGTTCAGAGATGAGAGAGGCCCACACGTTAGCTTATCTGGTTAGTGTTAGGTTAGCAAGTTGTTTAAAATTATTGTGTGTGTTCCTTCTCCTTACTGTTTGTCTACATAAATACTGAGGAGCTGAACTGGATGCCAAGAGAGAGGTGCCTCAGCTCAGTTTTCAGTTCTCTATCTCCACTTCTGGTTGATGGATACAACTATCCCACAGGTTCTAGAATAGTGGGAAGGACTAATGGAAAGAAAAATATCAGGTAAGACCTTACAGTGGGGGAAATAAGTATTTGATCCCTTGCTGATTTTGTAAGTGTGCCCACTGACAAAGACATGAGCAGCCCATAATTGAAGGGTAGGTTATTGGTAACAGTGAGAGATAGCACATCACAAATTAAATCCGGAAAATCACATTGTGGAAAGTATATGAATTTATTTGCATTCTGCAGAGGGAAATAAGTATTTGATCCCTCTGGCAAACAAGACCTAATACTTGGTGGCAAAACCCTTGTTGGCAAGCACAGCGGTCAGACGTCTTCTGTAGTTGATGATGAGGTTTGCACACATGTCAGGAGGAATTTTGGTCCACTCCTCTTTGCAGATCATCTCTAAATCATTAAGAGTTCTGGGCTGTCGCTTGGCAACTCGCAGCTTCAGCTCCCTCCATAAGTTTTCAATGGGATTAAGGTCTGGTGACTGGCTAGGCCACTCCATGACCCTAATGTGCTTCTTCCTGAGCCACTCCTTTGTTGCCTTGGCTGTATGTTTTGGGTCATTGTCGTGCTGGAAGACCCAGCCACGACCCATTTTTAAGGCCCTGGCGGAGGGAAGGAGGTTGTCACTCAGAATTGTACGGTACATGGCCCCATCCATTCTCCCATTGATGCGGTGAAGTAGTCCTGTGCCCTTAGCAGAGAAACACCCCCAAAACATAACATTTCCACCTCCATGCTTGACAGTGGGGACGGTGTTCTTTGGGTCATAGGCAGCATTTCTCTTCCTCCAAACATGGCGAGTTGAGTTCATGCCAAAGAGCTCAATTTTTGTCTCATCTGACCACAGCACCTTCTCCCAATCACTCTCGGCATCATCCAGGTGTTCACTGGCAAACTTCAGACGGGCCGTCACATGTGCCTTCCGGAGCAGGGGGACCTTGCGGGCACTGCAGGATTGCAATCCGTTATGTCGTAATGTGTTACCAATGGTTTTCGTGGTGACAGTGGTCCCAGCTGCCTTGAGATCATTGACAAGTTCCCCCCTTGTAGTTGTAGGCTGATTTCTAACCTTCCTCATGATCAAGGATACCCCACGAGGTGAGATTTTGCGTGGAGCCCCAGATCTTTGTCGATTGACAGTCATTTTGTACTTCTTCCATTTTCTTACTATGGCACCAACAGTTGTCTCCTTCTCGCCCAGCGTCTTACTGATGGTTTTGTAGCCCATTCCAGCCTTGTGCAGGTGTATGATCTTGTCCCTGACATCCTTAGACAGCTCCTTGCTCTTGGCCATTTTGTAGAGGTTAGAGTCTGACTGATTCACTGAGTCTGTGGACAGGTGTCTTTCATACAGGTGACCATTGCCGACAGCTGTCTGTCATGCAGGTAACGAGTTGATTTGGAGCATCTACCTGGTCTGTAGGGGCCAGATCTCTTACTGGTTGGTGGGGGATCAAATACTTATTTCCCTCTGCAGAATGCAAATAAATTCATATACTTTCCACAATGTGATTTTCCGGATTTAATTTGTGATGTGCTATCTCTCACTGTTACCAATAACCTACCCTTCAATTATGGGCTGCTCATGTCTTTGTCAGTGGGCACACTTACAAAATCAGCAAGGGATCAAATACTTATTTCCCCCACTGTATGTCTCCTTTTTAGATGCTGTCTTTAAGGCTAGCATGTAATATTGGAATATGCAACCATGCACTTTGAGTTGCAGAACCAGGAATATGCAATTCCCTGCCTACATAGTGCCATCTACTGGCAGATTACATAAAAAAAAAAAAAGGAGTGCATGTATTTTGCTTTGAGAGAGCTTTTATTTATAGTTCTTGAATAGGTCCTATAACATTTAACTGTGTTTTAGATTCTTTGTTTTTATGTTTGTCTTATGATTATAGGTGTTTTATTAGAACCCACTGAGAATGGTTAGGATAAACAGAATATACATGCTTTCCAATAGTTTGTATTTTCCTGTATTGGATTTTTTATTTTTTTTTCAGCATATTTATTGTGTTCTATATTTCTTACTGTTGTATTTTCTTGTTCTTTTTAATTAATCTTTGTATTGTACTGAATTAGCTACTGTTACCCACTTTGAGCAGTACTGTATATTGAGAATATGGGGTATAAATGCAAATCTTATTTTTTTTGCACCTTTAAGGGTTGAGAAACTTAAGCACTACAGGAGAGAGGGGCATATTTCCTGAACTGGACCAGATCTTCCTTCTCTTCCTCATTTTTTGTTTGCTGTAATCAACTAAATGATGCAGAACAAATAATTCCATGTATTTAACCATATACACAACTAAGGAATTTTGCAAAACAGAGACTTTAGGTTAACTTATAAATGTCATATAGTGCAATTAGTACAATTTTTATGTTTTTACAGTAGGAATAAGGTTTTTTCCTTTGTTTAAAAAAGTATTCACATTGGACTACTGTGTTGTGAAAGAATGGGTTATACTCTTTTAACATTTTACAGGTGATCCTGAGTATCTTGGTTCCTCCTGCCATCTTAATGCTGGAATACAAAAGTAAGGCAGAAATGTCCCACATTCCACAGTCTCAAGATGCACATCAGATGACAATGGAAGACAGTGAGAGCAACTTTCAGACCATAGCAGAAGATATACCAATGGTAACAAAAAAATATCCAAACAAGTTCCAACATGCTACTATCATTTATTTTGGTCCTTGATCTATAAAAATAAATCTGATATTATATAACTTTTAACATTGTATTTCAGTTACTGGACAGGCAAAGTGCACTTAAAACGCAAACCTATGTTTTTAAATGGCTAAGGTTTTAGTTTTGTTTCGGAAGTTAATTTCTAATAGATAATTGTATGTCTTTCCATGAAAACCTTATATAAATGCATATCTTGGGAACATTCCTATATGCTTCTAGTCAACTTTGTCTTGCTGCCTCATTAAATCTATCAACCTGTCAGATCCTTAAATTCTGCTGAAAAGGGCCTTCTGGATATCCTTTCTTTTCAGCATTATCAGGTTAGATAGTATCAGGCACTCTTTTTAAAGTTGCTGGCCCAATTTTGTGGAATGCTTTGCCTCTACAGTTGCACTCAATGCTGTCTTTACTTTCTTTCCAGAAATAGTTAAAAAGCATCTCTTTCAGCATGCTTTTTTGGCAGGATGAGATTTGGGTGTACTAGATCAGTGTTTCCCAAGTCTGGGCCTGTAGTACCCCTTTCCAGTCAGGTTTTCAGGATATCCACAGTGAGTATGCATGAAAGAGAGTTGCATATAACAGCAGTTTATGCGAATTAAGTTCATTCATATTCATTGTGGATATCCTGAAAACCTGATTGGCAAGGGGTACTCCAGGACTGGACTTGGGAAACACTGTACTAGATGATGCTTTATTTTACAGCTGATGGTTTTATTTTTATGTAGTAGATTGAGTATTACAATTTTGTTTGTCATTATGTTCATATTATGTTTTGTGCTGTTAGATTATGTATGTTTTTGTTTGCCGCCCAGATTTGTAGATGGGCAGGATATAACTCTTTTATGAAGAAATTTCATGAGAAATCTATATTGACATGGAATTTCTCTAGATAGTGAAAAGACAGTTCTGGACAAGAACCAACCATATTTTATTCTGCAGGTCTACTGAAGAGTGTTCAGTTCATGATTGATGGGCCATTTGGTCCTGGAATTTCCAAATTGATAGGAATCAAACAAAATTAAAACATGGAAAAGACAATAAGATGATACCTTTTTTATTGGATATGTATTAAGTTATGTCCAATAAACAAGGTATCATCTTATTGTCTTTTCCATGTTTTAATTTTGTTTGATTTCTATTGATTACCTTTAAGAGTGGACTAAGGCTACCACACCTCTCTACAAATTGATAGGAGAATTTAGGTGACTTTAAGATGAGAAGTGGAAATTTTCATTGGGATTGGTTTTGAGTTTATCACATGACTGTTTTTTTTTTCCGTAGGTATTTCTGTGCATAATTTCTTGTTGGTTTCTTTTTTCATGAAAGGAAGTATTTAAGGAAGTAAGGTTCTTGGATGCTACTGATTTGAAGCATGAAATTGAAACACAGGCAAAACCTCGAAGGCTTCCAATCACACGAAAATTTTATGCATTCTACCATGCACCAATTGTGAAATTCTGGTTTAATACAGTAAGTTTTTACAATTCAGCAATAGTTTGAATTGACCTGGCTATTATTTTCTGTCAATAATTAAAGTAGAGGTGGTCATGTAGAATGAAGCAAGATTATTCTTGAGTAATGGAAGCAACGTTCATTTCATGTATTGAACCTTATCCAGAAGTGGCTTTACCCCATCTGTGCCACTGGTAAAAACAAATTACAGACTGTCAGAGTTATATTGTCTTCATTAGACCATTGCAAGAAACAAAAGAAAACCCAATCAGGTGAAGGCAATAGAACTGTCTTTAAAAGCAAGTTATAAATAATTATAAATAATTGTTGTGCACATACACTCCTAGATTTAATCTGTGTTAGTATTTTTTAGTAATGTTTTTATTTGATTTTTCAGTATGTTGCATCTGTGTTTTCACACAGTAGTATTTACACACAAATTACTTCCATAGATATAAGCTAAAAGAGCTAGGTTTGGTCTTATTACCAGGAATTAGTTATGAAATAATTTTTCTTTGTCTTTTTTGGTTTGTAGCTAGCATACTTAGGATTTTTGATGCTTTATACCTTTGTGGTTCTTGTGAAAATGGAGAATTTGCCATCAGTACAAGAATGGATTGTTATCGCTTACATTTTTACATCAGCTGTTGAGAAAATTCGTGAGGTAAGCAAATACTAGCCCAGGTTTATTGTCTTTGTTCCCCTTGTTGAATTTTGTATATTTTACTGCTAACATAATGAAATATGAACAGCAGGATTGGTCATACCTAGGTTTTTATTGTAAGCTGTTTTAACAATAAAAGTAATGTGTGTTCCTTGACTAGGATTGAGTCAGGCAAATTAGTGGGTGACATCTGGCAGTGTGCAAGGATGGAACAGCTCTCCCAGAGCTCAGTGTAAAGTAGCCTCCCCAATTTGTTTGGGTTTTTCTGTTCTGCTGAATGAACATGAAAAGTGTCTTGTTTGGTGAGGAGTTTTTCCTCTTATCTTCTAATCTTTTTCATCATTTAAAAAAAGAGAGAAAGATTAATCTTATTTGTTAGTTTATTTTTCTATTTTTATAGAGGGATGTTGCTGATGAAGTGAGGGTTCCTGCCCTGCTTTGCTCTCAGTGTGGTAATGAGATCCTGAACCTTGACATATACTCTAGGTGTCTTCTTTACCTCAGCAGAGACCATACTCAAGCTGAGTGTAAGCAGGGACAAAGTTTGTCCCCATGCCCACCCTATCCCTGCAAATTCAAACCTCCAGCAAAATAGTTCTGTCTTTTCAGTAAAAGACAATTGCTTGCTTTCTGTATGAATGAGATTTTGTACTGTTGCAGGGATGGGATGGGGATAAACTGTTGTTCTCTTTTCATTGAGTTCTAATAAGAATAGTGGGAGGCCTGATTAATGGATATTGTGGAAAAAAAAGTCAGGACTTTAAAAGTGATTCTGTGAGAGAGAGGTAGCCAGTGCTTATCTTTGATTGTTGGGGTGGAGGGGGTGTCATGTTGTCAAATTTTCTGGTATCTGTAACAAGTTTGATTGCCATGTTTTGCATGAGCTGTAGGCGACTGATGTCTGTATGCTTAGGGCCTTGGAACTTTGCATTGCAGTAGTCAAGATTGTTCATGACCAAGGAGTATACTAGGATCTGGAGGGTATTTCAGTGGAATAAGTGATGAATTGGGCAGAAGAAGTGGGAAACTACAGGCCGGTAAGCCTCACATTGGTGGTAGGAAAAATAATGGAGTCACTGCTGAAGGAAAGGATAGTTGACTTTCTAGAAGCCAGTGGGTTACAGGAGCCGAGGCAACATGGCTTTACCAATGGAAAATCCTGCCAAATGAATCTGATTGACTTCTTGGACTGCGTGACCAAAGAACTTGAAAAAAAGGACGTGCGCTAGATGTAATCTACTTGGATTGCAGCAAAACCTTTGATACGGTCCCGCACAGAAGACTCGTGAATAAGCTGAGAGGACTTAACTTAGGACCCAAAGTTGTGAACTGGATTGGAAACTGGTTGATCGACAGGCAGCAGAGGGTGGTGGTAAATGGAATCCGCCCGGAGGAAAGGAAGGTGAGCAGTGGAGTGGCTCAGGGGTTGGTGCTGGGACCAATTCTGTTTAATATATTTGTGTAAGACATTGCTGGAGGGTTAGAAGGAAAGGTTTGCCCTTTTGTGGATGACAAGAAGATAGCTAATAGAGTGGATACCCTGGAGGGTGTAGAAACCATGAGAAGGGATCTCCCTGAGCCCTGCCCTCCCAATCCATGCCCATCCATGTTCCTCTGTCCCCTGCCCCCTCCATTCATCCCTTTCCAGCAATTCCCCTCTCTCCCTGAGCCCTGCCCTCCCAATCCATGCCCATCAATGCTCCTCTGTCACCTGCCCCCTCCATTCATCCCTATCCAGCAATTCCCCTCTCTCCCTGAGCCCTGCCCTGCAATCCATATCCATCCATGCCCATCTGTCCCCTCCATTCATCCCTTTCCAGCAATTCCCCTCTCTCCCTGAGCCCTGCCCTCCCAATCCATGCCCATCCATGTTCCTCTGTCCCCTGCCCCCTCCATTCATCCTTTTCCTGCAATTCCTCTCTCTCCCTGAGCCCTGCCCTCCCAATCCATTCCCATCCATGCTCCTCTGTCCCCTGCCCCCTCCATTCATCCCTTTTCCAGCAATTCCCCTCTCTCCCTGAGCCTTGCCCTCCCAATCCATGCCCATCCATGCTCCTCTGTCTCTTGCCCCCTCCATTCATCCCTTTCCAGCAATTCCCCTCTCTCCCTGAGCCCTGCCCTCCCAATCCATGCCCATCCATGTTCCTCTGTCCCCTACCCCTCCATTCATCCTTTTCCTGCAATTCCCCTCTCTCCCTGAGCCCTGCCCTCCCAATCCATGCCCATCCATGCTCCTCTGTCCCCTGCCCCCTCCATTCATCCCTTTCCAGCAATTCCCCTCTTTCCCTGAGCCCTGCCCTCCCAATCCATGCCCATCCATGTTCCTCTGTCCCCTGCCCCCTCCATTCATCCCTTTCCAGCAATTCCCCTCTCTCCCTGAGCCCTGCCCTCCCAATCCATGCCCATCCATGTTCCTCTGTTCCCTGCCCCCTCCATTCATCCTTTTCCTGCAATTCCCCTCTCTCCTTGAGCCCTGCCCTCCCAATCCATTCCCATCCATGTTCCTCTGTCCCCTGCCCCCTCCATTCATCCTTTTCCAGCAATTCCCCTCTCTCCCTGAGCCCTGCCCTCCCAATCCATGCCCATCCATGTTCCTCTGTCCCCTGCCCCCTCCATTCATCCTTTTCCAGCAATTCCCTTCTCTCCCTTCCATGACCCTCCCTCGCATCCATGCTCCTCTCTCTCCCATGTCCCAGCCTGGCCCGCCCTCTTCTCCCCCCCCTTCGCATCCATGCCCCCCCCTTCGCATCCATGCTGTCGTTTCTCCCCTGCCCTCCCGCTCCCATTGTGCAACTTTACTGCCCACCCTCTTCTCTCCCCCCAACTTCTTTTTTTTTTTTTTTTTTCCTTTTTAAATTTACCTCTGTGGCGGTTCCGGCAGCGCGGCGTTAGGGAAGGAGGCGGCGCTCCCGACGTCTAGCCTTCCCTTCGCTGTGTTCCGCCTTCTTCTGACATCATCCTTGACGTCAGAAGAAGGCGGAACACAGCGAAGGGAAGGCTAGAGACGTCGGGAGCGCCGCCTCCTTCCCTGACGCTGCGCTGCCGGAACCGCCACCACGGAGGTAAATCTAATCTAATAAAACGCACCGTGCGTGGTTGCGATCCGTTTGTTTGGTTTTTTTCCCGCCCTCGACGTCATGACGTTTGACGCGAGGGCGGGGCAGAGACGGCTGGCTGGCTTCATTCCATGAATCCACGAACCCTACAGGGAGTGTTTGAGTGACTTCAGAACGTTGTCTTCAGAACGTTCACGGTGCGTTTTATTATATTAGATAGGGAGGTACTTTATAGCTTGTGGCAGAAACTCCTAAATGAATCCCCACATATACATATAATATACAACATTTAACAAGTTCAAAACTATTGCATATATTGATCACTTCCCTTGAGGATATATCGTGCTCATGCTCGACATTGTCTGTGCCCTGAAAATAACAATAGACAAATCAAAATCAGGTATACATATGTTGTTGTGCATCTTCTGGGGCAGACTGGATGGCCCGTACAGGTCTTTAGCTGCCATCATCTACTACGTTACTACACGTGCACAAAGGGTTTGCAGTAAGCGTGGCTCTTGTGCGCATACCAAGGCAAACTCGAAAATGCAAGCACACATTGGCGCTGTTCTTGTGCGCTTTAAATATGAGCCTTTCAAAAATTGGTTCTTTAATATTTTGAAATGCTGATATTTAATTGGAGAAAAACAGGTGCCGAAGTTTGCTTTCACTTTCGGTTTTCCATGGACTTGAGCATACACTTGGCTCTCATTAGTAGCGCTGAAACTTGCACAGGCTGCTTCCGCTTGCCAAGGAAGTCAAAAACCACAATGTAATGTGAAAAAGTGACTAGAAATCTTCTCTTGAAAATGTTCTGTGTTGCATCTGAGCTGCCGATAAATTTTGGGCATTATGGGCCATCATGTGCACAAATCAGATGCTAACCCCTTTTTAACGCTGGCGTTAATTTTGAGCGACCCCTCAGTTCTGCATATCAACAGAGAAAGTAATGTTGCTCACCTTTAAGTGTTTTTCATGGACAGTAGAATTGATCCACTTAAGATCTTCATTCCTTTTTGAGTTATGGGACTGAGGAGGTTGCTGTGCCAGGGAAGGGTTATGCACGCTCAGAACTTTACACTGAGTTCTGAGCTCTGAGAGAGCTGTGCTTTCCTGGTGCCATTTGTTGACATCTGTCACTTGCGTACCTAATTAATACTGCAGTCTATGGAAAACACCTGATACAGGTGAGCAACAATGCTTTTCAGCTTTCTTTTCATAGAATTTTGTAACAGCATGGACATTAAAGTGTTACAGTGCAATATAGGCTTCTTGCAACAGGACACCAAGGTTAGTTGTATGAAACCTTAAAAGGAAGATTTGGTGAAGAATACACCTGAAAAAGAAGGGAAACAATTGTGCTCCTCTTTCAAGATTCAGTACATAATCGCTTTACTTATCCTCATTTCTCTATACTTTTAATTCCTTCACTGTTGGTGATGGTTTTGTTGCCTGAGCTTCTACGTTTCATGCTGTACCTTAGCTTTTCAATGTGGATGACAGTGAATAAAAAATTTGCTTTTCTTGAATAGCCTCTCTCTTATTTTGAGTGACTTACCTTGTATCAGAATCCTGATATTTCCATTCTGATATTGTTCTCCCAGTAAATTCGTCCATACTTAGGATTTTATTTAGCTCAGCAGTTTCTTCTGCCCCTGTCACGAAATACCTAGCCACCTGCCTGGGGCTACCCCCTCTGCCATTTAGAGGGCCTATCCCCTTCACAACTCAGGTTCGCCTGCACCTGTCGCTTGTGCTGTACACTAGCACCCTCCTCCCACCGACTGGGTCCCAATCGCTTTGGGCGAGTCTCCCACTGTCAAGGTGTTCCCTAGTGATTTCTAGGTTACTTGGGCCAAACTCCCGGTGGTCCCACAGTTCCTAGAAAGCACTCACAGACCCAACACACAAACCACCAGGATTCTTAGTCTAGACAAGCAGAGGCAATAAACTAAAAATGTTTATTGTCATGAAAAAATTAGAACAATGAACAGAAAAAGTGCAATCAGCAAAACAATAACAGGTATCTGAAATATGGATAAACTGTAACACTATCTAAACAGTACCTGGGGAGTTCAGGACATATAGGTGCTCACAGATTATCAAATATAACTGTTCACAGGGCCTCAGCAAAGAGATCTTTTTCTCTCTTTTCCTTGGCTAAGACAGGGGGAAAACGCCAATACATCCTAGATGAATTGAGCTCCCGGGCCAATCAAAGCCTCAAAAGTATATTGCATCTTACTTCCTTTCTGTGTTATACTAAAGAAAAAAACAGTCATTTCTCTGTAACAGCTTTAAACATAAGCATGCACCACCCGCTGGCCACACTAGAGAAATACATGTCAAGAAATCAATACAGTTTACAGACTTAAAAACCACTGTTTGTCACAGCTCATTTTTAGGCTTCTAGCTCCAAATCATTCTCTGTCACGCTCTGTGCCATGAACCTTTATTTGCAGCTATCTGTTTTATTTTATTGTTATTATTTTTTAACCTTCAATTGTTTAGTCCTTAACCTGGAGCCACAAAAGAGTTTCTGTTGGACTCTAGTAATGTAGACCTTGCATCTGGGCACTAAGCATCTTGGATAAGAGAAGACTGGAACACCTTGGAAAACAAAAATGAGAATTTTGTAATGCTTTTGTATTGCTTCATTGTGTGACCATACCTCTAATACTGTGTGCAATTCTGATCACCATATCTATGATGAAAATGATAAGGGCGATGGGATGATTTCACTATGAGGAAAGGCTAAAGCAGTTAGGGCTCTTCAGCTTGAAGAAGAGAAGGCCGATGGGAGATATGATAGAGGTCTATAAAATACTGAGTGGAATGGATAGAGATTAATTGCATACTAGGACTAGGAGGCATTCAATGAAGCTACTAAGTAGTACATTTAAAACAAACTGGAGAAAATATTTCTTCACTCAACATTTAATGGAATTCGTTGCCAGAGAATGTGGTAAAAGCAGTTAGCTTACCAGGGTTTAAAAAAAAGTTTGGCTACTTTCGTAAAATAAAAGTTCATAAATCATTATTAAGATGGACTTCAGAAAATCCACCGCTTATTTCTAGGATAAGCAGCATAAAATCTGTTCTGGGATGTTGCCAGGTACTTGTGACCTGGATTGGCCACTGTTGGAAACAGATACTGGGCTTAATGGACTTTTGGTCTGTCCCAATATGGCAACCCTTACCTTCAGAGTTGTGATTACTGCCCCCAAAGCATCCCTAAGTTGCCTGAAGAGCAGAGTTCTGGTATATTGGGTCATCTGCATGGCAAGTTTCTTCGATGACTTGTAGTGCTTGTAGTTAGTATGAAAGAATGATCACTTCTAATTTCATTGTAGGTCTTCATGTCAGAAGCTGGAAAAATTAATCAGAAGATCAAAGTGTGGTTTAGTGATTACTTCAACATCACAGATACAATTGCCATCATTGCTTTCTTCATTGGGTTTGGACTGAGATTTGCAGCAGTAAAGAGCTTTTCTGCAAATCCTACTGATGACCTGTCTGGAAGCCCTATTAATGAAACTTCAGTGACTACAACACTACAAATGTCTATTTTGACTGCTGGGAGATTAACATACTGTCTTGACATAATATTTTGGTATGTGCGGTTGTTGGACTTTTTAGCCGTTAATCAACAGGCAGGACCTTATGTTATGATGATCGGTAAAATGGTAAGTTCTTAGAAAACATACATTGGTTTTCTATTATTGCATATCCTTTATTTGGTTTTGAAAAAGTTTAAAAAGATTATAGCTTGCTTTCTAAGATTTTTATTTAACATTTGCAGTTAATTTTAAACAAATGTTGTTTAGACCTTCATAAAGCAATCATTAACTATTACTTTGATATAAATAATCTATGGCATAATAAAAATAGAAATGACATGAGGATTGCATGGTTCATTTTGGGTTGTTCAGGAAGATTTCTTATAGTTCTTCTACATAGTCCACCCCTGGTTTTGGCCATGGACAGACAGTGATCTGGGCCCCTGGGTAACGAGGCTCATTGGACTCCCCCCCCCCCCCTCCCAGTCCTGTTGCTTCCCTCTCCCCCTGCCTCTAACTTTTTCCTTTAATCCGGCTGCTGACGCAGGAACTTCCCTCTTTTGTTGGAACTTCTCTCTGCCGTGGCCCACTCTTATGGAAGAAAGAAGTTATGTCAGAAATGGGCAGGCCGTGGCAGAGAGAAGTTCTGGTGTCAGCAGCAGATGTAGCCACGCCCCTCCCTGTGAAAGTGGGGGTGTGGGGGTGTTTCAGGGACAGGAGCGTGGGAGGGGGAGACAGGGGGGACGTCCCGGACCAGGGGATGGAGAGAAGGATGACAGGCACGTGGGAGGGAAGCACTGGCCCCCTACCCCCCTCCGACTGGTTGCCCATGTGGTCAGTCCAGCCCTGGCCAAATCCTTGCCTTCTTTTTTTTTTTTTTTTTTTGCAGTACTTGCTCTGATGTTTATCCCTCTTTGTTGGACTAAAAATTTTATCAAGCATAGTTCTGTATTTCTCAAAAAATAGTAGTAGAAGGGGGGCAGACTCAGGAGTAGTGTCAGGAAGTATTTTTCCACGGAAGGGGTGGTAGACACGTGGAATGCCCTCCCGTGAGAGGTGTTGGAGATGAAAATGGTAATGGAATTCAAACGTGTGGGGTAAATACTAAGGAATCCTGTTTAGAAGGAATGGAATCTACCGAATCTTAGCAGAGATTGGGTGGCAATGCTGGTAATTGGGAAGCAAAACCAGTGCTGGGCAGACTTCTACATTCTATGTCCTGATTGTAACTTAATAGATAGGGATGGGCTGGAATGTAAGTTTTAAGGGGCTTCGATGTTAGCTACGGTTCTTTTAGTACAAGAACAGTGCTGGGCGGACTTCTGTGGTCTGTGCCCTGAGAAAGGCAAGGACAAATCAAACTCGGGCATAGGTGCCGACTCCGTGGGTGCTGTGGGTGCTCGAGCACCCCCAATATTTCACCCACCGGAAGTTCGTTCACCACCTCCCTCTTCCCTTTGAGTTCCAGGCCCCCTCCCTCCGAATTTTAAAAGTCATCTATTTTACCTCGTCGGGGTTAGGGCGGCAGCAGCGGTAAAAAGCATGCAGGCTCGGCTCGGTGCTTAGTTGTTTTCCCTTCTCTCTTTCTTAGCTCTGACCCCACCCTTGCGGAAACAGGAAATGAGGGCGGGACCAGAGCTGAGCGAGAAGGGAAAACAACTAAGCACCGAGCCGAGCCTGCATGATTTTTACCGCTGCTGCCGCCCCAACCCCGACGAGGTAAGATAGATTACTTTTAAAATTCGGAGGGAAGGGGGCCTGGAACTCGAAGGGTGGGAGGGAGGGAGGGGGGACCCTGGAACTCGGAGGGAGGGGGGACTGGAACTCGGAGGGAGGTGGAGGGGGGACGAGAGGGGGGATGGGGGACAGGGGGGGTGAGGGGGGACGGGGGGGTCAAGGTAGAGGGGTGGGCAGGGGGAGGGGAATGCACCACCTGTAAAAAAAAAAAAAAAAATTTAGCACCCCCAATCATTTTGAAAAGTTGGCTCCTATGAACTCGGGTATATATATAACGTATCACATACCATGTAAAATAGGTTTATCTTGTTGGGCAGACTGGATGGACTGTTCAGGTCTTTATCTGACATAATTTACTGTGTTACTATGCTCTTTGGGGTTTCTGAAAAATGTTGTATTGAGCTATAGGTACAGGAAGGAAGGATGTCAAAAAGGTAGGACTAATCTAAAATCTCTTTTTACAAACATGAAAAACTTGGCATCCTTAAGTCAGAAAGGATGCATGCCAAAGGCTGTTTGAATAAGTCTTAAACATAAAATCAAGGAAGCATAGAGACTGACTTCAGTTAGTTGCAGAATTCTGTAACAAACGTTACTACAAGTTTTTATGTAAGTTCCTAGGAAAATGTGTGCATGACATCCATCTAGAGTTTAGGTGTATGCATTCTTCTTTCTAATTGCTTTGAAAATTTTGTTAAGTACTAGATTTTTTATTTTGGCCATTCATGGTAAATCTTGGATCTAGGTAAAAATTTCACTTAGTTTATAGAGATTTAAAAAATCATATCTACTACCTGCTTTGGGGCAAATATTATAAAGTGTAGGAGGCTTAATACAAGTTCTGTGCACACTGAGATTGCTGCCCTGTGCACAGAAGTGTATAACATATAAGAAAACAGTGCACTAAGAGATCCAGGGATATGAGCAACTAGTTTTAAGTGAGCAATGGTAATGAAGGCATTAGTTATTAAATCCGGATGCAATGAAGTGTACACAAGTGCATGTTTTCTAATGCTGTGAGTTTAGCTTCTCGTCAAAAGAACAGTAAAAAGTTAGACAGCAGAGATCAGGGTAATGAGTGTGGAGTGCTAATGAGAACATTGCAGACCTGGCTTGAGCTACCTTCAGGCGGTCCCTAAGGCAGCTCATCCAGTAATTAGAGCAGCAACTACAATGACATGAAATGAAGTTATACTTTTCTTTTAAATATCATTGGTATGCCAAACATGATGAGTGTGGTAGATTGCACCCATTAGATTGATACCATTAGCTGATATCATAGAATGAAAATGTAATAAATAGAAATGAAAGACAACAAAGTAAAGGGAATAAGGTGATACCTTTTTTATTGTACTTTCACAAGCAGAGCCACCGCCGCCGCCTTCAGTTTGGTTATGAGCAAAAGATGACAAGATCAAAATATATATCATGAAACATAAAACTTGTTCCAATTAGTCTTGAGGGAAAGTTAGGGGTGGGGGATGGCAGGGAAAAGCAGGGAGAGGTAGGTTGGTAACCAGGAAGTTATAAGGCAATATAATTTTATGGTTTGTAATGTTACAATTTTCTAATCTAATCATTTCTTTTAAATACCACCTCTTCCCTATGGAATAGAGCCTGAAGTGGTTTACAGAATCATATAGCTAATTAACAAGAGCCAGAGTAAAAATTCTGGCAAGAATAATCAGAAAAAACTAAGGAGTATGTTTACTAAGGCACATGTTAGCATTTTTAACACACATTAATGGTTGACACGCGTTAAACGCCAATGTGCCCCATAGGAATGTATTGGCGCATTAGCGTTTAATGCGCTTTAACTTTAAAGGCATGTTAAAAACGGTAATGCGCCTTAGTAAACATACCCCTAAATTTCTTGATAAAAGTTTTGAAACAGGAAAGTCTTTAAATTCCTCTGAAACTGAAGATAAGAATCGCAATTCTTGATGGGACCTGGAAGAGTATTCCAAGCTGAAGGTGCCCTATATAAGAAGGTTTGCTCTAAGCTTTTTTTAAAAAATGAGTAGACTTAAAAGAGGGAGACATCAACATGTAAGCTCGACTTTGCCTATGGGTTACCTTTCCTGTTAAAAAAGTATACTAATGAAAGGAATCGAACCATGGAAAACTTTAAAAATAAAAAAGCAAGCTCTTAAATTTAATCCTCACAGGTAGCGGAAGCCATTGAAGTTTCCCAGAAAGTGGGAAAACCCAATCAAATTTTGATCTTCTAAATATCAATTGAACTGCTTTGTTTTGAACAAGTTGTAATTTCCTCCTAGTGATCCCACCTATAGAGGATGGACGGAACAGGGGTCTCTTTGTTTATTGAGGAGGGGATGTTGCTTCCTTTTGCGGAGCTGGAGGAGAAGTTTGGTCTGACTCAGAGGGACTACTTTCATTATTGAAGGGTTGTGGACTTTCTATGCAGGCTCTTCCAGACATCCGAGAGGCAGAAATGATGCTAGAACATGCCCTGAATGGGGATAGTGGGAGGGGATGTGTCTCCCGATTTTATCGAGTGCTCATACAGCAGAAAGCACCTCCAATCAAGTATCTTACTCACTGGGAGGCAGCCCTAGGGATAGGTTATACAGCAAAAGAATGGGAAAAATTTATAAAAGACTGCTTAAAATGTACATAGATAGCCGTATGGTGGAGAATGCCTATAAAATGTTATATATGTGGTATTACACTCCGGATTGACTTAATGCCATTTACCCTTCCTCATCTGATCTTTGCTGACGGGGTTGCGGCTCCAGGGGTACCTTCTTACATATCTGGTGGTCCTGTTCAAAGGCGCAGACTTGTTGACTTCTACTCTGAGATTCTGGGATCCAAAGTGCAACCCATAATGGGCAGTGGCCTGTTGAAAATTAAACCATTAGGTATGCTGAGCAAAGTCTGTAAATTGGCTAACATCTTGCTTAAGGCTGGCCGTATAGCCTTGGCGGGGAAGTGCAAGCAGTTGACTGTCCCATCTCGGCGGCAGCTACTGCTCAACATGGACAATGTCTGCACGTCTAAAGTAAAAAAAAAATCCGCAATCAAGCGGAGAACTCGAATGCCCCACGGGAAAACACAGATATAGGTAAAAAGTGGGATGTTTGACCACGGAAATACAAATCCTGGAGACAATATCATAAAAACTTCTTTATTGAAGAAAAGACTCGACACAACTGTTGTGTTTCGGCTACAGGTCTGCATCAGGAGTCTATAAAAACATAAATCAAATAAATCTTTCAAACAAATACATATACAGAATCAAATAATCAAATAAAACATTCAAATAAGTAATAAATATACAATAAGATGTCAACGTATAATAAAATACAACAAAATAATGATAATAAATAATGATGAACGTAAAGTCTCTAAGTGACGTATACACAGATTATGCATATGTGGGATGTTATAATATCACCAAAAAATTACACAAAATGGTCGTGTAAATAAATAAATAATTGTAAGAGGGACTAATTATAGGAAGGACTAAACATTCAAAACATGTAAAAATAGATCAATCACTTTATGTTTGGTTCGTCACACGGACCAAATCGTGTTTCAGGCATTTCAGGTTAGTTTTTTTTAATTTTTACACCTTCCATTTCTTTTTCCTTTGTTCCTAATTTAGCGTCCTGTTCCACCCCTTCTAACAAGGATTTTGTTGTGTTTTGCTTTTCTGTTTCAACAGATTCATATACACTACGTCATAGCGGTAGGTGGGTACTTGCTCCGTCTATTCAAAATACATTTTTAATATAATTCGCGCAATCCTTGTTTCATCAAAACTGTAAGGCATAATATGTGTATACCATACACTTTATGTACAAAGTCTGATTCATTTTCTACGGTATCCACGGGAGGCAGGCAGTTTGCTTTCTTAACTTTCTATACATTTCATGTGCTTCTTGCTTCATCACAGCTGTAAGGTACAATTTGGGCACATATTATCTTCTACGTCCTTACCACACCTTTTTTGGTGATCCCACTTCTTCTTTCAGCTTTTTCCTTTTCTTCCCTTCCCTCTACCCCCTTTTTATTTTTATTTTTCTTTTGTTTACCATATACATTTTTCATATATATTCTTATATATATTTTTTGGCATATATATACATTATTATATGTTTTCTTATGTTGCATGGTTTTTTCATTTTTTTGTCCAACGTCTTTAAAATAGCCATGGCAACAGTATATTTTTCTCAATTGACTGTATATGGTGCGCACAGGTATAGGCACCACCACCACTAGTTGACACCACGTTCCTTTTTCATGCATATTATTTTATTTGTTTTTCCTTCTTTTGTTTATATATGATGTTGGTCTTACGTTTTCTCCTGTATACATGATGTTGGTTGTATGATTTTTACTTGGTTTTTTTATTCAAAGTCTTTTATATTTGCATTTTGAAGACAGCATGTTTTACTTCTGTATGTCTTCCTTGTTTCAACATAAGCTGTGCGCGTATTTGTATGATGCTGCTTTTATGATATGCTTTAGTATATATAGGTTTCCATATAATGCCTCATGGATATTTTATCTATTGTCCTTCATATATGCATGTATTTTAAGATAGTATGATCTATTTTTACATGTTTTGAATGTTTAGTCCTTCCTATAATTAGTCCCTCTTAGAATTATTTATTTATTTACACGACCATTTTGTGTAATTTTTTGGTGATATTATAACATCCCACATATGCATAATCTGTGTATACGTCACTTAGAGACTTTACGTTCATCATTATTTATTATCATTATTTTTATTGTTGTATTTTATTATACGTTGACCTCTTATTGTATATTTATTACTTATTTGAATGTTTTATTTGATTATTTGATTCTGTTTATATATTTGTTTGAAAGATTTATTTGATTTATGTTTTTATAGACTCTTGATGCAGGCCTGTAGGCCGAAACACAACAGTTGTGTCGAGTCTTTTCTTCAATAAAGAAGTTTTTATGATATTGTCTCCAGGATTTGTATTTCCATGGTCAAACATCCCACTTTTTACCTATATATATGCATGTCTAAATTAACTGCCTTGCGTCGCTATCGGGTCCATAACTATGAAAACCCGGAACCGTATAAGCTATGGCGTGATGCTCAGTGTACAGATATTATCGCTTAGCAAATAGGTTGTGGTATGTCCTCTTTCTGGTATAATTTGAATGCCCCTAGTGGATAAAAAATTTTTTCTTCTTCTTTGGGGGGGGGGGGGGGGGGGGGGGGGAGGGGGGGTTGAGTATCTATTGCACTGTTTTGCTATCAAGTAGCATTGTACCTAAGAGGGGCGGTATGACTTTATTCTGCTGGGCTGTGCATAGGAATATGCTGTTACAATTACAGTTTTGTTGCTATTTGTATCTTCAAAAATTTTCAATAAAAACAAATTAAAAAAAACAACAAGTTGTAATTTTCTAAAAACATCCACTCTTATACCTCCATAAAAGGAGTTATAGTAGTCAAGTTCTGATAAATTGTAAACAGGACTAAAACAGCAGAATGAATAACTTTAAATAAATAAAGAACAAACAGATCTCGGTTGTTGCAGTTTGAAAAGTACTTTTTCACCAAGCTGCTTACCTGAGGTTGGAAAGTCAGCAAGGAGTCCAAAATGACTCCCAGTACTTTCAGTGAATTGTCAATAAAGAGTGATTCGGTTGCATTAAAGGCTAAACTGCTAGGGAAGGGTGAATCTGGAGTTCCAAACCAAAGCAACTTGTCCTTAGAGGAATTCAATTTCAACTGATAATGAGAAGCCCAGAGTTCAATTTTAGAAATACAAGTACAAAGTCTTGAGAGGGACATCTGTAAATCAAGATGTACTGCTTGGAGGATAAGAATAAAGGAACTCACATCTCACTAGCAGAAGTCAGTTTAATGATCTCATATATGTTGAAAACAGTAAGTGACAGGGGTGAGCTCTGGGGAAACTCCGCAACCTGATGTCCAGAACTAAGATGTCTTTCCACACTTGCACTGCATAGGATTGAACTTGCAAAAACTTCTTAAACCATTCTTGTAAGCCACATTGAGCCTGCAAAGAGGTGGGATAATGTGGGATACAAATGCAATAAATAAAAAATACAGTTCTACCAATTCCTACGTGTCAATAAATCTGAGAATACCATGATCTTTTACGCCAAAGGCTGCTGAGAGGTCAAATTGCAAAAGCATAGCACATGTCCCCTTGCTGATCAGATTTCTCACTGTGGTTGTTAACATCAACCATAAATTTCCAGTACTGTGTAGGGGACGAAAACTATTTTGAAAATGTTTTAAAAAAGAAAAATTCTCTATTATAGTAGGAAAGTTGCTTTGAGACTATAGCTTCAAGAAGTTTAGTAAAGAGAGGAATATTAGCTATTGGCCTGTAACTTATAGGTAAATTTGAGTTGATAGAGGATGATTTTAACAAGGGCATCAAAACAATCCTACCCACAGATGGGGAGAAAAATCCTACATGCAGAAGATAATTTACTATGGGGGTCTTTTACAAAGGCTTGCTAGCATTTTTAACCATAGGAATATAATGGCCTTCTTAGCGTTTAGCGCATGCTGATTTTTAGCATTGGCTGGTGCGCCTTTGTAAAAGGGGTCCTTAAGTTGTTATCCAGTGTACAGCTGCAGAAAGAGGTGATTCTAATGACCAATGCAGGGCAAGGATCCAAAGGACAGGATGACATACTTAATTTATAAAGCAAGGTCCTTACTAATGCTTCGGACACTCTCCCAGAATTCATCCAAAATCTGACTGCTGGAAAAGAATGACTGTCATTTGGTGAGGAATTTAAAGCCTGCAGTTGATATTGTCATCTTTTGATAATAACTGACCTGAGGAAGAAGGCTCTTGGAAAGCTTGTCATGTATTGTTAGACCAATAAAAGTGCCACCTTATTTCTTTTGTTTTATTTCTATTTCATTTCTTTGTTTTACTTTATTACCTTTAAAGTGAACTGACATGGTGACCACACTACTTTTACCCATTAACATATACATGGAAATGTTTGACATTCTGTAAATGCACATAATTTAATAAGCATAACCTGATAATTCACATATTGTGGTTTATATGCATGCAGTGTTCTTCTAGTTACAATGGCTGTTGCCAAATGCAATAAACTTTGAATGTTTCCTGATGATCACCATGCTCTTCCGTGTTTGCATGCATTTTTTTTGTTCCTCAAATATTTGCATATCATTTGTTTACTGCATTGGACATATTTTATTTTTATCGCATGCATTAGGAAGTTGTGCACTAAAGCTCCACACACAGTTATAACGTATAGCTTATTACATCAGCCTCTTTGTTATCTGTCTTCACCTTTTATCATTTTATTCAGGGGTGTGCTGGTAAATTGTTAACAGGGGGCTTTCTCTCGCCAGCAAAGTAAAAGAGAATTCAGGAGGGGCCCAAGCCCACATTTTGGGATCCATTTGTTAAGGTAGCCATGGAGAACCGGCTCCCAAAATTCTTAAAAACTTAACAAACGGCTCTCAAGAGCCTGTGAGAGCCTGCTCCAGCACACCACTGATTTTATTATAATATGTAGAAATGTGATTTACCCTGTATTGGAAAAAAGTAGAATAGAGGCACAGAAAATACAATAGTCCTTTTAGCCCCACAATACCAGTGGCTGTATGTACTAATTTCTAACTAGTATCATACAATGCCATTAAACTTTGCTTTTTTTTTTTTTTTTTTTTGCATAATATGAGATTTCACCTGTTTGTATAGTTTTGCCAACACACCTTTTAGTTAGCTAACTGAATTTTTATATCATGTCTTATTTGGGGAGTTTACACACAAGTTATCAAGTTATTTTGTTGTTTTTGACCTTTCTTGTCATCATCCTGTAGTAGCTCTTCTGCCTAGTTGTCTGTGGTTCTCAAAGATGAAAATCTGATATTTGTGGAACCAAGCTTCTGCAACAGGAGCCTTTTACTTGCTGTCTCTTATACAAGAGAGATCAGAAGAGCTATTTAATATGTATTTTATATGTCTTGATAAATGGTACTAATAGGCAGTATTAGGATTTGTGGTTCTTCCCATTAGCTACTAAAGAGTTCAAATTGATTGGAAAGATCACTACAGAAAAAGGAGGAGGGGGGGATAGGAAGTTCCATAAAGACAATGGATTGTAGTAGCCCACATATTGTGACCTTTTAGGAATTAATAGAAGAGGAACTGTTCACAATTATTCTTGTGCTAATGTTGTTAATGTTAATTTACAGGTGGCAAATATGTTTTACATTGTAGTAATTATGGCAGTTGTGCTTCTGAGTTTCGGAGTTCCCAGAAAGGCAATTCTTAATCCTAATGAGCAGCCATCTTGGTCACTTGCTAGAGATATTGTTTTTCAGCCATACTGGATGATCTTCGGTGAAGTATATGCATATGAAATTGATGGTGAGATGTTGAATTTTTTATATATTTTTAAAGATTTGTAAACAAAATGTTATAGTACTTTCATGTTATTTTGCAGTAGCTTTATTTAGGTAAAGTTACAGTATTTTCTGGGGCACAATTTTCCTTCAGTGTAGACTCAATACCAGTGTAATTAAGCATAGTCCTTCATTTTCTTCTTACAAATTAGCTGTCAGTATATATGCACTTCTACTAAACTGGAAAGTTGGAAGTGTTAGCTGGTTTGTATAGTAAAATATTACACTAGAGTAGAGAGCCATTTTATTTGCTTGTCACATCACAGATGGTTTAATCATTTTACTTCAATATAAAAATGTAAATATCGGTGCTGCTTGTATACTAGATTGTATATTAGAATTAATAACTGTCATGAAATTTGTACTATTAATACATGTTTTTTTAATATATAAAAATGTATTTGTCTTTGATAGAAAGGCACTGCTGTTGCAGTGTTTTTTGTTCTTTGTGATATGGATTATTTAAATAGAAGCTCACTACATTACCTGAGTGATGACATTATTGAATTGCATGACTTCTGAAGCAGACATAATCCCCAAAACGTAGCCGTGTCGAGTCCGATCCATTATGCCACTATTCTTTTAGTTGAGTGACATTCAGGCATATTTTCAAAGCACTTTGGGAGGCTAAGTTCCATATGTTTCTATGGAACTTTGGGAGGCTAAGTGCTTTGAAAATAAGCCTCATTACCTTTTATTATTTCTGTTTGGAACTATTATATCAATTCCTGTTGGAACTAATAAATTTTGACTCTGTTTCTGTGTTTTTTATCCTCACTATTCTTTTTCCCTGAAAAATGTGAGGACCTCTTCCTTCTTTTGTTTTCATATTTGCACTAATAAAATCTTAAAGGCAGAAAATGTTTAATTGTATAGTTGTGTTGATATTACCTTCTATAACACTTGACTACATTATGAGGTGTTGGTGGCAGTTGTCTTATCTTCAGTAACATTATCTTCTAACTTAACTCAGAGCCCCTTTCCTAGCGTTAGGCCTACAAAGCCCCCCAAAAGATCACCTTTTCTTGATCAGATCCTTAAGCTTGCTGATCCCTTTAGCACAGGTCTTGACAAACTTCCTTAGGATCTAGGAGCCAAATGTGGAGTGACATGAATTTATATTGATGCACATTCATAAATCACACATTTATAATGTTCTCAGTGATGTACATCACGTTATTACAGTAGCAGCGAAGGTGTAGATAAGATGCTGCTTCTCTGTCCATCACCCACTCACCAACATCGTATCTGGCAATAGAGAGAGGCTTTCGACAGTGTTTGCTGGGGCAGTGGAAGAGAGGCTAAAGCTGCAGCTGCTGAGCATGGTTATGGCAGTGCATCTGCCCCCAGAAACTGCAGTCTTAGCTTCTCTCCATTGCTCACTTGTCCCCAGCAGCTTCAATTTTTAACCTTTCCCTACTGATAACACCTGCTTCCAGAAGTCATAGCCTAAAGTGAGTCTGCATTACCTACCCAGGCAGCAGCCTTGGCATCACATCCCTGCCCCGAAGCAATAGCCTTTTTGAGTCTCTCTCCCCCATAAGCAGTAGTGTCTATGTCTCTGTCCCCAGCAGTAACCTTTCACAATCCTTCTTCTCCCCTCCCCAGGAGCCTCTGTCAATGCTTCCCCCCCCCCCCCCCAAAAAAAAAAAAAAAATAAGAGCCTGATTCTTTAAAAAATGTAATAAGGCTCCATGTGGGCTACTTTTCCAGTGTAAATGCCCTCCAACTTTCTTTCACTCTCTCTCCTTGACATTTAGTAAGGCCTCACTTCCCCATTCTCTCTCCATCTCTGCCCTTTGGCGTACACACATTCCTGTATCTCTCTTTCTGCCTTCCCCAGCACACCCCCACCCCCATAGCTTTCTCCCCACCCCCCCAAGATATATTCCCCATAGTTCTCTCTCAACCCCTTCCCTACAGGATATACCCCCCATAGCTCCTTCTCAATGACCACTACCATGGGTACACTCTTGTGGCATAACAACTTTAAAAAACTGCAAGTAGACACAGCCATGTGACTGGGTGGGATACATCCAGTAATATTGAGGGAGCTCAGAGAAATTCTGGCAGAATCCATTAAGGATTTCTTTACTAGGTCCTTGGAGATGGTAGAGCTTCAGTGGCATTAGAGCAAGGGGATGCGATCCCACTTCACGAAATTGAGCACAGGGAAAAAGTGGGAAACTACAGGCTGGTAAGCCTCATTTCGGTGGTTGGAAAATTAATGGAGGTGCTACTAAAGGAAAGGATAGTGAACTTCCTAAAATTTGCTGGGTTGCAAGATCCAAGACAGCAGTGTGGTTTTACTGAAGGAAAACTTTGCCAAACAAACCTGATTGCTTTCTTTGACTGGGTGACCAGAGAACTGGATAAAAAAACTCTCGCTAGATGTAATCTACTTGGATTTCAGCCAAGCCTTTGATACAGTTCCTCACAGGAGGCTCATGAGTAAGCTGAGTAAGATGAAGTTAAGACCCATAGTGAACTGGATTGGAAACTGGTTGACTGACATATGGGTGGTAGTACATGGAACCTGCTGAGAAGAAAGGAAAGGTGAGGAGTGGAGTGCATCAGGGATTGGTACTGGGGCCATTTCTATTTAATGTATTTATGAGCAACATTGCTGAAGGTTTAGAAGGCAAACTTTGCCTTTTTATGGATGACATGAAGATTACCTATCAGAGTTGGACAATCCAGAGAGGGAGTAGAAAAGATGAGAACATATCTTCAAAAGGAGGAATAGTCTAAGGTCTGGCAGTTAAAACTTAATGCTAAGAAGTACAGAGTGATGCATTTGGGTTCCAGTGCTCAAAGTTTCATGGTAGAGTCCTCACTGTACCATGAAGTTAGTAGTGCCAGATAATTGCTGGGGCATGCTTTATTCAGTAAGCATGCAAATTTCTAGCACGTTAACATTGTGGCAGTAATCTGCAGCTCATCACTAAATGTTTATTTTCCTGTCGGTGCCTGAGCAGTGACTGTCTCAGGCACTGACTGGGAGGGTTGATGATAAAAAAAAAAAAACCAACATTAAAAAAAACCCTCCTGGGAGCATTCTGTGGCATGCATCAGCTCCCAGTGCCTTGACAAACATTCCCCAACCTGACACATCTTCCCCCCCCCCCCGCATCCACCCTGCCACCACATGATGACTCTCCCCCCCCCTTACTAATAATAGAGAAATTCGCTGGTGGTCTAGTGCAGTGTTACCCAAGTTAGTCCTAGAGTACCCCTTTCCAATCAGATTTTCAAGATATCCACAATGAATGTGCATGAATTTGATTTGCATAAATTGCCTCCTTTATATGCAAATCTCTTTCATGCATATTCATTGTGGATATCCTGAAAACCTGACTGGCAAGGGGTACTCCAGGACCAGAAACACTGGTCGAGTGGGCCCCCATACACACATTCCCTGGTAGTCTTCTCTCCCTTCCCCTACCAGTCCTCAAAAAAAATTATTGTAGTCTAGTGGGCCCCTCCATCCAGTGGTGTAACCAAAGGGGAGCCTCATGCCTGGGCCTCCTCTGTTTTCATGGCTGGAGAGCATGCCAAGCCCCACCAGCCGAAGACTTCTCCTGCATGAGTCACGCCTGTGCTGAGCTGTGCTTCAGCCACAAATGCCGGCTCTCCCATGCATGCTGGATTAAGTGGTTCTTATTTAGCACAGGCGCAACTCAGGCAGGGAGACGTCTTCGACAGGCAGGGTTTGATATCCCTGTCAGCAAAGGTAATATTTTATTGGGGGGGGGGGGAGAGAATATTGTGCCCCCTTAGTCCACCTTTGGGAACCCCAAAAATGGGCTTCATGCTGTGCCTCTGCCCCCACCCAGCCCATGACCCCAAGCCTAGTCCCCAAACCCCATACTCAGGAGCCATGCCCATTTACTCCTGCCTCCAGACACTGTTATCTGCAAAGTGGGATGCGAGGCTTGTCTTCCATATATCTTCCAAGTTTTTGAAGATCCAAAAATGCTTTCCCATAAATAAAGCATTCTGATAGGTGTAAAATGGAGTCCGTGCCTTGCTCAACAAAAAATAATATCTAGATGTGTAGCCCCTGGTTACTATTCCTCCAGATTGTTCCAGGAAGGCCAACAGACCTAATCCCTCACGGGATTCTATATCCTTACTCTACTTGGCCCCTGCGATCATCTCTCTGCAGGAAAAAAAATAGATCGATCTTACTGTGGTAAACTGCCTAAGGTATCTTTAATAGCTCCTTCAGGTAGTTGCTAAACTTATAAGACATCTGAGGGGAGATATGATAGAGGTCTATAAAATAATGAGTGGAGTGGAATGGGTAGATGTGAATCGTTTGTTTACTCTTCCCAAAAATACTAGGTCTAGGGGGCATGCAATGATGCTACAAAGTAGTAAATGTAAAATAAAACAGAAAAAATATTTCTTCACTCAACGTCTAATTAAACTCTGGAATTCTTTGCCAGAGAATGTAGTAAAAGCAGTTAGCTTAGCGGGGTTTAAAAAAGTTTTGAAGTCCATATGCCATTATTAAAATGGACTTGGGGAAAATCCACTCCTTATTTGGGATCTTGCCAGGTACTTGTGACCTGGATTGGCCACTGTTAGAAACAGGATGCGGGGCTTGATGGATCTTTGGTCTGTCCCAGTATAGCAGTATAAAAAATTTGAGTTTCTAAACTAATTTGATTTTATTATATGATAGGATGAAGCATCCAGCATAAGTTGACCAGCCAACCTACGCAACCGAGAGGGCTGGTATATGTGAAGTTTGGCAGCCAGAACCTTAGAAACCTGTTCCATTAAGATTTTAAAAACCAGACATATAATCTTAAACTGAACTCTATATTCAATAGGGAGCCAGTGAAGCTTTTTTTTTAATATCTGTGAAATGTGTTCATAGTGATTACAGCCAGTTAATACCCTAGTGACCGAGTTCTGGGCCACGTTCTTTAATTTGAGTTTTCTGAATCTGAATCCTTAACTGTAATGCATTGCAATAATCAAAATAGGGTCTTATAAAAAACTTTGTACAACTGTTCGTGGTTTCAACAGTTCTTTCAGTCTTACTGGCCTCAATTTACAAAATACATCTCTGATGATTTTCTGGGTTTGAGCTCTCATTGTTAAAACTTTCATCTACAATGACTCCTAAATTGCGCAATTTCTGCACTATAAGAATATCAGTAATAGAATTGAAACCACATAGACAAGTGCAAAGTGATGCATGTGGGTAAGAGGAACCCGAATTATAGCTACGTCTTGCAAGGTTCCGCGTTAGGAGTTACGGATCAAGAAAGGGATCTGGTTGTCGTCGTCGATGATACGCTGAAACCTTCTGCTCAGTGTGCTGCTGCGGCTAGGAAAGCGAATAGAATGTTGGGTGTTATTAGGAAGGGTATGGAGTCCAGGTGTGCGGATGTTATAATGCCGTTGTATCGCTCCATGGTGCGACCGCACCTGGAGTATTGTGTTCAGTACTGGTCTCCGTATCTCAAAAAAGATATAGTAGAATTGGAAAAGGTACAGCGAAGGGCGACGAAAATGATAGTGGGGATGGGACGACTTTCCTATGAAGAGAGGCTGAGAAGGCTAGGGCTTTTTAGCTTGGAAAAGAGACGGCTGAGGGGAGATATGATAGAAGTGTATAAAATAATGAGTGGAATGGATCGGGTGGATGTGAAGCGACTGTTCACGCTATCCAAAAATACTAGGACTAGAGGGCATGAGTTGAAGCTACAGTGTGGTAAATTTAAAACGAATCGGAGAAAATTTTTCTTCACCCAACGTGTAATTAGACTCTGGAATTCGTTGCCGGAGAACGTGGTACGGGCGGTTAGCTTGACGGAGTTTAAAAAGGGGTTAGATAGATTCCTAAAGGACAAGTCCATAGACCGCTATTAAATGGACTTGGAAAAATTCCGCATTTTTAGGTATAACTTGTCTGGAATGTTTTTACGTTTGGGGAGCGTGCCAGGTGCCCTTGACCTGGATTGGCCACTGTCGGTGACAGGATGCTGGGCTAGATGGACCTTTGGTCTTTCCCAGTATGGCACTACTTATGTACTTATGTAGAGAATTCTCCCAGTTTTTGTGTCTGAACATTCTGCTTGATACCTTTTTATACTAGTAATAAGGCTTTTGTGCAAATGATATTACACCCTTTGGGAAGAATTTTCATGATGTTATTCCTAATTTTAACCTTTTCCATCAAAAGGTCTTTTCCTGTAGACAGAACATCTATCAGATCATGCACATTTTCACATAAGCTCCTGTATAATATACTTCTGTATAATAGTATAGAGAAATTGTATCATTTGAAATTGATGGGCAGCTATTCATGCATTTAACATTGTGTTCTGGAACATCTTTTTGCTTATTGTATCTAGCAATCTTTGATCCTTCCCTGGAGGAGTATTAGAGTGTATTCTAGAGCTCTTGCATCTCTTTTAGCACAGATTCAACTACCACAATCTGATGTCGTAACTGTGGCTTATTGTGACCCATAGCTGATTTATTCTGTATTTTGTCTCTATCTTCTTAGATATAGGATGAGTATAGAAAGGAGTCTACCAAGCTTTTGCTGCTTGTTCAAGAAGAATTTTGTGAATTGGGAAAACAGCAATATTTTGGGGGGTATTCAAATACATCAGGACCTCTAGGAATTCTGATTTTGGATCAAGCTAATCCTGAGAAGATGAGGAAAATTCCTTTTGAGAATTTGTAAAGAAATTGGGATATGGTGTGTCCTGTGATTGAGGTTAGTTTTTTGGTTGCTGTGGAGACTGCTCCAAAGGGACATCGTGGTGAAAAGTTGTTGCAAGAAATGTGCGGTGGACTTTGGACTTGTGTCAAAATTCTAGCTGTCCAGTGTGAAATTTTAGATCTGAAGCATATCTCTTCTCAAGTGATGGCAAGTGAGAGAAGTTAGATGCCTTTGAGAGAATATCCAGAGATGTAGTACGCCTACATTTAAAATGTGTTGGTTTTTGTGAAGGGGTTTGGTTTGTGATTTGAACTGTCTGCCTTTGAATGGGTAGGTAGAGCTTGAGGTGAAAAACCAAGCATATGGACCTTATCGTTATTGCTTTCATTGGCAGACTACTCACAACCATACTGTGTTGTGGGGTTTGTTTGGCTGCTTATTCTTTCTGTATGGCAATTCCCCCTTCCTGTGGTGCCTCAGCATAAATGTCTTCTTTTGAACTTTTTGTGGGGATAGGAGAGTTCCACATTGTTTCAGTGCTGAGCCTATCAGAGCTGGATGAGTTGTAGTTTTCAACTCTGAAGTAACATAGGGAGTTTCTATTTCTGATGACGCTTCACTGAATGGAACCAAAGAAGGTGGGGTCAGTGTTGCGGTGAGTCAGGCCTGGGGAATCTTTTCTTTAGTTCTGTTGATGGGGGTGGAGCTGCAGCACTGGGGAAGGAATTCCTGATGAAGTTCTGTCTAGAATTAAATCCGGCTTAGATTTGATGGAATCTTGGGCTGCTGCTTTCAAAAATGAATCTAAATAGAGACAAAACCAAGTCCTATTCCTAACTAATTCTGCTCACCCATTGACTAACAAGTACTTTTCTACTGATTGTGTCTTACCCTTTTTCTGCCACCTTGAAAATTCTGGGAGCAACCGTCGACCAGTATTTATCATTTGAACCACAGGTTTCTGTGGTGGTTTCTAGGGTCTTTAATTCCCTATGGAGATTAAAAAGATTGAGGCCTTTCTTTTCAAATTCAGTATTTCATTCTTTAGTACAAAACTTAGTGTTGTCCAAGTTTGATTATTATAATGCTGTTTATTCAGGTTTGAAAATCTCTCATCAAAAAAGCTTCAAATAGTCCAGAGCACTGCGGCTCGTCTTGTATACATAGAGGCATATTTTCAAAGCACTTTGGGAGGCTAAGTTCCATATATTTCTATGGAACTTTGGGAGGCTAAGTGCTTTGAAAATATGCCTCATAGTAACATAGTAGATGACGGCAGAAAAAGACCTGCACGGTCCATCCAGTCTGCCCAACAAGATAAACTCATATGTGTATACCTTACCTTGATTTGTACCTGCCTTTTTCAGGGCACAGACCGTACAAGTCTTCCCAGCAGTATTTCCCGCCCCCCAAGCACCAGTCCCGCCTCCCATCTCCGGCTCTAGCAGACCGTATAAGTCTGCCCTCCACTATCCTCGCCTCCCAACTACCAACCTCTCTTCCCCCACCTGCTCCGCCACCCAATTTTGGCTAAGCTTCTGAGGATCCATTCCTACTGCACAGGATTCCTTTATGCACATCCCACGCATGTTTGAATTCCGTTACCGTTTTCATCTCCACCACCTCCCGCGGGAGGGCATTCCAAGCATCCACCACCCTCTCCGTGAAAAAATATTTCCTGACATCTTTTTTGAGTCTGCCCCCCTTCAATCTCATTTCATGTCCTCTCGTTCTACCGCCTTCCCATCTCCGGAAAAGATTTTTTTGCGGATTAATACCTTTCAAGTATTTGAACGTCTGTATCATATCACCCCTGTTCCTCCTTTCCTCCAGGGTATACATGTTCAGGTCAGCAAGTCTCTGCTCATACGTCTTGGAACGCAAATCCCATACCATTCTCGTAGCTTTTCTTTGCACCGCTTCCATTTTTTTAACATCCTTTGCGAGGTACGGCCTCCAAAACTGAACACAATACTCCAGGTGGGGCCTCACCAACGACTTGTACAGGGGCATCAACACTTCCTTTCTTCTGCTGATCACACCTCTCTCTATACAGCCTAGCAACCTTCTCGCTACGGCCACCGCCTTGTCACACTGTTTCGTCGCCTTCAGATCCTCGGATACTATCACCCCAAGATCCCTCTCCCCCCTCAGTACCTATCAGACTCTCCCCGCCTAACACATAAGGCTCTCGTGGGTTTCTACACCCTAAATGCATCACTTTGCATTTCTTCGCATTGAATTTTAATTGCCATACCTTAGACCATTCTTCTAGCTTCCTCAGATCCCTTTTCATGCTTTCCACTCCCTCCCGGGTGTCCACTCTGTTGCAAATCTTAGTATCATCCGCAAATAGGCAAACTTTACCTTCTAACCCTTCGGCAATGTCACTCACAAATATATTGAACAGAATTGGCCCCAGCACGATCCCTGAGGCACTCCACTACTCACCTTTCCCTCCGAGCGATTTACCACCACCCTCTGTCGTCTGTCCGTCAACCAGTTCCTAATCCAGTTCACCACTTCGGGACCTGTCTTCAGCCCATCTAGTTTATTTAAGAGCCTCCTGTGGGGAACCGTGTCAAAAGCTTTGCTAAAATCTAAGATAAAAAGCCCCCTTTGGTTTACCAGATCTGCCCTCTTTTAATCAAGTTGTATTTGCATCCTATAAACGCAAGAGTCACCTTTAAATTGTGTGCCCTTGTTTATCAAATTTTGTTCGGTCTTTTACCTGATTATATGCAACACTTGCTGCAATTACTGTCACACAGTGCCCATCCTGCATCGAGTGACTATTTACTTTTCCGTTTTCTGAATTATAAGAATCTCCGTTACAGATCAATTCATGATGCCAGTTTCTTATACCAAGCTACTAAGCAATGGAATTCCCACCCAAAGTCAATTAGGTGTGCTTCTGATTACCATAAATTGTTGGAAGCATTTTTATGTCGTGAATTTCTTGCCACTGTTGACCTTTGTAATTCTCTTAGCTAGTTTGTTATTTTGAAATGAGTCATTCTCTGAAGACAAGCAGGCTAATATTCTAACAAGTGGGTAGATGCCATCCCGTGTCGCCCAGTTTGGCAATATGCCATAGAAAAAAATGAGAGCTTTCTGGAGCGCGACTTTTAATTTAACCAAAGCCATTTTTCCTCCCATGGTCACGAAAACTCCCAGTTGCTTCAAGCGTTGTACTCGGTGCAGCCGGCTCATCTCGGGAAAAGACACCCATTCTTGGTGTCTCCAGTGCCTCGAGCCCGACCATAGCCTTGCCAACTGTGTCCTTTGTCTTCATAGGAAGAAAAGGACCCAGATTTCCCAAGAGGCTCAACATGAGAAGATTTTTGTAGCTAGGTCTGGTATGCAGGCCCCCCGAGAACATCCATCGTCGGACCCAACCCTGAGGCGACGTGAGGATTTGGCGGCATCCTCTTCAGCACCAAGGAGCATGGGTGATATGCATCGGGCGAAGGCCAAAAAGCACCATCACCAATCTCAATTGACGCTCAGTGCCAGGAGCTCCAGGACACTGAGGGATTCAGCACTCGAGAACCATCGGCGCCAGGAGGATCGCGTCCCCTTTATACAGGAGGTGTCAATGCTTGCGTCGCCAGTCAGCTGAGATCCTGCTCCCGCATTGGCCCCAGCGACTCTGTAGCCTACTGCCCAGCCGGCCCTGCAGTCTTTCCTGATGGCGGCCTTCGATGAGTGCATCCAGGCCTTGCTCCCTGAAATTCTGGATGGCCTTACGCAGCAATGTACGTCGATATCAGGTGTGCTTGCACCTATCATACCTCCCTCTGTGGCCCCGCCTGGCCCACAGTGCACGGTGCGGTCTCCGGCGCTGCATGCAGCCCCGGTGTATACTGCCACCCAGGCCAGCACCCCCTTGATGTTGGTGGAGGAAGCTTTACTGGTTGAGACGGGAGCCAGTTTCTCAACACCGTTCTCAAGCACATGGGTCCTCAACATTGAGACGGGCTCGGTCTCAGACATCCCTCAAGGAGGTGCTCTCTGACACCGACGAGGAGCGCTCATGGGAATCAGAAGAAGATTCCAGGTACTTTTCTTCCGACAAGTCCTGTGGGATTCCTTCTGAGCCCTCTCCTCCACCTGAGAGGAGACTATCTCTACCTGAGAGCTTCTCTTTCACCTTTTTTGTGCGGGAAATGGCTGAGGCCATTCCATTCCCTGTAGGATGAGCTCAGGGCCAAGATGCTCAAGGTCCTGGACTACACCTTCCCTCCTAAGGAGGCAGTGATGGCTCCTCTCCACGAGGTACTCAAGGAAGTCCTCGTCAGGAACTGGGCGTCCGCTCTGCTGTGGTCCCCAAGAAAATTGATACCCAGTATCGGATCCAAGGGGAACCTGGTTTGGTGAGGTCTCAGTTACCCCATGACTCCATGGTGGTGGATGCCGCTTTCAAAAAAGCCAGGAATTCTAGGGACTATGCCTCGGCTCCCCCAGGCAGAGAAGCTAGAACCTTGGACTCTTTTGGGAGAAAGATATATCAGGCCTCTATGCTCATCGCCCATATCTGGTCATACCAGCTCTTCATGAGCGTATACTTGCAGAACTCGGTGCAGCAGTTGTCAAATTTGGTGGCTGCGCTCCCTTTGGAGCAGGCTAAGCCATTTCGCTAGTTGGTCAAGCAGCAGAAGGCGTGTCACAAGTTCTTGGTTAGGGGCACTTACGACACTTTTGATGTGGCATCCAGGATCTCTGCCCAAGGTATAGCAATGCGCAGACTGTCATGGCTGTGTGTTTCTGACCTGGAACATTTTATTCAGTAGAGGTTGGCAGATTCCTCAGCCACGAAAAGTGCTGACAATGGATACATCTCGTCTGGGGTGGGGAGCTCATGTAGATGGGCTTCACACTCAAGGAGCCTGGTTCCTCCAGGAGACAAATCTTCAGATCAATCTTCTGGAGCTCCAAGCGATCTGGAACGCTCTAAAAGCTTTCAGAGATCAGCTGTCCAATCAAATTATTCAAATTTAAACAGACAATCAGGTTGCAATGTATTACACCAACAAGCAGGGTGGCACTGGATCTCACACTCTGTGTCAGGCAGCCATCCAGATGTGGCATTGGGCTCGCCAGCACATCATGTTTCTACAAGTCACTTTTCTGGCGGGTGTAAACAGCGACCTGGCTGACTGGCTGAGCAAGATAATGCAACCTCATGAGTGGTCTGTAAATATGGGCGCAGCCCGTAAGATCTTCTGAGCATGGGGCACCCCCTCAGATCTTTTTGCCACTCAGATCAACGATAGGGTCCATCAGTTCTGTTCTAGGCTTCAGGCCCACAACAGACTAGTGTCAGATGCCTTCCTTTTTCATTGGGGGGACAGGCCTTCTGTATGCGTATCCTCTGATACCTCTAGTGGGAAAGACTTTGTTGAAACCGAAGAAAGACCGTAGTACTTTGATTCTGATTGTGCCATATTGGCTGTGGCAGATATGGTTCCCTCTTCTTCTGGAATTGTCCTCCGAAGAACCGTGGAGATTGGAGTGTTTTCCGACCCTCATCACTCAGAAAGAGGGATCACTTCTACATCCCAACCTCTAGTCTCTGGCTCTCGCGGCCTGGATGTTAAGCGCCTAGAATTTGCTTCCTTGGGTCTTTCGGAGGTTGTCTCCCAGGTGTTGCTGGCTTCTAGGAAACCACTAAGAGGTGTTATTCTTTTAAATGGAGGAGGTTTGCCATCTGGTGTGACAGCAAGGCCATAGATCCCCTTTCTTGTCCTACACTCTGCTTGAATACCTTCTACACTTATCAGAGTCTGGTGTCAAAACCAACTCTGTAAGGGTTCACCTTAGTGCAATTAGTGCTTATCATCAACGTGTAGAAGGTAAGCATATCTCTGGATAGCCTCTAGTTGTTCGCTTCATGAGAGGTTTGCTTTTGTGAAAGCCCCCTGTCAAACCTCCACCAGTAGAAAACGAATCCACAATATCAATATCTCTGCTACCATCCAATGACATTAACACACGAACCAGGACTTGTAGCCGCCAACTCAAAGAGAGTGCTTGAAACAGTTCACACCAGTATAATATAATAGAAATTTCTATGTATGTAGAGTACCCTCAGATATTTACCACTATTACTGCAGTCAATAATGCTGCTACAAAGTGGCATAGCACTTCTTTCATCGGGTAACTCTTAACAAATTTTTTGGGAGTCCCAGTGTCATGGGATCTCAATGTTCTCACTCAGCTGATGAAAGCTCCTTTTGAGCCACTGAATTCCTGCCATCTGAAGTACTTGACATGGAAGGTTGTTTTCTTGGTGGCTGTTACTTCACTCGTGGGGTCAGTGAGCTTCAGGCCCTAATAGTTGATGCACCTTACACTAAATTTTATCACAACAGAATAGTCCTTTGCAAGCACCCTATGTTCCTGCTGAAGGTGGTGTCAGAGTTCCATCTGAACCAGTCATTTGTCTTGACAGCTTTCTTTCCCCGTCCTCATGCCCACCCTGGCGAAAGCAGCTTGCACACCTTGGACTGCAAGAGAGCGTTGGCCTTTTACATGGAGCGGATGAAGGCCTTCAGACAGTCCACCTAGCCTTTTGTTTCATTTGATTCCAACAGGATGGGGGTCACAATCGGGAAACGCACAATCTCCAGTTGGCTAGCAGATTGCATTTCCTTTGCTTACGGGCTGACTTTGGAGGGTCATGTCACAGCTTATAATGTTAGAGCCATAGCTGCGTCAGTAACCCACTTGAAGTCAGCCTCCATCGAAGAGATTTGCAAGGCTGCGATGTGAATGTGTGGACTGAAGACTACATCTCACTAATGCCTTGAGCAGGATACCCGATGCGACAGTCGATTTGGGCAGTCAGTGTTGCAGAATCTGTTTGGGATCTAGAATCCAACTCCACCTTCCTAGGCCCGTTTTCTTCTGTTCTATGCTGCACTCTCATGTAGTTTGTATATAATTTCAGGTTAATCTGCGTTATGTCCTTGCCATTGCAAGGCCCAATTGACCACTGTTTGTTGTTTTGGGTGAGCCTGCTTGCTAGGGGTTCCCCACTTGCAAGAATATTAGCCTGCTTGTCCTCGGAGAAAGCAGGTATTCTCCGAGGACAGCAGGCTTCATATTCTCACAATCTTGCCCACCCCTTGGAGTTGTCTTTTGGCTTTTATTTTATTTAGTATTTTGCTTTTGTATTAAACTGACTGGTGTGGTTGCACTGTGGGCGGGAAGGCACTGGCGCATGCACATTGGAGCACTGCTTGCGCTCCAGAAAGCTCTCATTTTTTCTATGGCATATTGCTGAACTGGCGATGCAGGATGGCGTCTACCCACTTGTGAGAATATGAAGTCTGCTTCCTCAGAGAATACCTGCTACAGGTAAGTTTCTTCCCTTTCTGTTGCTATAATGTTATACCTCTTATTGTCTTTTACTTTTGTTTAATCCTTATTGTACTTGTTTGGGATAATGTGGGGTATAAATGCTGTAATAAATAAATAAATTCCCCATGAAAGGGGTGTTTTGATTATAATTCAGTATTTTTACTTTTATTGGCTGCCAAATGCTTTGATTTGGATTAACTCGACCGTTCTTTTGCCTTTTCATGATGCTCATTACTGTGGGAAATTTTCTCGGCTCCTTTGCTGATTTAGAATTTTGAGTTTTAATGAGCCTTATTTTACAATCCTTTGGTGACATTGACACATTTAGAGCAACTTTTTAATTTTATGTGATGTCTCCATGTAATGATCATGGGTGTCTAAGATATTTTTCTATCACAGTATGATCATCTTTGAAACCTGGGGTTTTCTCTAGCATTTTAAATATCTGATCAGCAAAGCTGAAGTTAATTTGACAGAATCCGGCAGTTGTTAACAAATGAAAACTAGTGTGAGCTGCCTGCAACCACCAGTCAAAAAATACTAAAGGCCACTGTCTTGTAGAGTTTTGCTTTTCACTTAGTTTTTGGCCCAGTTTTGGATTATTTTTGGTATAATTCAGAAATTAATGTCTGTAAAATTCAATTAATGCATATAAAATTATATTTGCATAAATCAACTTAATGGACACTAATTAAAATTTTCAAAAATATAAACTAGCATGCTTTCTTTCCTTGCATAACATTTTCCAAATCAAATGTACATCCCTAATACATCTGAGAACAGATTGGGAGTCACCTTATAACTTCATACTGTTCTCCTTAGTCTGCTTCATACAATTTCTTCCAAAGCTGCTCTACAAGTCATCTTCACATCCAAACATGGCATGCATAAGTGGATATATTATAATTGCATCTTCAATGAGGTTGTAGGTACTGTTTTCCATTAACAAAACAGATAATTCTTTGCATTTTATATCATACACAATTCCAGGCTAAAAAAGTGAATCTCATTCTCTTTCCAAAGTATGTGCAGCTAATTCAGAAATGAAAGACCTCTGTGGTGTGGGAACATGGTTGACTCCATTTCTTCAAGCAGTTTACCTCTTTGTACAGTATATCATTATGGTCAATCTTCTTATTGCATTTTTCAAGTAAGTTTATAAATTTTGTTTGCTGTAATTCCAGCAATTCTATGTCCTAAACTTTAGTGATAAAGATAAGTGGGATATAAGAGATGTTAAACAATAATTATACATTAAAGCTCTATTTATAATGTGAGTATTTGAGAGGTTGAGGCAAAGACCAATTTACATAGAATGTAGAGATCAGAATTGAGATGTCCATGTTTGGGCATGCTCAGTTCCATGATAATTTAGAAAAGGTTCTGCAGATTCTTTCTAAAAAGACTAGGACTAGGGGGCATGCAATGAAACAACTAAGTAATAAATTTAAAACAAACCGAAGAAAATATTTATTCACTCAGTGTGTAATTAAACTCTGGAATTCATTGCCAGAGAATGTGTTAAAAGCAGTTACCTAGCAGGGTTTAAAAAAGGTTTCAATAATAATCTTAAAAGCCCCTAAGCCATTATTAAGAATGACTTGGGAAAATCCACTGCTTATTTCTAGGATAAGCAGCATAAAATCTGTTTTACCATTCTGGGATGTTGCCAGGTACTTGTGACCTGAACTAGCCTCTGTTGGAAACAGGATACTGGACTTGATGGACATGCGGTCTATCCCAATATGGCAATGCTTATGTTCTTATGTTCTAATACTTTTTTTTTAAATATCTTCGGGAATGCATGTCTATTTGTGGCCATAGCAGTGGAAGCAGCCATTTTACAAATATACATGTTGAATGGCAGGTACCTGCAGCTTCCATATGGCAGTGTTGGCATTTCCATGTGGAACTGGTAATTTTGTAACTTCCACAGGTAGCTGCTCCATTTTATAAAGGAGGCTGCAATTTCACTTGAGTTCATTTTGGGGTGGAAATAAACTTACATGGGGTTAAGGCAAATGACCCCTTTAATCCTTTGTGTAAAGCCCTGGCCAAAACAAGCACTCCTTTTAAAAACCTTTGCATGCCTTTCTACGGATGTAAAACCAGACATTGAAATTTTTCCCCACAGATGTGTACTGTGTGTAAAATGGGGAATGCACATGTAAAATTCCCTACACAAACCATGCATCCTTAAAATCTCTGCATGATGTAGATCTTCATGTGTAAATAGTAGTGTCTACACATTTATGCAATCTATACATGTAAATGCAAGTACATACACATGGATATATTTTTAAAATGTGGAGGAGTGGCCTAGTGGTTAGGGTGGTGGACTTTGGTCCTGGGGAACTGAGGAACTGAGTTCGATTCCCAGCACAGGCAGCTCCTTGTGACTCTGGGCAAGTCACTTAACCCTCCATTGCCTGCCGCATTGAGCCTGCCATGAGTGGGAAAGCGCGGGGTACAAATGTAACTTAAAAAAAAAAATCTATATTGTCTATATGCATCAGATTTATTAAACAAATAACATTGGTCTTTGTGTAGTACAATAGAAATATAGCAGCATTAAACATTGAGGGATGACCAGCTTTCAAACAGTGGGAACGTGTAAAATCTGTGGGTGCATTTCAAAGGGAAAAATTTCTCTTTGATAATTGACTCAAGGTAAGTGCTTGCACAGATCTGTACCTACTGATTGTGCATGTACTTTTTCTCTATATACTTACACTCATACTTTTGTATGCCCAAAAAGGTACAAATCAATAAGTTCCTTCTTTACATGTGTCCAGGGTATATTTGAGTGTGCACTGTTGATTTTTGTAAGTTTTGCAAGTAAGTGGGAGGGGGAAGAAGGGGCTTGTCTTGTGATGATTGCACTCTTCCCTTCCCGCAGCAGCCCGCAAGTAAACTGTTTATATATCATAGTATCACCACTCAACTGCTGCTCTTAGTAAATCCTGATACCTCCTCCTTTGTTCTGTCTCCAATTTGTTCTGTCTTCTCTTCTCTTGTTTATCTTACATCTCTCACTTAGTCCTGCACTCCTTTTCCTCTCTCCTGCCCTTCCATTCTTTTTCTTTGTCTCCTATTTCTCTAACTCCTAGTCATCCGGCATTCATATAGAGGTGTATTTTCAAAGCACTTAGACTTAAACTTCTAAATGCTGTGAAAATGAGACCCATAGTCTCTTTTTCTCATTTCCCCTTTGGTGACATCCAGTCCTCCATTTCTCTTTCTTCTAGCATCTATCATCATACTTCTTTTCTCCATGTCTGTCCCATTGTCTTCTTCGCTCCCCTCCCAGGCATCTGCACTCATACTTCTTGCTGAGCTCCTTTATTATGAGATTGCCAGAAAGTGCTGGCCCATAAGTTTTGAACATTGGGGTCCCAGTACAGAGTGATCAGCAGCTGCGGGATGAGCTCCTGCTGCTCCACCATCCAGGTTCTGCATAGTCTGATGTGTGGCATGCATGTCTGCTTGCATGTATACTGTAGAGGGAGAAGTGTTGAAACCTATGCCATCTTGAAAGTACATATATAGCATCTTCATGTAGCTTTTGTGTTGATGTGATAAGAAGCACTGAAACTTGAAAAAAATCCACCTGTTTTCTTGAGGCTCACTGTGACTATTAAAGCTCTGTACTAGCAGATTGGTGGATATTTTCAGGACACAAGAGTAAAAAATCATAAATGGTGCTGGTCTTCATTATGAAAAAAATTATTAGGTACTAAAGAATATGTCACCTATGCTAGTGCTTCTCTACCCCGATCCTGGAGGCAAACCACAATGAATATGCAGGATATAGATTTGCATGCATGATGTCTCCAGTGTATCAAAATGTATCTTCTATTCTATTTCAGTTCTCCTATTCTGCAGTTATTCCAAAGGCTCAATGCAGATGACATAATAAAGAAGTCCTGTAGTCAAGGAGAATAGTAACATAATAAATGTCTCCAAGTTCTGCCCAGGAGGGAAGGGTTAGGACAGCTGTTGTAGTTGATGATTCGATCATTAGGCATATAGATAGCTGGGTGGCTGGTGGATGTGAAGATCGCCTGGTGACTTGCCTGCCTGGTGCCAAGGTTCGGACCTCATGCGTCACCTAGATAGGATTTATTTTAGATAGTAGAGGAGCCAGCTGTCTTGGTACATGTGAGTACCAGTGACATAGGAAACTGTGGGAGAGAGGTTCTGGAAGCCAAATTTAGGCTCTTAGGTAGAATGCTCAAATCCAGAACCTCTAGGGTAGCATTTTCTGAACTGCTATCTGTTCCATGCGCAGGGCCCAAGAGACAGGAGTCTCAATGCGTGGATGAGATGAGGGAGGAGGGTTTTAGATTTGTTAGGAACTGGGTAACATTCTGGGGAAGGGGGAGCCTATTCCGAAAGGCCCATTGCTTTGAGCGAGAAGGATATTCCTGCTAGTTATGAGCACATTGGTATGAGACTGGCCCCCTGCTCCTTCTCTTGGATCAAGAAGCACGGTAAATGTCCTCCCGCAGCCAGTACACGTGCTATGCTACCTCTCTCCTTACATCGAGAAGGTAAATCTTATCCCAGTTGTGCATGTCACGGTAACATCAAGACTGGATTACTGCAATGCACTATACAATGGTCTGACTACAAAGGGCCTGCACCAGCTCGAGTTGATTCAGAATGCAGCAGCAAGACTCATAGAAGGTTGTAAGCGACGTGACCACATCACACCATTGGCTACCAGTACAATACAGGGCTAAATTTAAAACTCTATGTCTGATCTTCAAGGCCCTGAAAGGAAATGGCCCCGAGTATCTGAAGAATAGGATGATCCTCCATACACCGCCAAGGACACTAAGGCCCTCCCTTGGACTTTCAGTAACTACACCCTCTCCAAAAGACATTACACGATGTGATACCCGCAAACGAGCAGAGTAGCCCCCACACTCTAGAATGCATTGCCTGAAAGGCTCCGCTTAACACAAGACTATCTAAACTTCAGGAAGCAGGTGAAAGCTTGGCTCTTCAACCAAGCCTTTAATGGAAGAAGTAACTAACCTGTTAGTCTCACTCACACACACAAGGATTGACTCGGGCTGCACATACTGCAGCGGGACATGTTTATCCACTCCTACCCTAGCTGAGATGATATTTAACCATCTCTCTGACCTCATGTGCAACTTTCTTCAAATCAGTCACCTTACTTTCTAATTCTTCCTACTTTCTTACTCATCTATATGTTACAACTTTGCCTTACCCTTAACTACCAATTATAATGTTCTATTACGTATTGTATAGTTATTGCAAGTAGTATACCATGCCATACTTTGTATTGTTACTTGAATATTTTTACTGCTGTAATTGCCTATTGCTCATTTTTGATCTATTCTTACTGTACACCGCCTTGAGTGAATTCCTTCAAAAAGGCGGTAAATAAATCCTAATAAATAAAAAAAAAAATGTGGTTACTCACACAGAACCTGGAGAACCTTGTGAATGCTGCCTGGTACTTCTTAACTGTTGCCTTCATGAGTGAATCCCATATCATCTTCCATGCCTCTGGAGACCAAGGTGCCAGACTGATTTGGGTACTGAGGTGGCGTCTTGGTCGGCCTTGGGGGCTAGGTGCCGGAACTCTGAAAACTTAAAACGATGCAGTGCATCTATGGTACATGCAATGCTCCTAAAGTAACGTTGAATCGCATGCATAGCAGTACAATCTCCCTCAATACCTTGATCAGTGGAATGGTGCTGGCCGACTGCCTGTTTATTATTTCTACTACTGCCATATTATCCACTCTGTTTTTGTTTGCAAGGGTGGAAGACTATATGGTCAGTGCTACCATAATTGGAAATAATTCTAAGAACGTTATATCTCTGGTAATCCCCTCGATGTTCCATGCAGTGGGCCATTTCTCAGAGCACCAATGCCCAGAGAAGAAGTAAATGCCAAAACCTAGTGCTCCAGAAGAATCGGGAAACAGCTGCAAGTCTTCATTGCTCACTGGGTCACTCTGCCAAAAGGTCCGTCCATTGGAAGATCGTAAGAAGTCTTCCCATATCAGTAGGTCTTCCCTAATGACATGTGTGATGCTTATGAAATGGTGCCTTTTTTTTTTTTACTCCTGTTGTTGCTAAAGCCAAGCGCCAGGAAAATATTCTTCCCATGGGAATTATCCCAGTTGCAAAGTACAAAAGGCCCAACAAGGACTGGAATTGCCTGAGCGTGACCTTTTTTGTTTCCTTAAACCATGTTACTTCCTGTTTGAGCCTCTCCAACTTATCCTGGGGCAACCACGATATCTGATTGCATAGAGTGCGATACCCAGGAATGCAAGTGTACTCACCGGGCCAGCCGTGTTTCTTGAGCTAGGTGCACCCCAAAACTCCGGGTGAGTCTCTAGAATCTCTCGACCGACACAGCACATTCACGTTTGGATTTTCCTATTATTAAGAAGGCGTCTAGGTAGAGTACCATGCAGGGAAATCTCACAACCTGTTCCACGACCCAGTGTAAGAATATACTGAAGTGTTTGAAGTATCGGCAGAAAATTGAACATCCCATGGGCAGGCATTTGTTGTAGAAGTATTCTTGGCCTAAGGGGCAGAATGGGTGGACCGGCAGTAGTCTGAATGTACTACTACTACTATTTAGCATTTCTATAGATTCTGTGTCGACTTTAGCTAGCTGCACTTGTGTGCCTCTATGCGTAATGGCTTGGATGGCTTGATCCAAAGATGAGTACATGACTGTGGTGATGTCAGGCTCTATGAAATCGTTCACCGAGGTTCCTGCTGGGTATGACAAGTTGTTTATGAGTCTAAATTTTCCTGGTTCTTATTTGGGAATGATCGCTAAGGGGGATACTAACAATCCGGGAATGATTTTATATTGAATGGCCTGGCAACCCTGGACAATATAAGTTCTTTGAATATCTTTTGTCTGGTGATGTTGAAATGAGTGCATACCAAGACAGAATTCTTTGGTAGCTCCAGTTCTCGTGACTCAGGACCCTCATAATGGATCGGGAAACCCTGTGGAAAACCGTGCTTCAAGAATCGGGCCTCTGTTAGGGTATATGTGCAACCAAGGTATCATAGCACGTGGAACGATCTGGGATGTGGCTAAAGTGGTCAATGTTTTGTCTGTTGTGGGTGTACCGCTAGTTTGCAAGGAGAGCGGGTGTGTCTTTCTCGGTTCTGTGGTTAATGTTTGCCACTAGCTGGCAGCTCCTGGTGTCTGCTGGGGTTTTGTAGGAGTGTGCGCCTGTCTCTGTGTGCTCTACACTTGGGCTCTGGGTGTTGGTTATTGCAGGTAGAGCACACATGGCGAAACTTGCAGTTGTTCCATGTGCACTGCACGTTATTAAATTGCTTACACACTTTCTTGCTTGGAGGGTAGTTTTGCCTTGCATTGTGATTGCTGGCTCCTGGAAACATGGTGTCGCTAAAAGGTCTGCTTGGCGTCATCTCGTCCATTCATAGATCCATCACACAATGGTGCCATGAGATGGAGGAATTTGCCGTCATACTTTTTCAGAACTTGATGTCGTAGTTGAGCCATGCCCATCCGCAATATTTTTTGTGGGCTGTGGTGATGGTGTCTAGGTACCTTATTAAATATGGGCCCATACTGGGTTCTTTTTCCATAACTACACATAAAAATATGAAATGCGGAAACCCAGTTGGAAATGGATTTGAAGACTTTGGCCTACGGTCTCTATCATGGCATCTGTGTTCTCTATCCGCTCCCTCTTGTCTGGCCTTGTCCTGGTCTTTGATTAGTAATGTGAATATGAGGGGCATAATCAAACTGGGTGCCCAAGCTTTCCTGACAGTGTCCTCACAGGACGTCCCCACGAAGGGACGTGGAAACCCGTATTATTGAAACAAGATGGGCGGCCATCTTTTGTTTCGATAATACGGTTGGGAACGCCCAAATCTCAATATTTAGGTCAACCTTAGAGATGGTCATCCCTGATTTTCGGCGATAATGAAAACCAAGGATGCCCATCTCAGAAACAACCAAATCCAAGCCGTTTGGTCGTAGGAGGAGCCAGCATTTGTAGTGCACTGGGTCCCCCTCACATGCCAAGACACCAACTGGGCACCCTACGGGGCACTGCAGTGGACTTCAGAAAAAGCTCCCAGGTGCATAGCTCCCTTACTTTGTTGCTGAGCCCCCCAAACCCCCGCCCCAAACCCACCCCCCCACAAATGTACACCACTACCATAGCCCTTAGGGATGAAGGGGGGCACCTAGATGTGGGTACATGGGTTTGTTGTGGGTTTTGAAGGGCTCACATTTACCACCACAAGTTTAACAGGTAGGGCGGGATGGGCCTGGGTCCGCCTGCCTGAAGTGCACTGCAGTACTCACTAAAACTGCTCCGGGGACCTGCATACTGCTGTCATGGAGCTGGGCCTTTTTTAGGGTGGGAGGGGGTTAGTGACCACTGGGGGAATAAGAGGAGGTCATCCCTGATTCCCTTTGGTGGTCATCTGGTTATTTAGGGCACATGTTTGTGGCTTGGTTGTAAAAAAAAAAAAAAAAAAGCACCAAGTAAAGTCGCCCAAGTGTTTATCAGGGACACCCTTCTTTTTTACATTATTGGCCGAAGACACCCATGTGTTAAGCACGCCCCAGTCCCGCCTTCGCTATGCTTCTGACACGCCCCTGTGAACTTTGGTTGTCCCCGCGACGGAAAGCAGTTGAGGACGCCCAAAATCGGCTTTCAGGGTTTTGCTGTTCACTCCGGGAGTCGCCTCTCGAACAGCATGAGCGTCTCGACCCTGCCTTTTTCTCCCCTTTTTGGCCCTGCTTCCTTCCTTACCTGATTGGCTCCTACCTGCCTCTACCTGTCCGGTACTGCCCCCTCCATTGTGCAGGCCATTGCTAAATTTCTCGACCTGTTTCTTTACTCATAAATACATAGAAATTGACACTAGTCCCTGCTCAAATATTGTCATTTATAGGGGTGCAAATATATGCTTCATCAACCACAGCGTTCTTGCCAATTTAGAGAACAAGGGTATTAATCTTTTTTTAAAAGTTAAATTCAAGGCATCAGGTGAATGCAAGGTGAATATTGAGAATTTTATGGCACACTGTAGCAGTGGTACATTTTTTTAAAATATGTTCTGCACTTGATATACCGTCTTTCTGTAGATACAGTCAAAGCGATTTACATATACTATTTTTTGTAGGTTCTTTTCTGTCACAGTCTACGTTTATTTGTACCTGGGGCAATGGAGGGTTAATTGACTTGCCCAGGGTCACAAGGAGCTGCAGTAGGAATTGAACCCAGTTCCCCAGGATCTCAACTCACTGCCCCACCCTTTAGGCAGCTGTGGGAATCCAACCCTGTTCCCCAGGTCCGAAACCCACTTCACTAACCATTAGGCTACTCCTTGGCTCACCTTCACATGAGAGAAGCACAATCGGAGTTAAGGTTGCAATGGAGCCAGCATATTCAGCCATTGTCACACAGTGTCAATGGCATACTACCTTCAGAAAGCTGTTTTGGTGGTGGACGAATCCGAACAGCCACCTAAGAAGAAAAATTTTTTTTTCTTGTTTTGTTTTTTTGTTCCCCTTCCAACACACACACACTCTGACAATAGATGCATCCAGTACAGGATGTACACCTTGGTTGCCGTCAAATGCCAGGCTTATGGTCAGGGGGAGAGAGGTGAACAGCTGGAGCTCATGGCAATATTTTATACCCTTCAGGCCTTTGACCCCAGAATATCTTTCTGGGGTCAAAATAGCTCTCCAAAAATTTAATGAACTGTGTCCATATTTGGTGTGTGGGTTGGGGAGTGGATGCTGAAAAAATAACATTGATTTTGAATATGGGCTAGATTTGACTGGGAGAAGGTGGTTTCTCAAAAATAAAGTATCCCCAGAATGGCTGTGTCCAATTTTATGGGTGAAGTGGTTCCAGCTTCTGAAACATAGAAGGTTTGACACCCATAAACATAGCAATTAGGGAATTGCTTCTTTTTTTTCCTCCTGGTCTACAGAGCCAACAGGCACACCTGCTCACCTGTACACAAACCCCCATGCCCACATATGCTTGCAACACAAGCAGATGGCCTGGAAATAATTTCATGAGTTATGCTCTTCATGCTTTTCCCCTACCGCACCCCCCCCCAATCCCTTACATGTGCTGCCACACCACTATTCCTGTTATGCTGGCTCTTAGTGATTCAGATATACATTTAATTTTCTTTGTTATAAATTTTAAATTTGAAATGTTGTAATTGAACTATTTATTTATTTATTAGGGTTTATTTACCGCCTTTTTGAAAGACTTCACTGAAGGCGGTGTACAGTAAGAATAATTCAAACATAAGCAATAGACAATTACAGCAATAAAGATATTTAAATAACAATACAAAGTATGGCATAGTACACTACTTAAAGTGTTAACATAATACATAATAGAACATTTTAATAGACAGTGTAAGGTATAAGCAAAGATGTAACATATAGATAGGTAAGAGTGTAAGAGGAGTTAGAAGATAAGGTGACTAATTTTAAAAAAAAGTTGTACATGAGGTCAGAGAGATGGTTAAATATTATCTCAGCTGTGTCGCTCCTTGTGTGTGTGTGTATGATACTAAGAAGTTAGTTACTTCTTCCATTAAAGTCCTGGTTGAAGAGCCAAGCTTTCACCTGCTTCCTGATGTAGCTATAGTCTTGTGTTAAGCGGAGCCTTTCAGGGAGTGAATTCCGAGTGTTGGGGCTATTCTGGAGAAGGCTTGCTTTCGGGTATCACATTGTGTAATGTCTTTTGGAGAGGGTGTGGTTAGGGATACCCCTTGGGAGGACTTTAGTGTCCTTGGAGGTATATTGAGGGTCATACTGTTCTTCAAGTACTCGGGGCCTTTTCATTTAAGGGCCTTGAAGATCAGACATAAGAGTTTTAAATTTAGCTCTATATTGTACTAGTAGCCAATGAAGTTTTTGCAAAAATGGTGTGATGTGTTCATGTTGCTTTCAACCTTCTATGAGTCTTGCTGCAGCATTCTGAATTAATTGGAGCTGGTGCAGACCCATTGTAGTCAGACCATTGTAGAGTGCATTACGGTAATCCAGTCTTGATGTTATCATGGCATGTACAACTCCTGGGGTGCTGGGAGCAGCCGCACGGCTGTCTCCTCCGCCGGTTACCTGCTTCCTCTGCCCCAAAACAGGAAGTAACTTCAGAGGGAGCAGGAAACCAGCAGAGCCGACAGCCGCATGGCTGCTCCCTGCATCCCCCCTGCAGCGTGCCCTCGGGGTGGACCGCCCTCACCACCCCACCCCTCGGTACACTGCTGATTATACCCAGAGTCTTATCTTGCTTGAAAGAAAAATTCTTTTCTAATCTTTAGTGGTAATGGAATCAGTATCAGAATCTATATTAAATAGAATAATAGTGTTTGATTTGTTGATTTGTGAAATATTCTTGAATTGCTAAACTGAATGTTACCTTTTTTTCCTCCTTTTTAAGCAATGTCTATTTCCAAGTGAAGGCAATTTCAAACATTGTATGGAAGTATCAGCGTTTTCATTTTATCATGGCTTATCACGAAAAGCCTGTTCTTCCCCCACCTCTCATCGTTCTTAGTCATTTGTCCTCTTTGTGTTGTTGCATCTGCAAAAGAAGGAAAAAAGACAGAACTTCAGCTGGACCAAGTAAGAACATTTTTACTTAACAGATGTTTGGCATATCCCCAGTGTTTTCTTTTCTTTTACAGCTATGGAGAATGGTTTGTAATAGAACTGTTGCATAAAGATCATCACAGGGAGAGCTTGTTACCTAAATTTGATTTGTTCTACTTGTTCATTTTGGCAAGTCTGACTCCTTTAACTTTAGTATCAGGTTGTCAAACCACATAACTGTCATCTCCCTGCTGAAATGAGTTTTCATGTATGTTGTTCCATTAATGCATCATTAATTTAAAAGGAAAAAAAAAACTTTCCATGTTACCTGAACTATGTATTGAAGTACTAGATGGGAAACCTGATTTTGTATAGGTTTAATTGACATCCAAGTAAGGATGTTAAAAATTTGCAATTTATTTTACAAAAGGTTTGCTGAATATGAACTCTTTTGCAAAATACCTATAACGCCACAGGAGAAACACATGTATATGGCAGCACCTACAGCATGAGAAGCATTGTACAAAGAAACATGTTTTAAAAGAAAGTTGTAACATACCTTGAGGCTCTGCTCATGTAAATACTGGCACTTAGAATCTAACATCTATGTTTGCTAAGTGGCACTATGGGTGCGTTAGCATCTTTAATGGACATAAATGTTTCCGCTCTTTTAAACGCTAACTGTCCCATAGAAATGTATAGGCGTGTTAGCGTTTTATACGCCTTAAATTTACAGGCACATTAAAAACGCTAACACACCTTATTAAACATACCCCTAAGTGGTGGATTTTGAAACCTGCATATTTAAGTGCTGAATTTTACAAACAGTACATCTAAGGTGAATAAATTTAAGCAGTGAATTTTCATAACTCAAACTTGTAGTTTTTTTTCTAGGTGGTTTTATGTACTAAAGAAATAAACACAATTTCCCCTTAAGCCCTCCTTCAAACCCATGGTCCAGACAATTAGTTCGCTAACATATATGCATTCCCAGAGCAGATGTTTAAATGTTAATGGGGAAATTTTTAGAGAGATATTTTATTTATTTACTTACTTACTTAACAAATATTTATTCTACATTGTCTGTCACAGTTGTGGCCTGTAATCCGTTGGGTTGGTCGTGAGCCCTAGGACCCTGGCCGAGGCCAGCAGAGCGCTGACCCAGGCCAAGGGGAGACCGACCCACCACCACACACCCCAGCTACACAATACCCCTAAGCTACCCTCCCTTGCGGACCTCAGGAAGAAAGGGAAATAGGCATACAGGCGGGCCTCGCGGCCGATCTGGAATCCAAGCGCACAGAGCCACGTGTGCAGGCCTCACGGCCGAACTGGAACACAATCACACACAGGGAGGGGTGAAAGAACCCAGAGAGCCCCCCCCCCGGGACCCCCAGATGCCAGACACGCTCTAAACACCAGCGATAGGGCAGAAGGGGAAACAACAGAACCAGAGTGAAGCCACGCCCTCCCTGGGTCTAGCGCAGGACAGGGGAACTAAGACAGCAAGCCAAAGGAAAGGGTGAGATAGGCCCCAGCCAGGGGTCAGAGGAACAAGACCCAACCGAGGGCAGAAAACCTTTGCCTCAAACCACAGAAGACAGAGGCAGAGGCACAGAACACAAAGGGTTAAGCTGACAGAGCCAGCAGGCACACGAGGGAGAGCGAGAGCTCCTAAACACAACAAACAATCAGAGAGAAAGCTCCCGGTGAGGGGAGCACGGCTTACAGAACAAACACACTGTCAGAGGCAGGGACACAATACACACAGTACATAAAGGGTTAACTCACTGAGCCAGCCGGCTGGGACACGGGGAAGAGAAATCCTAGAGAAAACAAACAACTGGAGAGGACGTTCTCAGACAAGCAGCTTAGCTGAACTGAAGGCTGAGCAAAGCCCAGCCCCCACTGACTAACAAGCAGCTGGCTTCCCACAGAGAGTTGCACACAGAGAAGAAAAGCCCAGCTGGAAGCAGGTGCGCTGATAGTACACATACACACACACACACACACACACACACACACACACACTGCCCCAGCTAACACAAACACGGGGGAAGGAAAGAAATCCCTGAACAGGGAACTCAGATCAAAGTCAGAGCACTGAGCACGTTCTGACAGAGGACTGCCTGGCTTTCGAGTCACCACACGAGTAACGTCAAAGCAGAATGGATAGTCACATGCAGGCTTAAGTACTACCCACTGACATCAGCACAAACCCTGGCAGCCAGACAGGAATGAAGTCCACCCCTTTCCCCTGCCAAACTGGTAGAATCATAACATGGCTGTGCCCTTATGTTCAGACCTACTGTTTCTCTGTATCTACCTACTACTACTACTACTATTTAGCATTTCTATAGCGCTACAAGGCGTACGCAGCGCTGCACAAACATAGAAGAAAGACAGTCCCTGCTCAAAGAGCTTACAATCTAATAGACAAAAAATAAATAAAGTAATCAAATCAATTAATGTGAACGGGAAGGAAGAGAGGAGGGTAGGTGGAGGCGAGTGGTTACAAGTGGTTACGAGTCAAAAGCAATGTTAAAGAGGTGGGCTTTCAGTCTAGATTTAAAGGTGGCCAAGGATGGGGCAAGACGTAGGGGCTCAGGAAGTTTATTCCAGGCGTAGGGTGCAGCGAGACAGAAGGCGCGAAGTCTGGAGTTGGCAGTAGTGGAGAAGGGAACAGATAAGAAGGATTTATCCATGGAGCGGAGTGCACGGGAAGGGGTGTAGGGAAGGACGAGTGTGGAGAGATACTGGGGAGCAGCAGAGTGAATACATTTATAGGTTAGTAGAAGAAGTTTGAACAGGATGCGAAAACGGATAGGGAGCCAGTGAAGGGTCTTGAGGAGAGGGGTAGTATGAGTAAAGCGACCCTGGCGGAAGACGAGACGGGCAGCAGAGTTTTGAACCGACTGGAGAGGGGAGAGGTGACTAAGTGGGAGGCCAGCAAGAAGCAAATTGCAGTAGTCTAAACGAGAGGTGACAAGGGTGTGGATGAGGGTTTTGGTAGAGTGCTCGGAAAGAAAGGGGCGGATTTTACGGATGTTGTAAAGAAAGAAACGACAGGTCTTGGCAATCTGCTGGATATGAGCAGAGAAGGAGAGAGAAGAGTCAAAGATGACCCCAAGGTTTCGAGCTGAGGAGACAGGGAGAATGAGAGAGCCATCAACAGAAATAGAAAACAGGGGGAGCAGGGAGGTGGGTTTGGGGGGGAAAATGAGAAGCTCGGTTTTGGTCATATTGAGACATCCAGACAGCAATGTCAGACAAGCACGCTGAAACTTTGGTTTGGATGCAAGGTGAGATATCAGGGGTAGAAAGGTAGATTTGGGAGTCATCAGCATAGAGATGGTAGGAAAAGCCTCTGTGACCTCTCCAGTCTGCCTTTTTCCCTATTGTTTTTCCTGTAAGACAAGCCTCGCTTTGGTCTCCCTGCTTCTGCTTCATTTCCTGTTGTTGTTGTTCTTCCTGTTAGCCAAGCCTCGCTTTGGTGTCCCTGCTTCATTTCCTACTTGTGACGTCATCAGCCTACTCCTTTATAAGGACCTAGGGAGCTTTCCTACAGGGCCTTGGCAAGAGGTCTCTTAATCTTATGTTACTTGTTTAGATCATTTCCCTGCTTGGTTTTGTTCCTGAGAATCTTGCTCCTGAAGGTCTGTTCTGTGTTTCTTTGAGTCTTGTGTTTCAGTGCTTTGCTTTGTTTCTGTGTGTTTGCTTTTGTGCCTTGATACTGAAAGCCTGGCTCTGAGCCACACCCTGCCCTTGGTGTCTGTATCTGTTTGACTCTACGCTTGGCTCCTGTTTTTAGTCTAGCCCTGCTTTTGACTAGCACATTGCTTCTTTGTTTGTTTGTCTTCCCTTAGTCTGCTTAATCCTTTGCCTGCTATGTTTGCTTCCTGGCTCTTGAGCTCTGTTTCTGCCAAGTTCTGTTCCTGTTGTGTGTTTGAGCCAGGTTCTGCTCCTGCTCAATGTCTGAGCTAGTTCTGTCCCAGTTCCCTGCTAAGCCCTTTCAGTATCCTGTTCCAGCGACGCCAAGTCCCTTTCAGTATTCTGTTCCAGCCAACCCAAGTCTGTTCCAGAATCCTGTTCCAGCCAAGCCAAATCTGTTCCAGAATCCTGTTCCAACCAAGCCAAGTCTGTGCCAGTATCCTGTTCCAGTCAAGCCATGCTAAGCCCGTTCCAGTATCCTGTGGGTCAAGCCAAACTAAGCCCATTCCAGAATCCTGTTCCAGCCAAGCCCATTCCAGAATCCGGTTCCAGCCAAGCCCGTTCCAGAATCCTGTTCCAGCCAAACCAAGCCCGTTCCAGAATCCTGTTCCAGCCAAGCCGAGCCCGTTCCAGAATCCTGTTCCAGCCAAGCTGAGCCCGTTCCAGAATCCTGTTCTATCCAAGCATGTTTGAGAATCCTGAATCCTGTTTGAGAATCCTGAATCCTGTTCCAGCCAAGCTGTTTGAGAATCCTGAATCCTGTTCCAGCCAAGCCTGTTCGAGAATCCTGTTTGAGAATCCTGTCCCTGCCTTGTTTATTGTCTTGCTTCTGTTATTCTTGTTGCCTAGCTCCTACCCTGTCTTGCTTGTCTAGTTGTGCTTTGTCTTGTCTCTTTGTCTAGTCCTGTCCAGTCCTTGCCTTGTCCTTGTCTTGCCCTTTTCTGGACCCAGTTTTAATCCAGTTCCGAGTCTTGCCTTGTCCTGTCTGGGTTCCAGTTCTGGCCCTTTGCATTCTGCTCACCCTCAACCTGCCTGCCTCCCAGCCCACCTACCTGCCAGCCCATGACTGCCTGCTAGCCCATCTACCTCCCAGCCCATCACTCTTCTGACTGCCAGCCCATCTACCTCCCAGCCCATCTACCTGTCTGCCCCCCAGCCCAGCAACCCACCTGCCTGCTTGACCCCATCAACCTACCTACCCACCGCCAGCCCCTCTACCTACCACCCGTAAACACCTCAATCACTACCTTCCCTCATATCACTTACTTCTGTGACCCCCCCCCCCCTCCGTTTATCTAGGTGGAACATGGAGATTGCTAGTCTCCTTACTTTCTGCCCATACATGATTGAAACAATAAAAGTTCATCACGCACCTGCTTAAACCTTCATTATCCCAATTGCAGAGGACTTAAATACAAGTCTGTACATACATCCAGTTTCTCATACACCTGCACACAACTATGGAATGAATTACCGATCGCCATAAAAACAACACACGACCTGACAACCTTCCGAATGTTATTAAAGACCTACTTATTCATAAAGGCGTACAATAAAGATTCCCCAAAACGATCTGACTTCCTAATTATTCCAATCACAACTATTAAGGAACCCTCCTATCTGTTCATCCTAATTACATCCTCACAACTGAATATTATATGATATCAGGACAAGATAACATAGTAACATACTATGTTATGTTATGTATGTTACTATGTTATCTTGTCCTGATATCATTATGTTATGTTATGTTATGTTGATCTTTCAATCCACTTCCAATCCAATATGATTTACTTATGCACTCTTATTTGTAATAATTGTAAAATTATTATTCCGTTAATATGATTGCTATGATATTCTATGTACCCATCTGTATCTGTATTCTGAAATTCTTATCCTATAATGTGTACATGTTGCTATAACATTTTGTAAGCCACATTGAGCCTGCAAATAGGTGGGAAAATGTGGGATACAAGTGCAGCAAATAAATAAATACAAATTTTGTTCTTCATCCTTCAGTAGTTCCTGTGTATTGTGAGAGAGAAGCCAGGTTGTCTTGAGAAGTTGTGGAAATTTACAAATTAAAGTGATTTTTTTGTGCTGTCTGCTTCCAGGATCTTCCCTAATTTGCTGGCTGTCAAGGATGTGTTGAGTAGCCTGTTTTGTCACACAAGTTTGGTTTCAATTTGCCCTTATGGAATTTGCCCTTATGGGAAGGCTGATCCCTAGCGGTAGTAACAAAAGATTACTGCTAGGGGTTATTGCCACTGTTATTGAAGCCAGAGTTAGAAGGGGTAGGAGCAGATGGGAACCGCTTCCGTCGTGTCCCACCAGACACCATAGATCACCTCTGGATAAGTTCTGGGGGTTGCAGGGGGTCCTTTTGGGGGTGGGCAGCTTGAAAGCTAGGGAACAGAGGGATTGGAAAGGGGTTGGGGCAATAGGGACGTGGATCATGGAATCCGTGGGGGTTCAGAAAGGGAGGATACGAAGAGATATCAGATCTGGGGGTGATTTGGGGATCAAATCAGTGATCCAGTAACAACGGTAGCAACCTGGATGTTATGTGGGTGCCAGCTGATATTCAGTTCTGGCACCCATATAGTTAGGTGGCCAAAGATAGAGATGGCCTTTTGTGCAGTCCTGTTTGGCCACTTAGCTGTATGAGCACCAGCACTGAATATGGCTGTGCCCTACATGCATGCTAGCTTCTCCTTGACTCTGCCCTCGGATCGCCCCTGCACTGCCCTGCTCCCACTCTTTCCAACTCCAGCAGTTAGAGTTGATTTTCAGTGACACTGCACCGGTTAAGTATCACTGAATATTTGTGACTGACCTGTGCAGTGAGGTTTAAGTGGGTGGGAGCCTCTCTGCCTGCTTAAACCACGTGGAATATCAACCCCTATATTTTTTCTCCCATAGAAAATAATGGGAGCTAAGTGGGCAAAAGGGAAGCTGCTTAGCATACTTTTCTGAGCAGGAGTGAATACATTGAGTAAATTCCTCATGAAGCCAAATAAAAGCACCATGTTTACATAGGTGATTAATCTTTTGGTGGTGTCAGAAGTGGAGTAGAGCACCAGATATCTGTTGTCAGGACCTTCAGGTGTTTCAAAACAGCTGATAGCAAACACCTATCCAATTTTATGACGGTACGTATACATAAGAGCCTACCGTTTGACAGCTTTTTGCCTAGCGGTGACCCAGATCTTCAGGGTGAATGGAGCCTATTATTCAAATAGTTATTTGTATAGTGAACTGATAATGATATACAGTTTTTAACTGCTTTTGCACCTTCACAGGAAAACCTATGTATCTATGAAATGCAATATTTATCAATTCATGTTTGGCCCTCCTTTTATTTCAGAACTTTTTCTAACTGAAGAAGACCAAAAGAAACTTCATGACTTTGAGGAGCAGTGTGTTGAGTTGTATTTCAGTGAAAAAGATAACAAATTTCACTCTGGGAGTGAAGAGAGAATTCGAATTACTTCTGAAAGGTAGCACATACCAATTAATGCAGAGAGTAAAAAGGCTTGTTAACTGGCTAGCACTGTTTACCATATTCCGTTTTAGATATGAGAAAACATACAGATTAAATTATTTATGTGTTCTTTTGGTAATGTGTTTGTGGAAAGAGGAACAAGAATGTACAAAATGGGCAGAATCCCACATCCAAAATGTTGATTCTCAAGTTTTGAAAGCATGCTAATACTGTTTCCTTCTGCTACCAGAGGTTTTTCCATTGCCATTACTGTCATTAACTACTTTGCCTAAAGTGGTTAGCACAGCTACTACTATTGCTTTGGGGGGGGGGGGGGGTAGATGCAGAGAAAAAATTAGGTTGGTTTTTTTTCTCTTTTTTTTGGAGATTTAAAAAAAAAAAAAAAAAAAAAACAACCATTTATGTATCATATGATTAAAGCTGTTTAACATTAATTAAGGTCCCTGTTTACTAAAGGATGCTAAAGTTTTGTATGCAGAGGTTAAGGCGCCATAAACACAAACTCCCTGCATCATTTTTGGAAGGGCTTCTATGCAGTTAATGCAGAACAAAGTTCACTACTGCACCTTAATGACACAGCAGATAACATGGAATGCAGTTAGCTACAGCTAATGCAGCTTAGTGAACAGGGCCTAAATGTTTTAATGCATGCTAAATGTTAACAGGAAAAAAACCCCACATTCAGTTTGGCTTGTAGACAACTACTCTTGTCACTGTAATCAATTAGCTACCTTATACATACTTACATAATAGGTGATGGCAGCTACTAAGTGGCCCATCAAGTCTTCCAATGTGAGATTTGTCCACTTTAAGTAGATGTGCACATAAATTTCCATGTACAACACAACCCAAGCTCCCCCTCTCTTGTCCTTTTACCTGACCATTCAACTCTTTATCTTTAAGGTGGTGGAGTTTAAATAGTGCAAGTTCAGCTTTGCTGATCCATTTCTTAAAATAAAGGAGTTTTTAAAATTGTTTGACACAGGCTAATTTTTTCTTGTTTTTATAGGGTTGAACAGATGTGTATTCAGATAAAAGAAGTTTGTGATCGAGTTAACTATATCAAACGCTCATTAAATTCTTTGGATTCTCAGATTGGCCACCTGCAGGATCTTTCTGCTCTTACTGTAGATACACTAAAAACATTGACGGCACAAAAGGCTTCTGAAGCCAGCAAAGTCCATAATGAGATTACGCGTGAGTTAAGCATTTCAAAACACTTGGGGCAGAACCTCATTGATGATGGACCTCTAAGATCTTCAATGCGGAAAAAGCACAGCGTTGGAAATTTTTTTGGTTCCTCTTTTCTGCATGGAGGGTCTGAGACTAGTAATACTATAGTTTATAACATTTCTCTTAAGGATGAGAGAAATGGTCAGAATAAGCAGGTGGAACAGGATTTGACCCTAAGCCCCAGGAGAGAACAAGTAAACATTCCAGAGGCAGGTTCCTCAGGTGGTGCCTTATCTCCAAGTGCTGACTCTCCTCAAAGACTTAGCAAAAGGATACAGAGTGTGGAGACGACAAAATCTGTTACTAAGAAACTGGGCAGTTCAGCCAGCAACATACCAAATCTGTCATCCCCATCCGTCAAATTCTCTGTTAGCACTCCATCTCAGCCCAGTTGTAAAGATGATGCAAACTCTTCAGCCAAGCATGAAGAGGCTTTTCAAACTAAACCTGCTGCTACAGATAGAGATGATTTTGTAGAATTCGGTGTCTTTGTAGGTGAGTATGGCTGATCAGTGTTTCGTTTTCTAAAATACTTGCTTTCCTTTTCTTTTTATTGACATTTGAGTGTGCACTAAAATTGGAAGATTGTTACAGAAGTGATTTTTTTTTTGGGGGGGGGGGGGATGGGGTGGGAGTTATCAACATGGGATACTGTTAAAATGTGTTTAGATTTATGAACAGCCTTTATGAAGATTCACTCAAGTCAGTGTACAGCAGGTACAGTTTAACATAAAACTTACAATTTGTTCTCAGTATAACAATAGGAAAATAACCAAACATAAGCATAAATATAGTCAGTGAGGTAAACTTGGAAATGGCAATTTGAATTCTAGTAATAGGACTAACATGATACTATGTCAGAAATAGATCAAATATATTAAATGTCAGTACAATACAAATGATCCCATAATAAACCGCATGTAAGAACACTCAGATAACATAGATGTGATGTCTGCATAATACTAATAGGCACAGATTGAAACATTCAAATAACATAGGTATGATGCTAGATAGGGACAAGATGGGTAATACAAATTCAAGTGGGATAAATAGATGGATGACTAAACTGAAACCAAATAATAGGTGTTATTTTACTGTTAACCTCAGTTATTAGTAACTAGGTCTCATTGCATAAAATGGGACCTGTGCTACAATAGCATGAATTAAAATAAGACATCTTATCAATAGCCCACGTTGATGATCATGGCCCTTTATCCATTATGATAGCAGCTGCAGAAAAACCTAATCACCATTTGTTGGTCAGCCTTGTGGAGGAGAATAGCAGACATAATATCTTATGGGCATTGGCTTTAGCTTTAGCAGTTAACCTTGTCCTGTGCTGAGATTTTAGGAAAGTTAGAATGCTGAAGAAAAAATACAAGATTGGTTTTTGTTAAAGTATTGGAAGGTTATTTCCGTGATCTGGACAATCTGTAACATGAAAAAAGAGGATGCCTACATCAACTGGAATAAATTTAAGTTACCAAGTTTGATTCAGTCTGAATTTTGTAGTGGTCTGGAGGTTATTACAGTTGCACACAAGGGCATTCTCAAGTAGCTTATTTTCCTGTCATGACTTAGTTGATGGTTTAATAAAATCTTTAAGGTGACAGTTTCTGTACAGACTTAGTAACATAGTAATGACAGCAGATAAAAACCTGCAAGGTCCATCCTGCCTATCCAACGATCACATTGATTATTAAATCGTTATTGAACTAACAATCCAATAATAATAATACAGCATTTTACTTGCTAAGTTCTACTTTATGATGTCTTTCTCTCCCCCACTGAGATATACAGCACCTGCACTCATATCATATGATATGAATGAGGTATAAAATGCACATACTTAATCCTGATCCGTCCTTGCCATTTTCAGGGCTCAGATCATAAAAAGCCTGCCCCGCACTGGCCATACTTCCCAACTACTGGAGTTGCCATTGAAACTCACTTCGGCTCATCCTGATCTGTTTTGCCATATACGGAACAGAGTCTGTAGAAGTCAGTCTGCAATTGGCTTCACTTCCCCACTGCTGGAGCTGCCATCTAAGCACCACTCCTGCCCATCATAAATGAACTTAAAGCTGTCGTGTTAAGTTTTTCATACTGTCCTCTTTCTGTTTCGGAATCCTTTGTGCCTATCCCACGTATTTTTGAATTCTGTTACCGTTTTTGTCTCCACCACCTCCACCAGGAGGGCATCCAGGCATCCATCACCCTCTCTGTGAAAAACTATACACATCATCTGCCTTAGACCCAAATATTACTCTTCTTCCATGTTATGGAGGTTATTAAGATCAGAAATAATGTCCAAACGGTTTATTTACATAGTGAAGTGTCATTTAGCATGTGGTTTGGTATAATAATTTATGGTAAGCAGAAATGGCACTTGAGATTACTGGTAGTATAAGTGTTGGTTTTGACCAAGTGTCAGTAAAACCTGCTAAGTGAGTATAATTTTCAAAACCATTTCTATTGGTAAAACTGTTCTTCACCTGCAGAAATATGCTGTTATAATTTTACTTGTTCTGTATGTGGGTAAAGGTATGTGCATAGTGCCATTTTGTGCATACTTTGAGAGGGATTCCCAGAGGTGGAGTCTTAAAAAGTCTTGACATCTGTACAAATTAACAGGAATGCTAATTTTGAAAGTGAAAGTACACACAAAATTTTTGAAAATCCTGCAATGTCCACAGGTTGCAGCATACTTTCATGAATGTGAATATTTGTAAAATTACTCCCAACTAATTGTACATGTTAATAGGTTAAGCAGTTTTAATAAAAGAATCCAAAATTAGTTACACAGCTCTCCCTGCACGTTACTCAGCCTACTCTGCCCCTTGTTCTGCTTACAGAAGAGGGGGCAGAGTTGCACTATTCGCTCTCTGTTTCTGATCTGTCTTGCAAGCTTCTGCTTTTTCCTGATTCCCTTCTTCTTTGGCTTGGTGGTCTTCCCAATGTCTATTTCTTTCTACTATATCTCCCTCCTTACACCATTGTTTGTTTAATACTATTACTCGGCTTTCCAATCTACTTATTTTGGGTGATATAATATCCACTCTCTCAATCCCATTAGACCATCTGATAGACACATGTTTCCCTCTTTTCTGACCTTGAACTTCTACAGCATGTTTCTTTTCCTACTCCTGTGGCCTGCCAGGCCTTGAACCTGATTTTGTCATGCAGCTCAGATCCTCTTTCATTGTCTGATTTCTATGCTTTGCTCATTCCGTGGTCAGACCATTGTTTTTTCCCCTTCAGCATCCTAAACTGCTCACCCTCTTGACCACTAAGTCAGTTTCTGGTCCTGATTTTTCCTCCATCGATCCCAGCTCCTTCCGTCCTCTCTTCACTCTTTTATCCCTGGATTTTCTTTCACGTTCACGTCCCAAACAGTCTGTGCTCTTAGAATACTACATTACATTTATTTATTTATTACATTTATATCCCACATTTTCCCACCTATTTGTAGGCTCAATGTGGCTTACATAGTACCGGAGAGGCGTTACAGACTCCAGTGTAAACAAATACATTCCTTAGTTTCCTCCCACATTCCCTCTCATTCGCAGTTCTCAGGTCCCACTCATAAACCCTTGGTATCAAGGGAATCTTCGGATTGTTAAAAGACAACTCCACTTCACTGAGCATTTCTGGCGCAAGATGTGTCTACCCCTTGCCCTTGATTGCTATCACCAGACACCGCACTTTTACCATGCTAAACTGTTCCTTCACTGGCGTCACTATTATACATCTTTAATCTCTAGAGCTTCAAATTTCCCACGGAAGGGAAGAGAAATGGGACTTGATATACCGCCTTTCTGTGGTATTTTGCAACTACATTCAAAGCGGATTACTTATATACAGGTACTTATTTTGTACCTGGGGCAATGGAGGGTTAAGTGACTTGCCCACAGTCACAAGGAGCTGCAGTGTGAATCGAACCCAGTTCCCCAGGATCAAAGTCCTTGGCACTAACCACTAGGCTACTCCTCCTCCTATTGGTCTCTTGCCTTTTTCCCCTAAATTCAGGGTTTACCTATCCTGACACTTTGAAAGCAAATGACTTTGCCATCTATATTTCAATCAAAACTGATACCCTGTGCTCTTCTTTCCCCCCCCCCCCCAATCCATTGAGTTGTCTCCTAGCAGCTTCCCTCCATTTTCTGCTTCCTCTCCCATTTTTGTACACCATTGGTCCCAATTTAATCTTGCTTCCCTCATGCTCTTTGAGAAGTTGGTGGACCCCACCCATAGGACCACATTCCTCCTCAACCCAATTCATTCTTCCTGGATTACCGTTAATGCTCACTGCCTTCTCCCGCTTGTTATGAGCATGGTCTATAAGAGTATCCTTCTGAGAACTCCCCCAAAGTAGAAGACGGATGTTGTTAAACCCATTTTAAAACAGTCCTCCTTAGAGTCAAACTAGCATTTCTTTCAAAATTAATTGAGAAAGTAATTCTGGACCAGCTGACACAACATGAAGAAACCTCCCATTTCCTTCATCCTTTTCAGTCCGGATTTCGCCAAGGCTATTCCACCGAGACTATCATTGCCTTCCTTCTTAATGATCTTTGCTCTACCCTTGATAGGGTAAAAGCCACTCTTATTTCCCAGTTTAGGGGGTGAAGAACATTTGTGCTTGAAAGAGGAGCGGGATTTGGGTATGATTGTATGTGATGATCTTAAGGTGGCCAAAAGGTAGAAAAGTAGACGGCAAAAACTATAAGGATGTTTGGTTGCATAGGGAGAGGAATGGCCAGTAGGAAAAAGGAGGTGGTGATGCCCCTGTATAAGATTCTGGTGAGACCTCATTTAGAATATTGTCAGGCTTATTTTTGAAAGAGAAGGACGCTCATTTTTCGACACAAATCGCAAGATGGGCATCCTCACAGGTTCACCCAAATCGGCATAATCGAAAGGTGGTTTTGGGTGTCCTCAACTGCTTTCCGTTGCGGGGATGGCCAAAGTTCAAGGGGGCATGTCGGAGGTGTAGCGAAGGCGAGACTGGGGCGTGCCTAACACATGGGCGTCCTCGACCGATAATGGAAAAAAGAAGGGCGTCCCTGACAAACACTTGGACGACTTTACCTGGTCCTTTTTTTCTTATGACCAAGCCACAAAAATGTGCCCTAAATAACCGGATGACCACCGGAGGGAATCGGGGATGACCCCCTCCCACCCTCAAAAAAATTTTTAAATATTTTTTCCAGCCTCTATGCCAGCCTCAAATATCATACCCAGCTCCATGACAGCAGTATGCAAATCCCTGGAGCAGTTTTAGTGGGTGCAGTGCACTTCAGGCAGGCGGACCCAGGCCCATCCCCCCCCCACCTGTTACACTTGTGGTGGTAAATGTGAGTCCTTCAAAACCCACCAGAAACCCACTGTACCCACATGCAGGTGCCCCCCTTCACCCCTTAGGGCTGTGGTAATGGTGTACAGTTGTGGGGAGTGGGTTTTGGGGGGACTCAGCACACAAGGTAAGGGAGCTATGCACCTGGGAGCAATTTGTGAAGTCCACTGCAGTGCCCCCTAGGGTGACCGGTTGGTGTCTTGGCATGTCAGGGGACCAGTGCACTTAAAATGCTGGCTCCTCCCATGACCAAATGGCTTGGATATGGTTGTTTCTGAGATGGGTGTCCTTGGTTTCCATTATCGCCAAAAATTGGGGACGACCGTCTCTAAGGTCGACCTAAATTTCGCGATTTGGGCGTCCCCGACCATATTATCGAAACGAAACATGGCCACCCATCTTGTTTTCATAATACGGGTTTCCCCGCCCCTTCGCCATCACGTCCTGCGAGGGCGTCCTCATGAAAACTTGGGCACCCCTTTCGATTATACCCCTCTGTGCACAGTTCTGGAGATTGCATCTTCTAAAAGATATAAACAGGATGGAGGCGATTCAGAGGGTGGCTACTATAATGGTCAGTGGTCTTCATCATAAAGCACATAAACACTTAAAGATTTCAATATGTGTACTTTGGAGGAAAAGCAGGAGAGGGGAATATGTTAGAGACATTTAAATACCTAAATGGCATGGGGATCCAAGATGGTGGACTGGCGCAATTCTAATCCTCTGAAATGCCGAAGCGAAGAGGGTGGTCGGCTGCGGCAGGGACTCCTAGCCGGCCCCCAGCTTCAGTGCAGGGTTCTATTGAATCTTACTTACGGAGACCGGAGGTGATTGAAGGAACGAGAGGCGGCATGCTGACGGCGTCTGAGCAAGGTGGAGATCCGCCGCCGCCCCTGCTTGAGGTCACACTAAGCCCCGTTCAAGGAGCTCCCCCTCCCCCGCAACCTCGCAGTGTGAGTTCTCCAGTGCAATCTCTCCTTCAGCAGCACAATGGAGTGTTATACTCCCTTAATGTAAATTTAAACTCTGCCTGGAGGGAAACAACAGGAGATCGTTTGGCAAGTGAAAAGAAAGCTGAAGATAGCACTTCCACTGATCAGGTACAGACTTTAAATTTTCCTCAGTTTTTACAAGCTGAAGTAACTCTGGAAAATCTTTGTGCTCTTATTGTCAACCTGGGGAAGGTTCTGTGTCCTGAAACCCAGGTTTTAGAGACCAGGACACAAACATTAGAAGGGGAAATGGAAATAGTTAACAATGAAATTTAAAAAAACTGCAGAAAAAGTAGAAAATCAGGAAAAAAATGTTACTCAACTTCAAACAATTCAAACAACTATAATAAAGGATAATATGAATGTGAGGAAGAAGATTGAGTCTTTGGAAAATTCTCTGAGATCAAACAATTTAAGATTTTTAAATTTTCCTAAGGTGCCATTGGTAACACCGAGGGAAATGTTGAACAGATACCTTAAAGAAATTTTTGGACTTAAAGAAGGTACTAGTCCCCCTTTTACTCAGGTATATTACCTTCCAAATAAACCGACAGAAGCGCAAGTGCCTATTAATCAAGCTGAACCTATTTTAGATGTTTCAGCTATTCTTGAATCTTCTGACACGGACATGGTTACTCCTTCTACTTTATTAGCAACTGTTGCGTTAGCTTTGGATAAAGTTTGGATTATGAAAATGTTCTTAAAAAATAAAGATAAAAAATTCCTAGGTCTTAAATTATCTGTATTCCCAGATGTGACTAAAGAGACTCAAAAAAAGACGTAAGCAGTTTCTGCTGCTTAAGCCAGGTGTACTTCAGATTGGAGCTACTTTTCATCTTCGATACCCTTGTAAATGTATAGTCAGATTCCAATCAGTCAAATACGTTTTTTTTTTAGCCGTTTCAGCTTACAGAATTCCTTGTAACCAAACGCTCTTAGGGGTTAAAAGAATATTAATGATTATTGACATCTACTAAAGCTCTATTAAATAATGTCACTTCGTTGTTAGACAGGAAATGCCTGTATGCTTTTCTTTTTCTTGTTTTTTTTTCTCCACTATTGGTAATCTAGGATTCAAAATGAGGACTTGAGTATATTTACATAATAATTAGTACTTTATCAGTTATTTTTCTTCATATTAATATGTTTGTATTATATACTTTCCTGTACAAGCTTTGGCTTGATAAAGATTGTTTATCAATTATTTGAAACAATAAAAAAAAACATATGTGGCATAAATGCACAGGATGCGAATCTCTTTTGATTGAAAGGAAGCTCTGGAACAAGGGGACATAGGATGAAGGTGAAAGGGGATGGACTCAAAAGTAACCTGAGGAAATACTTCTTCATGGCAAGTTTGGTGAATTTGTGGAATGACTTCACGGTGGAAGTGGTGGAGACAAAAACAATATCTGAATTCAAGAGAGTTTGGCACAAGTACATAGGATCTCTAAGGGAGTGCTAGGGAGAGTAGATGGCATGGATGGGCAGATTGGATAAGCCATATGGTCGTTATCTGCTTAGACATTTCTGTGTTTAGGTACTGTGCTTAAGTGGTTCTCTTCTTTCCTACCTGGCCACTCCTTCTCTGTTTCTCTTCCCTTGCTTCAGGTCCACCCCATTCCCACTTCATTGTGGAGTGTCTTGTGGCTCTCTACTCTCCCCGACTGTCTTCAGTATTTTCCTGAGCCTCTTGGCAAATCTGATCCAATCCACTTCCATCAAATTCTACATTTACGCAGACCAACATTCTTCTGGTTTCATCCCAAGGTCCCTAGAATTCCAGTCTTCTTACATTGCAGTCATATCTTGATATGATTGATTCATAGCTCTCCTCAAACCACCTAGTTCTGAATCCTGCCAAGTCTGTTGCTCTGTAGGTCACAGGGAGCCCTTTCTCCTCCAATTTGGTTCCTTCTCTCTGCAGCTTGTATCTGGAGCTTGTGAATTCCTTAAAATACTTGGGTGTAACCTTTGATTTCCAACGCACTTTTAGTCCATATATTTTTGTTCGTGTCTGCTTCTTCTCATTCTGCTACATCCGCTCCTTATGCAGCTACCTTGATGACTCTTTGTGCTGCTCTACTGTTTTCACTGTTTTCTTTAAAACATCTTGATTATTGTAACATCATTTTTTTTTCTGGTCTTCCTAAGGTTTTGCTCAAATGGCTCCAGGCTGTCCAGAATACTTCAATCGGTTTGCTCACCCATGCACACTGTTCTGATTTTGTTTCCCCTCTCCTGGCTCAACATTGCTGGCTGCCCATCTTCTTCCATAATTACTTTAAGATCCTTACTTTTAGCACATAAAGTCCTTCACACGAATTCCTTCTAATCTCTCTGCCCTTCATTCGGCTCTTGGCTATAGTCTTCTGTCCCCTCTGTATACTCTTCCCATCTGGAAGCAACACCTCCCTCTGCCTTCTTCTGTATGGCTCCTTCCCTTTGGGATACCCTCCCCATCCCCCTCCGCTCTGGACAATTCTATCCATGCTTTAGGGCTGCTCTGAAATCCATTTGTTTACTATGGCCTTCCCCTTCTCTGAGCCTAAGGCTCCCAGCAGTAGATCTCTACCCTAGACTCTTTGTTGTGTTTTTTTCCTCTTCTTTCTATATTCTTCCTCTGTTCTTAATGGTATAATTATGTAGTTCTTTTCCTATTCTTTAGTTTTATTGTACACCGCTTTGATTTTCCTATCAATAATGTAGTGCAGTTAGCTACACCTGTTCAGGTGGTATTAACTGTCCACATAATCTGCTTTCTTAATTGTGTTAACTGTAAGGTGCAACTCCAGTCCATTCAAAACCTTGTCCCATGTTGACTGTTCACACAGCAGATGACACACATTAACTGTTAGAGTTCATTAATTCCTGTGTTTGTAGCTAATACCAGTTACTAAGGGCCCTGAATATCTTATTATTGGGTTTGGATCAGTCTTCTCATTTTATTGACTAAAGTGGGGAAACTAGTGAAGAGAACAGTTATTAGTAAATATTTTAGTCAAAATAACTTTTAATATTCTCTCCTATAACAGACGCATTTGTTTTCTTTTGAAAATAAATAGAGCTCAGTATGCTGGAAAATAAGTGTTGGTCATAAATTTCTCATAATCAGTAATATCTGATGGATTATAAAATAAAAATACTTGTAAATATTAAACACTACTACTAATCATTTCTGTAGAGCTACCAGATGTACACAACACTGTACACATTATATGTATGTAGGTACTGTCCCTAAAGGGCTCACAATCTAAGTTTTTGTACCTGGGATGATTGTCACAAGCAGCTGCAGTGGGAATCGAATTCAGGTTGCCAGGGTTGAAAGCCTTCTTCAGTAACCATTAGGCCACTCCTCCACATTGTACAGAGCAAGTTTTGTCTTGAAAAGTTAACTTTCAGAAATACCTCCATCTTTGCCATTATTCGTAGAAGTTGTGCATCGATTTCTCTAGGTTCCAATATGATGTTTTTGATGATGAACACATTGCCTAGATACAGTTTTTACAGTTTTATGCATACTGGGAATGGCTTTTCTGAAGGCTGATGTGCCCATAGTAGGCATGCAGAGCTATTTAAAAGGACAATATCTGGATATACTGTATGCTGTAACAAGTCTAACTGATATGAGGAGGAGGATGCGTCATATGGAGATCTAACACCTTCTTCCCATAGTCTGGAATACTTTTGTTTGCTTTTTTAATTCATTCTGTATCCTTGAAGGTCACAGAGATAACATGGATTTGCAGAAGTTTAAAGAACCAACAAGCAAAACTAAATCAGCAAAAACAGTTGATGACATGGTAAGAACTGTGGATTGCTTACAGTAATTGACGGACATGCTATCAATAGTCAACAGAGCAAAATCATAGAGGAGGACTCATGCAGCTGTTAAAATGTGACTTAAAAGATAATAAACATTGTAAACTATGCTTGGTTCCCCAAAGTAAAGCAAAGAAGGCTGCATCTTACCTCCTATATGCCCAGCTCATAGTTTGAGAACTGCTGATTTAATGTGTCTAACAGTCAGACCTAAAGAGGGTAGTAATTGTATCAGGGCCCTAAGCTCAGTGGGTACCATAAAATTACAATATCTTCAGAAAAATATCATATCGCCAGAAATTATTTTCATAATTTAATACACATGGGTAGGGAGTACAAGTCTCAAAAGTGCAAGCTAAATGTTAGGCATTTCTTTCTTTAGAGGTGTTTCTTTGGTGGTTCTACTTTATAACTTTGTAAATATTGTCCTGTCCCCCCCCCCAACCCGATTTTTAAACCATGTATTTTACCTGCTTGCCTTCTCTGACCCATTATTTTTTTTATGTTTATTATATAAACCGCTTTTTATAGCTGTAAATGAAGTATACAAGGCTGGATCATTGAAAGAGATCGAGCCCTAGTAGACATGGCATATCAAGACCACAGAATTCTTTCAGTGGTCTAAGAGCAAAGAATCAGTAATTTGGGATTATCTTATTTAAACTCCAAATATTTACTATCTCTATATATAAAAGGCACCACCAACGTTCTAAATGAAGCCTCCAGCCGGGAAGTGTGAAGGGGGAGAGATATCCGGTTTCCCCATGAGTGTCTGCCCAGCCTTCGCTCTCTCTGTAGCACAAACAGTGAAGGAAAACACAGCAAAGCACGAAATCAAATCGCTCTTTCTGTAACAGTGAAGGACTCAGAGGGGGGAGGGGAGAGAGGGCAGAAGCCCTCACTATCTCTGTAACACAAACACAGCAGAGCAGGAAACTTAACACTGAAGGACTCGACTCCGAGGGGGAAGGGGACAGAGAGCAGAGGGGAAGGGAGAGAGGGCAGGGACACACACACTCCCTCATGCACACAGAAGAAAACCTTGCTAGCCCCCGTTTCATTTGCATCAGAAACGGGGCTTTTTTACAAGTTTTGTATAAGTGACATGAATGCTTTCTGCTTATCACCATTCAGAACTGTGTGCAACTTGTCTTTGAACTCTTCAGATTCTGTTAAAGTCCCTTTAAGTTTTTGCAGGACTTCAGATTTTGTTAGGAAAAATGTGTTAGTGGTTTTATATACCCTATCATTTTAAAACTATTTTGCCTTAAGGCAAAACATGTTTTTATCTTAATCATGCATACGTCATTTCTGTGGTCAAATACCTCTTCACAATACTTAAAAATAACATAAACATGTTTAAAAACAAAACTCTCTGTAACACATGTAGCTTTTTAAAAAAGTTTTGACACGTTTATGGTATAGTAGGGTCATAGAATATTTGTGTTCTTGAATATGAGTTGTTGCTTTTATGTCTGTTTTGAGAGTTCGACTTTTCTGGAGGCCTTTACTTCCTTTCCAGCGTTTTTGGAGGACTTACAGAAAATGCTTCCCAGAATGTTTTTCTTTAGTGTGTTAATTGTTTTATTTTGATTTTCATATTTGGAAACTCTGGGGCTGATATTCAAAAGGAAATATGCCTCCATTGCCTCAGATGCAAACTTAGATTTTGAGCCCTCCAGGGACAAAAAAAATACTTAGTGTATCTGAATGTACACCGCTTCAATAGCTTTCGGGTTTGTAGATGTTCTATAAGAAATTAGGTAGATGAAAATAAATTATGCTACTGTTAGCAGATGCTATCCTCTTAAGTACTTTTATGCCCCCCCCTTCTAGGAAAACTAACGTTAGACTTTTTAAATTTTGTGCAGTTTGGCCAGACTGAAAACTCATATTGATAGCAGAAATATTTTATAAAAGTGCCAGTGCACAAATAGGCATAACTGTACGCACATAAGATAGGCTTATAGTATCTATATAAAGATAACCATTGTGTGTATGGGTATATATATATATATAGATATATATATATAGATAGATAGATAGGTAGATAGATAGAGGTGGTGCACTTACATAAGTACCTCCTATGAATATACATAAAACCTTAGCCTTAAAAAGGTTATTCAGATAGCATTGCACTTAATTTGTCTTGAAGTATTTTTTCAAATACTAAATTGTAGCTGAGCCCCTACCAGTGTTAGTAATATATTTAAATGCAAACCAAGATGGATAAAAATACAGTATATTACAGTGAGGATATGAAATTCACATGGGTATATACAGTAGCTGTTCAAAGACTACACTCACTTACAAAATTCTTATCATTTGGTTATCTATAGCCTGGAAGTAGAATGCATGTATTCGTTCCATGTGTTCACACAACCTGCCACACACCAGCCAAGTGAAAAAAGTTATTCTTGAAATTCTTAAAATATGAATTAGAAAAAAAGCATGGATAGTGTGATAAATGTCCACCCACCTTGTACCTCTGTAATAAACCTAATTACTTCAAGCTCTGGTGAAACCAATTGCTTTCAAAGGAACACCTCAAGTACCTTGGACGCACCATACTTAAATAGTACAGATTCATATGTTGGTAGAATAAATTTAAACAACACAAGAAAGAAAGCAGACCTTCCACAGGGGATGAGTATAAGAGACTTGTAAATTTTAAATATCCCTTGGTACATAGTCAGGGTGATTATTAAGAAGGAGTGTATGGCACCATCCAAGGCCCTGCCAAAATCAAGCCATCCTTCAAAACTGAATGACTGAGCAAGAAACAGATGATCAGAGGGGAGGTTAAGAAGCTAGTGGCAACTTTGAAAGGGCTACAGGTGCCAGTCTGGCTAAGACTGGTCACAGAGTACATGTGGCATTACTAATCCAGTCACTTCAGAAATGTGGCCTATATGATAGGGTGGCAAGAAGGAAGCCCATTACTCAATGTTGCCTTGACTTCTGGTGACGACATCGGGCAGCATGGCAGAGTGAAGACTGAGCTCCGGCTTGATTAGCAGTTAAACCCTGCAATTCACTGGCATTCCTTACCAGAGTGAGTTGAAAATGAGCGATTTTTACCTCCTGGCAGACTCCTGGATTAAAATATCTGGCGAAAAAGAGGCCAGATGATCATGCATCTGAGAAGAGTGGCTCCCACCATGTGCAGGGAGTGTCCATGGTGGTGCACATGGATTCAGGTGACAGTGCATTGGAAGATAACTCAGTTGTCCTCAAGTTGCCTCAACATCAAGATGCTGATGACTTGGTTCCTCTAACTAAAGCGGATCTCAGAGATTGGGTGGCTGAAATCAAATGTGAGTTCCAGGGGGGTATGGGGCAAAATTAAGGAGGCAGTAATCGAAATACAAAAGGACTTTGCAGAACTGGTGTGAGTGGAGGAAGCTGAGAAATGGATAGGAGATCAGGAAGAGGTGGTTATGGAACGTCATACAACCACAATGAGTATACAGAAATGCCAGTTACACATTATGAGTCAGGTGGAAAACTTACACTTGAGTCCCAAGTCAACTCCACCGTAAAGAAAGTGTTCTATTCAATGTGGAAACTCAAGCATTTAAAACCTTTCTTCCCAAGAGATGTTTTCCGTAATTTAATTCAATCAATGGTATTATGCCACGTCGATTATTGCAATGGAATCTATGCGGGATGTAAGGAACAACTCACAAGGAAACTCCAAAGGGCACAAAACACAGCAGCCAGATTGATACTTGGTAAGACACGATTCCAAAGCGCCACACCACTCCGTGAGAAACTGCACTGGCTTCCTATCAAGGAACGTATCTCTTTCAAACTCTGCACCTTAGTCCATAAGATTATCTACGGTGCAGCCCCAGGTTACATGATTGACCTAATCAATCTCCCAATCAGAAATAGTAGCAGTTCATCACGGTCTTATCTGAATCTCCACTACCCTAATTGCAAAGGACTAAAATACAAGACAACCCATGCATTCAACTTCTCTTACATAAGCACGCGCTTGTGGAACGCACTGCCACAAGTGGTGAAAACAACTTATGATCACCTGAAATTCAGAAAATTATTAAAGACTCACATATTTGGAAAGGAATGTCCGAATGACCCAACTTAGATGACTCAACCCTGCAACACTTCACTATCAAAGATCGTATTGAACATTGACAAACCCTGTTACCTCAAACCCAACTTGATTGAATCTTATCTTCCCCATCCCACTAACATTTTGTACTATTCCCATACCGGACTTGGCGAATGCCTTCACAGTATTATGTAAGCCACATTGAGCCTGCAAATGTGTGGGAAAATGTGGGATACAAATGTAACAAATAAAATAAACTTGGACAATAGGTCATAGAGGCAGAATGTGCAGATCGGGGGGGGGGGGGGGGGGAGTCCCCAGTACTGAGGACTTTTGTGATAGTGAAAAAATTGTGCAGAGCATCTACAGGACAGTAACCAGTGTAGAACACACGATTGATGGAGAGAGATCCCATACTATCCAGGTGGATAAGACACACAGGACGCTGGATCCGAAGGGAGGGATTTACCAAAGGGATATAGTGGCCTGCCTGCACGATCTTAAAAATAAGGAGACTTTGAGAAAAACCAAGGAAAAATGGGCCCATTAACTGGCAGAACCACAAGGTAGAGTTATTCCAGGACCTGTCAGCCATTACTTTTGTTTTTAGATTTTAATGCTAGATACTGCCCCGCCCTCGCCCCCAAAAAATAAAAGAATAACATAGGTGTGTATTAAGTAAACATTGAAAAAACAGCACTTCCCCGTGTACTCTTGCCTTATGTCCTCCATTCAGTTTTTGTGCCTTTTCTGAGGTAATGACTCCAAAGTGACACAAACATACATATTTGATTCCAACATAAAGTGCCCAGCAATAGTACTTGTGATACAAAAAAAAGTGTTTATCAGTGTTTTTTGTTTTTTTTTTGTATCTTCAAAGAACCTATGATTAGCTGGAAAATAAACTAAATTTCAATTTATAAATACCTAAAATAGAATCGCCTACTTATATTTTATACATCTTTAGTTTATGTTTTAGAATTGTATTTTGAAATATCTTTGCTTCTCTTTATTTTATGCCTATTTTATATTTATTATTTGATGAGTTTTTGGAAACCATCTAGAAATAGCAGCAACAAAGATTTGCTGTTAGTGCACATTAATTTCCATGTTAATAGCTAGCACAACTTAGGCCCCAAATTGTGAAACATGTTCAAAGGAGTGTAGACTTTCTGTGACAACGGCACCTGAAAAGTAAACCATTGTTTCTTGGTTTATCCCCATGCACAGGCTGTCCTTCGTGCTGAGTTCAGCTCAAAGCAAGGTCATACTTTTTCCAAGTCAACTGACTTCAACAAAATCTCTTTATCCCTTCGTCAAGACCAATGTAAGTTTGCTACTAAAGAGATCTTGCTACTAAATACTCCTTATCATAAAAGAGATCTAGCACGGTTTTTCTCATGTAGATATCAGATTAACAGTAGTTCAGAACAATAGCTAAAATTCTTGCAAGGAATAGAAACTGTACATTATGGGGATAATTTTATAAAGGCCATTTATTTTGGAAAGAGAACACATTCACGTGTACATATTTACATGTACATATTATATGTCCATATATTGCACCTGTGTCTGATCTGCCTAATCTACTTCCCCTGAAATGCCTACATGTGATCTGTATAAGAGTATGTATAATTTTTTGGCGCACATCTTTTATACAGCTCCATTTGGAAAGCAGACTTTGCATGATGATAAATACCTGGGTGTTATATCTATGTATCGATGTGTAGACATTTTAAATCTCTTTCTCTCAAGATCTGTCTGTCTGTATTAAATGAGCGATGTTTATCAATCTTTCTATATAAAAATAAAATAATGCATATAGTTTCCTACAAGTGTCTTCACTCTGGGATCAGTGAGTTATGTCTTAGTGGCTCTGGCAGTTATGTGAGACAGGAGGCACAGACATTAGTCAAAGAGGAATTAATTTATTGTTCAACTTGATTATTCACTTTTCATCCTAAATGGATCTTTAAAATAAAGTGCATACAGTATATAGCAATTATCATAAGCATAAAACTACGGGCCCTGTTTACTAAGCTGCGTTATAGGCGAATTAACATTTTAACACATGTTAACCATGTACACGCATTAACAGTGTAAGTGCCTACAATATCCCTATAGGTGCCTACACAGCGCACGCGTTGATTGTAGGTGCATTAAAAACGCTAATGCGCCTTAGTAAACAGGGCCCTAAGATTACTGAGCAAAAAGCCACATTTTAAGAATTAAAGCCAAATTTTAAGATTTTTCTTAAAATCTGTAACTTTCTTCAGATCAAATTATTATTATTAGGATTTATTATTAGGATTTGCCAGTGGGACCATAATTTATAACTTATATAAATAAAGGCAATATATCAGGGAGGTGGCAAATTCTCAAATTTTGTCAAGTAGCCTAATATAACTTTCCAGAACTCTGACTTTTAGAAGAAAAGTAATTTTTAAAGTAAGTTAGTACACAGATGTTTATATTGCAGTACTTTGTAAAGATATTATCAAGTTTTAGTTTTATCTACATTTCTTTTTTTTTTTTTTTTTTTCAAGAAATGATTTTTATTGGAGCCAGTGCAACAATCATGAGTAAAAATGCAGTCAGCTAGATTACAATAATACAACTGATTAAATTATGCAAAGTGGTCAATAGATGAGACAGAAATATTACAGTGCCATCATGGAGAAAATAAATCAGCTGCAGAGACCTGCTAATAATAAACTATCAAACCAACAATCTGTGCCTTAGTTGAGATGCTTATCATCTATGTATCTAGATAGATATAGATATCCCTTATACTAAACCCTTATACCCGGACCCCCCCAAGTCCCACCTGTCACCATTCCCTTGGCTCACTCTAGAGTATGAAATTGTAACAATTGTTTCTTTAAGTCCCAATATTCGGCTTTCTTATTCTTGTCTTTACTCTTCATTTTTAATTCCCGTGTTGCCACCTCAGACATGTTTTTTGCCCCATTGATATAATTTGAATTTATAAAGATCAGTGTTGGATTGTGCTTGCTGTGACAGCAAATCATCTATTTGCTTCCTTAATACCAAATATCTCTGCTTTTCTGCCTGATTTCCACCAATGCAGGCGCATCTACATCTGTTCAGATCTTTTGTAAGATAGAGCAGCATCAGGGATTGATATTTACGTTTAACAATAGTATACACTAATATTTTTTCCCTTAAAAGGACTTTTGCTGCTTCCCAGTATGTAAGGTTCGATACCTCTTTTGTGGTATTGGTACTTTTATAATTGTTCCAAGCCTCCCTGAAAAACTCTTTAACATTCTTATCATTATAGAGTATGTGGTTCATTTTCCAAATTTTATCTTGAGGTGTATCAAGCCATTTTAATTGCACCCAAACTGCTGAATAACCAGTAAAGACCACATCCACTATCTGGGACTGAGACAACTAGAGATGGTTTTTTCCCTTATAGGAAGTTAACACCTTTACAGCAGTCAGTTCTTTTAAATGGTGTAGGGAGCTTGCAGTCAAGTGAGGGGTCCTGGACTTTGTTAGTCTCAGCCAGAATAAAAGGACTGTCCCTGACTGATGCTATTTTGGCCAATATATCTGAAAAACCTGATGATTTCCTAGCACTATTTTCTTCCGCTGCAGCATACCGAAAAGGAAAAAAAGCACTGGTCCTTGGGGTCCTGTATAATCTTTGGAATGTCTAATGCTAGGGACTTCTGTAGCAAAATGCCCCCCCCCCCCCCCCCCCCCATGGTCAATAAGTTTAAGAATACCTCCCCAACCCAATCTGTTTGCAATTTTATATGCTGTCCTGGACTTAAATGAATTTCTTGTAAGAGAGCAATATTTACCCTCTCCCTCCTCAAATAAGACAGTCTGTGATTTTTTAATTGGGGAATGGAAGTGATCAACGTTAATTGACAAGAATTTTAGTAGCCAATTCCATTTTTCTGGGTTGTAAAAGGTTAAAAACATATATGTTTGCCTGATGTGCAGCCTGTCAGGGTCTCCCAGCTGAACCCCGTCAGAGCCATCAATAGTGCTAGCAGTGAGCTATTTCCCCTCTCCCAGTCCCCTACTTCTCCCTTCCCAAAATGGCCCTCCCTCCCACAGATCCCCCTCCATCCTTCTACCACAGACATGCTCTCACATGTTGCCAAGAACAACACAACCACCTATCTCATAAATGCACAAGTGGCTTGTGATGAAACAGGGGACTTACGGCTGTGACTTCTTATGTGAATGTATGACATATTTGTTCCCCAGTGCATTTCCCTTGATTGGCCAGCAGATGGTGACTTTTTTTTTTTTTGTAAAGCTGTTACAGAAGTGACCGTTTTTTCCCACCTGAGCTGTAAGGAAATCTTTAGTCTCAGTATGGGAGCACAGAGGTAATAATCTCTGTCCTGAGACCCTGTTCAAGGCTTGTGAGCAGTTATTATCCTGAAATTCCTCAGCACTACTCAGGTAGTGACAAAGTGTTTAAACAGTTTTAATATTGATCCTTATTCAGTTACCTGTTTTATTGTCTGTTACTTTTCCATCTGTTTTATATGGTTCACTGTTCTAATTCTGTGACAGTAAACTTTGTTAGTTTATTGGCTCTGTTGTCCTGGACTGACTATATATCCTGGTGGTTTGTGTATTGGATCTGTGGGTGCTTTTCAGGAACTGTGGGACCCCTGAGAGTGTGGCCTCAGTAACCTAGAAATCATCTGGAATAACTTGAGTGTGGGAGACTCGCCCAGAGGCAAGTGGGACTCAGTCAGTGGGGTGGAGGGTGCTAGTATAGAGCACAAGCAGCAGGTGCAGGTGGACCTCAGGAGTGCTAAGGGCAGATCCTCCAGGTGTCCGCAGGGTTAACCCCAGGTGGGTGCTAGGTGTTTTGTGACATGACCATATTCCACAACCCTAAAAACCCGAATCCTCCTCACAGTGTCCACACACACCTACTAAAAAACAGTAAACAAGATCCCAGTTACAGCTCCCCTTCCCCCAATAGAAAAACTGTCCTCATGCAACCATGATAAAGACAGTATTGACAAAATAGATATCAGTAACAGAATCCTTCATGTTACATTGTGAAATGCAAGAAGCTTAAGTGTGCAAGGCAGAGGATTAAAGAAAATAGGAGTTTAGGAAATCACCAGTTCCAGTTATAGTGCATTATAACTTAGAAGTGCAGATATACTTCACCCCATTCTACACTCCTAGTAACTCATCTTTCACTTATATGGCACTGCACGCACGCCAAGCAGGCTGAGATTCTATAAAAAATAGAGAAACCTATCATAAGTTTTAATTCTGGTCCCATTAGTGATTCTTGTACACAAAAGGTGCTTATTGCCATCTTCCGCAACACAGCAGGGCCCAGAAGAAGAGTGTTATGGCGGGAAATGTGAGCCCTTGTGCCCCGACTGAGCACGGCGAAGCTGGAGTGACACCACACTCGGTCAGGCAGCCAGACAACCCCTAGCTTCACCTGGGAAGTGACCGCCGTTCCATGAGAGTTGAGCCCTCAGGTGCGGGCAGCCACCAGGACTTCTGGAACCAGCGGGGTTGCACGGCCACCGACCCGACAGGCGAGAGCAAACAGTCCAGGAACAAAGGGGTCAGCAGTGCAGCGAGTAATCAGGAAACAGTCCGAGGTCTGGGCAGGCAGCAACCCAATGCGAAGTCAAAAAACAATCCAAGGTCTGGTACACAGAAAACACTGGAACAAGGTAGCCGTCCAGGAACACGGGACGAGAACCACGACCTCTATGCAGCAGAAGCCAAAGCATGGAAGGACTGGAAGCAGGGCTTTAAATAGTACAGGAATTAGGCTCAACCATGTGCAGCTGTTCCAAGATGGCTGCCCCCATCAGAGGAGATGCTCAACGCCCAAATATGGGCTTCCTTCCTGAAGCAGCTCAGCTCCAAGATGGCTGCCACCACCTGAGACGCCCATCATCAAGATGGCCGCCCTAACCTGGAGATACCCACATCCAAGATGGCCGCCACATCCTCGAATGCCCATACCCTGCACAAGCAGACTGCACCTCAGGAGGAGTGTAGCAAAGCGTAACAAAGAGTCAGTAGAGCAAGCGCACAGGACTTAACGCCTCAGCTTCCCAGATTCCACTGTGTCCCTTGTGGCCTTAGTGCTTCAGCCCCTCCACAAACATCTTTAATGCCTCAAATGAGTAAAAGATGGTGGAGTGATTGTTACAGGTGACTTAGCTGGGTAAGACTCAGAAAACTGAATACCCCATTAGTGTAATTCTGAACAATGGCACTATAGCTCTCCGGCTTGCCAGCACTCCAGCCAAAAAGTCATTAAATAACAAGATCTTCTGACCTTGATACTATGTCTACAGGCTGCAATCATTATGTGTTCCTTTACAGCATAGTTAAGAATAGGCACAGTTACAGGCCACAGTCTTTGTTCGCTGTCCTTCCAAGGCCTGATTCTATGAACACAATCCACTTCTATAGATATGCCATCCGCATTTATGCCCACTTTTTATGATGACCATGTTTTGACAAGAGACTTGATATCCTGATCTTTAACAGCTTCTCTGCTAATATGAATGTTATTTCAATGACCTTGGTTCTCTTAGTACTCGACTCTTTCTACAATCATATTTGCCCTGCCCAGTTGGGTCGACAGCATATCTGTGCGATCTTCTTGTTGACCCAGGCTTTGCTCCATCTGCATCAGCCATCTGCCATGGCTATCGATGCTCTCCTTCAGCTCATCGATGGAAGCCTGTATTTTTGAGAGCTGCTTATCCAGGATCGCTGAAAAATGCTGGGTTAGTTCTCTTATGGACTCTTCCTGCGTGCTAACAATCAGCCCTGTACTCTCCACCACCAGTTATGTCGTTCTTGCTCTTGTCTTTTGTGGGCCGCAGGGTCCTCAGTGACATTCCTGGTGAAAACAACATGACCCGCACCTGATAATCTTGCCAAATGCCTTCAGCACACTGTGGTCATTTGGTGGTTGAAATTGAGGTGTCGAACAATGCTTATATCCATAGATTTCTAGGGTTTTTAGGGTGAAAAGAGCAGAGCCGGGTGTAGGAGCCTCTGCTGATTAGCCTGTTATCAAGTGACTCCCCCCCCCCCCCCCCATTTCATATATATTCTTAGAGAATTGGAATCAGATTTTGGATTTAGCTCATGTCTTTACTCAGAAGTTGAATGCATGTTACATTCAGGTAGTGTATGTAGGGAAGTGTATGTAATGCTTCATCTAAAATAATTTATCTGAGTGGAGTGGCCTAGTGGTTGGGGTGGTGGACTTTGGTCCTCGGGAACTGAGGAACTGAGTTTGATTCCCACTTCACGCACAGGCAGCTCCTTGTGACTCTGGGCAAGTCACTTAACCCTCCATTGCCCCATGTAAGTCGCATTGAGCCTGCCATGAGTGGGAAAGCGCGGGGTACAAATGTAAAAAAAACAAAAAATATCAAAAATAGGATGACAATACAACAGTATTTTGCAAAACAAACATTTTGGATGACTGAGAAAGGTAAACTGTTATATACTTTAAAATGAAAAAAAAATATGGGTCTTCATTTAGGATGTATAGGTTTGTGTTTTAGCACAGTTTTGCCTCAGAGAACATATATTTCACCATCTCTAACTGGTAAAGTAGAAATACCAATAGTTCCACTTATTTGTTAGTTTTAGCTTGTACTTCCATTTCTTTAGTCCTGAAATAACATAGCAGTTATTTTTCAGTGCACAGCAGTAGCAGAAAAACATCTCCAATTGAAGATATTCAGCAGGAAGATTCCAAAGCAGCCTTACTAACGGTTAGTGAACTGTACTTGATTTGCAAATAGTCAGAAATGTAATTTCTAATTCCCCCTTCCTTTCTGGAATGTCCATCATCTTTAGTTTAGTTCATAGTTCACCGTTATTTGTTGCACCGCAAATTATATAAAAGAATCAAAGTGGTTTACAAGAATATTTGGGGAGATGAAAGGGAAAGTACAGTAGGTGTCCTAGGTTATGTGCCAAGTAATTAAATATAGGGGATGGAGTAAAGAAATGTTGCATTAATACTGCTTAAACTAAAACTGAAATTTTAACATAGTAAAATTAGAAAGATACAAACATTGTAAGAAGTTAAAAAGATACCATAGTGAGGCAGAAAAGAATGGGTATAAGTGGGGTAAATCAGGGACAGGTGTTGGATTAAGTGGATGGGTATACTGCTTTGAAAAGGTGTGCTTTAAGTAAAGATTTAATAAAATAAAACGTGGAAAACAAAATAAGATGATACCTTTTTTTATTGGATATAATACATTTCTTGATTAGCTTTCGACGGTTGCCCTTCTTCGTCAGATCGGAAATAAGCAAATGTTGGTAGATGACAGTATATATAAGTAAAACATCAAAGCATTCCAGTGACAGTCTAACAGGATGGGGGTGGATAGGTGAGAGACAGTAAGAGTTGGGTGGATGAGGGACAGGGAGATATGCATGGAGACAAGAAATGTATTATGTCCAATAAAAAGGTATCATGTTTTTTCCATGTTTTATTTTGGTTTATTTGTATTGATTACCTTTAAAAGTGGAATAACATGGCTACCACACCTCTTTACTCAAGTAAAGATTTAAATCTAATAATTTTGAGTGAAGATCAAGGGGAAGGGAATTCAAGAGGAAAGGAACAAGGCTGAAACGGGGAGAGTGAGCAAGATGTGAGTGTATCTGTAAAAAGGAAGGAATTACTAAAAGATACTGGTAGTAGAGTGAAGAATGAGATGGAACGAATGGAGTCAGAAAACAGAAGATGAGATGGAATGCTAGAGTGCAGGATGTGATGAGCTAGCATGAGGATCTAAAAATAGTCCTGTAGTGAATAGGGAGCAATTGGTCCTTTCATAAGAAGCACTATCATAATTTTTTGGCACCGTAAATTAGTTTGACAGCGGTATTTAGTTTTGAATAGAGAGCAGGCAGCATGAGCATATAAAAAGGTTTTTGTTCCATGCATGAGATGTGAGCAGAGAAAGAAAGACGGTTATCAAGAGTGACCCCCTCAATATTTTGATTGAGTCCTTAAGAGGTATCTGAGTGTTATGTATAATGGGAGGAGAAGGATGTGTGTGTGTGTGTGGGGGGGGGGGGGGGGGGGGCTGCAGAATGAGAATACAATGGCCACAGTCTTAGAACTATTTAATTTCAAATGGTTATTAGAAAGTCAATCAACAATCAAGTTCAATTTAAGCAAAATTTCAGAAATAGCCTGATGTTTAATAAAATCAGACGAAGGGTAAAGGGTCATGGACTTGATATACTGTCTTTCTGTGGTACAGCCAAAGCTGTTTATATATTCTAAGCAGGTATTTTCTCTGTCCCTGCTGGGCTCACAATCTGAGCTTTTGTACCTGGAACAATAGAGGGTTAAGTGACTTGCCCATGGTCACAAGGAGCTGCAGTGACAATTGAACTCAGTTCCCCAGACTCTCAGCCCACTGCACTAATCATTAGGCCACTCCTCCGGCAAGGTACTGAATAAGCTAGAGTTGTAAATTCAAGTATTATGCCATTGGCGAGAGTGCCATGGTGCATTATAAATCAAAGCTGTCTCCTATTCAGTAATGGTATTCTTTTCTTTTGGATATTTGTACATCACTTTATCTTTTTGAGGAAAGGCGATTAAGTTCTAATAAATCAAATCAAAAGCTGATGTCTGTGTGAATAGTTAATAATGATCAGAGGGTGACTGGACCATGAAATATCAGTGGGAGCAATTGAGGTAGGATCTCAAGAAAGAGTGGTCTTTATTGTGAGCAGTAAAATAAATATATTGATTGGACTCAAAATCATTCATAAGTACATAAGTACATAAGTAGTGCCATACTGGGAAAGACCAAAGGTCCATCTAGCCCAGCATCCTGTCACCGACAGTGGCCAATCCAGGTCAAGGGCACCTGGCACGCTCCCCAAACGTAAAAACATTCCAGACAAGTTATACCTAAAAATGCGGAATTTTTCCAAGTCCATTTAATAGCGGTCTATGGACTTGTCCTTTAGGAATCTATCTAACCCCTTTTTAAACTCCGTCAAGCTAACCGCCCGTACCACGTTCTCCGGCAACGAATTCCAGAGTCTAATTACACGTTGGGTGAAGAAAAATTTTCTCCGATTCGTTTTAAATTTACCACACTGTAGCTTCAACTCATGTCCTCTAGTCCTAGTATTTTTGGATAGCGTGAACAGTCGCTTCACATCCACCCGATCCATTCCACTCATTATTTTATACACTTCTATCATATCTCCCCTCAGCCGTCTCTTCTCCAAGCTAAAAAGCCCTAGCCTTCTCAGCCTCTCTTCATAGGAAAGTCGTCCCATCCCCACTATCATTTTCGTCGCCCTTCGCTGTACCTTTTCCAATTCTACTATATCTTTTTGAGATACGGAGACCAGTACTGAACACAATACTCCAGGTGCGGTCGCACCATGGAGCGATACAACGGCATTATAACATCCGCACACCTGGACTCCATACCCTTCCTAATAACACCCAACATTCTATTCGCTTTCCTAGCCGCAGCAGCACACTGAGCAGAAGGTTTCAGCGTATCATCGACGACGACACCCAGATCCCTTTCTTGATCCGTAACTCCTAACGCGGAACCTTGCAAGACGTAGCTATAATTCGGGTTCCTCTTACCCACATGCATCACTTTGCACTTGTCAACATTGAACTTCATCTGCCACTTGCACGCCCAATCTCCCAGTCTCGCAAGGTCCTCCTGTAATCGTTCACATTCCTCCTGCGACTTGACGACCCTGAATAATTTTGTGTCATCGGCGAATTTAATTACCTCACTAGTTATTCCCATCTCTAGGTCATTTATAAATACATTAAAAAGCAACGGACCCAGCACAGACCCCTGCGGGACCCCACTAACTACCCTCCTCCACTGAGAATACTGGCCACGCAATCCTACTCTCTGCTTCCTATCTTTCAACCAGTTCTTAATCCATAATAATACCCTACCTCCGATTCCATGACTCTGCAATTTCTTCAGGAGTCTTTCGTGCGGCACTTTGTCAAACGCCTTCTGAAAATCCAGATATACAATATCAACCGGCTCCCCATTGTCCACATGTTTGCTTACCCCCTCAAAAAAATGCATTAGATTGGTGAGGCAAGACTTCCCTTCACTAAATCCGTGCTGACTTTGTCTCATCAGTCCATGTTTTTGTATATGCTCTGCAATTTTATTCTTAATAATAGCCTCCACCATCTTGCCCGGCACCGACGTCAGACTCACCGGTCTATAATTTCCCGGATCTCCTCTGGAACCCTTCTTAAAAATCGGAGTAACGTTGGCTACCCTCCAGTCTTCCGGTACTACACTCGATTTTAGGGACAGATTGCATATTTCTAACAGTAGCTCCGCAAGTTCATTTTTTAGTTCTATTAATACTCTGGGATGAATACCATCAGGTCCCGGTGATTTACTACTCTTCAGCTTGCTGAACTGACCCATTACATCCTCCAAGGTTACAGAGAATTCGTTTAGTTTCTCCGACTCCCCCGCTTCAAATATTCTTTCCGGCACCGGTGTCCCCCCCAAATCCTCCTCGGTGAAGACCGAAGCAAAGAATTCATTTAATTTCTCCGCTACGGCTTTGTCCTCCCTGATCGCCCCTTTAACACCATTTTCGTCCAGCGGCCCAACCGACTCTTTGGCCGGTTTCCTGCTTTTAATGTATCTAAAAAATTTTTACTATGTATTTTTGCTTCCAACGCTAATTTCTTCTCAAAGTCCTTTTTTGCCCTCCTTATCTCCGCTTTGCATTTGGCTTGGCATTCCTTATGATCTATCCTGTTACTTTCAGTTGGTTCTCTTCTCCACTTTCTGAAGGATTGTTTTTTGGCTCTAATGACTTCCTTTATCTTACTGTTTAGCCACGCCGGCTGACGTTTAGTCTTTTTTCCCTTTTTTCTAATACGTGGAATATATTTGTCCTGAACCTCCAGGATGGTGTTTTTAAACAGCATCCACGCCTGACGCAAGTTTTTTACTCTGCGAGCTGCTCCTTTCAGTCTTTTTTTCACCATTTTTCTCATTTTGTCGTAATCACCTTTTCTATAGTTAAACGCTAGCGTACTTGATTTCCTAGTTTCACTTCCTTCAATGCCAATATCAAAACCGATCATATTATGATCACTGTTATCAAGCGGCCCTCGTACCGTTACCCCCTGCACTAGATCATGAGCACCACTAAGGACTAAGTCTAGTATTTTTCCTTCTCTTGTCGGCTCCTGAACTAGCTGTTCCATGAAGCTGTCCTTGATTTCATCAAGAAATCTTATGTCCCTTGCGTGTACAGATGTTACATTAACCCAGTCTATATGCGGGTAATTGAAATCCCCCATTATTATTGTGTTGCCCAGTTTGTTTGTGTCCCTGATTTCCTTTAACATTTCCGCATCCGTCTGTTCGTCCTGGCCAGGCGGACGGTAGTACACTCCTATCACTATCCTTTTCCCCTTTGCACATGGAATTTCAATCCACAGTGATTCCAAGGAGTGTTTTGTTTCCTGCAGAATTTTCAATCTATTTGATTCAAGGCTCTCGTTAATATACAATGCTACCCCTCCACCAATCCGATTCACCCTATCACTACGATATAATTTGTACCCCGGTATGACAGTGTCCCACTGGTTATCCTCCTTCCACCAGGTCTCAGAGATGCCTATTATATCTAATTTTTCATTTAGTGCAATATATTCTAACTCCCCCATCTTATTTCTTAGGCTCCTGGCATTCGCATATAGACATTTCAAACTATGTTTGTTGTTCCTAAGTACATCATGCTTAGTACTTGACAGTATTAATTGGCAATCTTTTGTCTGATTTTTATTGTTATTTAAGGATACCCGATCTACTACAATCTCTTTTGCAACCTCACTATCAGGATACTCTATCTTCCCTGTTATGGTGATATCTTTGAAAGATACCTTATCCCGAACCATGCTCTTTTGAGCGACTGTCGGCCTTCCCCCCATTTCTAGTTTAAAAGCTGCTCTATCTCCTTCTTAAACGCCGATGCCAGCAGCCTGGTCCCACTCTGGTTAAGATGGAGCCCATCCTTTCGGAATAGGCTCCCCCTTCCCCAGAATGTTGCCCAGTTCCTAACAAATCTAAAGCCCTCCTCCCTGCACCATCGTCTCATCCACGCATTGAGACTCTGGAGCTCTGCCTGTCTCTTGGGCCCTGCGCGTGGCACAGGTAGCATTTCAGAAAATGCTACCCTGGAGGATCTGGATTTCAGCTTTCTACCTAAGAGCCTAAATTTTGCTTCCAGAACCTCTCTCCCACATTTTCCTATGTCATTAGTACCCACATGTACCAAGACAGCCGTCTCCTCCCCAGCACTATATAAAATCCTATCTAGGTGACGCGTGAGGTCCGCCACCTTCGCACCAGGCAGGCAAGTCACCAGGCGATCCTCACGTCCACCAGCCACCCAGCTATCTATATGCCTAATGATCGAATCACCAAGTACAACAGCTGTCCTAACCTTTCCCTCCCGGGCAATATTTGGAGATATATCCTCGGTGCGAAAGGATAGTACATCCCCTGGTGGGCAGGTCCTGGCTACAGGAGTACTTCCTACTTCACCAGGGTGATGCTCTCCTTCTAGGAGACCTCCCTCCTCCAAGGTAGCACAGGGGCTACCTGACTGGAGGTGGGACTTCTCTACAACATCCCTGTAGGTCTCCTCTATGTACCTCTCTGTCTCCCTCAGCTCCATCAAGTCTGCTACTCTAGCCTCAAGAGAACGGACACGTTCTCCGAGAGCTAGGAGCTCTTTGCATCGGGCACACACATATGACACCTCACCAATTGGGAGATAATCATACATGTGACACTCAATGCAAAAGACTGGATAGCACCCCTCTCGCTGCTGGACTGCTGACTCCATCTTAGTGTTTTTTGAGTTTTTCCGTAATTTAAAACTTGCTAAAGTATTAAGGATATCAGCCTGTCACTAACTTACAGTTCCTCCTTTAAACCCCAATCTTCAAGTTCCGAAAGCACAAGCAAAATTTGTTCACTTACCAGAGAAATATCCTCTTCTCCCAGAACTTATTAGAAGGAAAGCTGGGCACCTCTCAACCAAGAAAAGGCTTACCAGGGGTTAGGCCGAAGCCAGCATTCCTCCCCCTGAGGGTCACCTGATCTTGGCTAAGAAGTACCTGGTAGCTCATGAAAGGCAAAACATCTAGGCAAAAGAGAGTCTGTAGGAATATTAATATCCCCAAGAACAATAAAGTTGGGAAGCTGAAAAGCAAAGCCTGAGGCAAACCCTGATATTTTATCAAGAAAGGCATGGGTCCCTCCTGGAGAACAATAGAGAAAGAAGCAAATTACAAGCCCAGGAGTAGTTAAGTTGAATTAATAGAAGTTGTACTGAGAATGAGAACAAGAGAGAGGTACGAAATAGCTAAAATAGAGGAATAAATAACCTCCTCCACTTCTGTCTGACCTAAATTTGGAATAGAAGAGAGTAAGCATTACAGACAGCAGGTGACTTGCCATCTTTCAGTCAGGTTTCTGTGACACGGAATAGCTGTAGGTTATATTTATTTATTTATTTATTGCATTTGTATCCCACATTCCCCCACCTATTTGCAGGCTCAATGTGGCTTATATAGATTTGTTGACATTATCGTAACAATATATCAGATACAGTTAGTAATGTGTGACGAATCGGGTCATAGATTAGTGTGGAATCGGTTCATAGATTAGTGTGGATTTTGTTTTCAGTGAACAAACATTGAGTAGACCAGTCCTAGTAGAGAGCAAAAGGCAGTGGACTGCAAATTCTCAAAGGATAAACTGTGGTGAGGGTTAGTTAAAGATACTGGGAGGAGACATTTAGGTCTGACCAACTGATAGTGGGGTCTGCAGGCTGATCACTGTTTAAGCAAGCAATGCCTTTGGGGCCCAGTGAACAAAAACTGGGTTAGAAGAGGGAAGAAGCCCCATAGAGGAAGGCAATATGTCAGAAAAAGAGATGTCAAAAGAGAACAATTATAGGAGCACACAAAGGAGCTTGCCTGCTCTTTGTTCACGAGCTACAAGAGGAGCTTTGTTTTATTTGAGGAAACGGGGGTTTGTGGAAGGAGCTTTTTCAGTTACACTGGGAGGCAGAAGATATCAGTTCAATAAATTACCTTGGGGAATTTGTCCTCAATTTGACACCTGCTGTTTGCCACAGACATTTTTTTGGCTTATTTTATGCACATATAGGGCACTGGGAAAAATATGCACTCGGCGCTATTTTATAAAGAGTGCTAAGGGCCGAGCACTCTTTATAGAATAGCACTTAATGCAGATTCCTGCTACCAGAGTATACCAACTGAAGCCGGATGTAAATCCTAGTATGCAAGTTGAGTGTGCAACCACCAAATTCAATAACACTGTGTGTAATGTTCTGGAACACCCCTGACCCACCCATTTTCTTCTCATGGCCATGCCCCCTTTTGGGTTGCTTGCAAGAAGATTTAGGTGTGGTTCTTTATAGAATTGTGCATGCCAATTAACACCAATAATTAGCAGCCAATTAAGTATTGCAACTAATTTAATTACGTGCGCAACTCAGGATCATGCCTAAATGTGGGCGACCTTTATAGAATTTACAGGCTAGTGTATTTTCAAAATTATGTATGTAAATGCAGATCCCTCCTCATCCTCACCCCTGGGAATGCTTGCATGTAACTTTTTGTGCTTTTCAGATGTACAGTTTTATAGGGGCCTGTTTCCATACTCAAAACACTGGTATATGTGCAGAAATGGTTTTTTAAAACTTCACTTGAAAACTTTTCTTATAGAGTGGACATATTCTATTTCCCGTTGCTAAGATGGACTTACAGGGAAGCCAAATTATTGTTTACGGTTATGAATGTGAAAATTATATATTTTTTTAGCACTGATGTTTTGATTTTTTTTTTAATGTATTAAAGGACTGGTTACAGGGAAGGCCATCTTCAAGCAATAATCAGATGTGAGTAGCTTCTATGATCTTTCTTCCCTTACTGACTTAATATAATTTTTATTTATTTATTTATGCATTCTTGTATCCCACTATTATCCAAAAACAAGTTTCGGTTCAAAGTGGCTTACAATTTACATTTTGGTGGAGTTCCAATAGTGGTGTGCAATGTTGAGAGGGCATCTATAGTTCGTGTGGTTATTCATAGAGTTTTTGAAAAGATAGACTTGAAGTGGAAAAGGTAGTGATAGCCTTTGTTCAATTGAAGAATTTTGGTAATATTTATTCATATAGTTTTTAAAGAGGTAGATTTGAAAGGAAGACATCAATATCTTTGTGATTAGTTATAGAATGTTTTGAAGAGGTAGGTTTTCATTTCTTTTCTGAATTGGAGGAGATTTGTGATACTTTTTATGGTTTTTGGTATCGAGTTCCACCACTCGGAACCCATATTGGTGGCGGTAAGGGCTCAGGCTTGCACTGGTTTTAATATTAATGCAGGCCTATTTCTTGGCCCATTTAAAAATTGGCTTTTTCCCAGCCACGGTAAAAAAATAGCCCAGCGTGTGCCTAAAAGACGCGCCCATACGACCACAGGCCACTTTTTACCACGGCTTTTTAAAAGGATCCCAAAGACAAATAACATAGAGTAATATGAGCAAGATAAAAAATAAAGGTGGCTAACTTAAGGAAAAATTTTATGTGGGGCCTTCAGTTTCCTCCTCTGGATGTGATCCGATTAGTGTCTACTAAGAAACAAGCTTTCAGTTTGCAGGCCCAAAACTATGGAATAATTTGCCTGCTAGTTTGCAGAAGGAGATCAAATATTTATGCTTTCAGAAACTATTAAAAGCATGGGTGGTTGTGTGAATTTTTGGGGAATAAGCTTGGAGGGTAATTTTATAATGTATTAAATATATTCTCTGTTTCATTTTGTAATTTATTTATTAGAATTTATGTAACTGGCCTTGGTGCAATTGTTATTGCAAATAGTGGTGTATCAAGTTTAATAAATTAATTGAATAATGATGTAGAAAATAGTGGTGTTTTAATATTTTAGTGTTCTTACAGACAGATACTAATATATATTCTGTATGTACATTAGTATCTGTAAGGAGCAGAAGTGTTGCACTCTGAAGAAGGAAAACAAAATAAGCAAGCATTGTAGCATGCTTTTGTTTCTGAACAGAAATGGTTTAAAATGAACTAATAAATATTTATTTTTCAGACCTCCTCAAGAAGATGCATTGAATGGTAAGTTTTCCTTTTATCTTTACAAAGTATGATAAAAGGCTTTTAATTATAGTCTTAATGTGTGGTGATAAAATAATAGGTCTAGTCCTATGTAGAAGTAAAAGGGGTTAAAAAAAACCTTTCATTTTCAGGATATATCAAATTATAATTTAGTATGAACAAAATTTTAATGATGATATCTAGGGCGTGAAAATATCATTCATTTGTTCATTAGTGAAAAGTGTGTGAATGAGATTTTTTTTTTTTTTTTAGATTTTATTTTTTCTGGCTGAACATTCAAACACATTGCCCTTCCTGTACCTCAACTCCATTATTCTCCTCCTCCACCTCCAATACTCTGCCCAATCCATTTTATTGTTCTTGAAGCAGGAGCTTTGCAGGACGAGGAGACCCTGTGCTCTCTGAGACTACAGTCTCTGTACCTATTAGCAGCTAGGACTGGGCCCCCATCAAAATCTTACACTCATCTACTTCTATAGTAGTGATGACAATGAGGAGCATGAACGGAAACATTTAGTACATAAGTATTGCCATACTGGGACAGACCAAAGGTCCATCAAGCCCAGCATCCTGTTTCCAACAGTGGCCAATCCAGGCCACAAATACCTAGCAAGATCCCAAAAAAGTACAAAACATTTTATACTGCTTATCCCAGAAATAGTGGATTGTCCCCCAGTCCATTTAATGATGGTCTATGGACTTTTCCTTTAGGAAGCCATCCAAACCTTTTTTAAACTCCGCTAAGCTAACCGCCTTTACCACATTCTCTGGCAACAAATTCCAGAGTTCAATTACACATTGAGTGAAGAAAAATTTCTATGATTCGTTTTAAATTTACTACATTGTAGCTTCATTGCATGCCCCCTAGTCCTAGTATTTTTGGAAAGTGTAAACAGACGCTTCATATCTACCTGTTCAACTCCACTCATTATTTTATAGACCTCTATCATATCTCCCCTCAGCCACCTTTTCTCCAATCCAAAGAGCCCTAGCTGCTTTAGCCTTTCCTCATAGGGAAGTCGTCCCATCCTCTTTATCATTTTCGTCGCCCTTCTCTGTACCTTTTCTGAATCCACTATATCTTTTTTGAGATGCGGTGACCAGAATTGAACGCAATATTCGAGGTGCGGTCGCACCATGGAGCGATACAAAGGCATTATAACGTTCTCATTTTTGTTTTTCATTTCTTTCCTAATAATACCTAACATTCTATTTGCTTTCTTAGCTGCAGCAGCACACTGAGCAGAAGATTTCAACGTATCATCAACGATGACACCTAGATCCCTTTCTTGGTCTGTGACTCCTAATGTGGAACCTTGCATGACGTAGCTATAATTGGGGTTCCTCTTTCCCACATGCATCACTTTCCACTTGCTCACATTAAACGTCATCTGCCTTTTAGACGCCCAGTCTCGTAAGGTCCTCTTGTAATATTTCACAATCCTCCAGCGATTTAACGACTTTGAATAACTTTGTTAATTACCTCATTAGTTACTCCCATCTCTAGGTCATTTATAAATATGTTAAAAAGCAGCAGTCCCAGCACAGACCCCTGGGGAACCCCACTAACTACACTTCGTTATTGAGAATACCTCCCATTTAACCCTACTCTCTGTTTTCTATCTTTTACCAGTTTTTAATCCACAATAGTATACTACCTCATATCCCATGACTCTCCAATTTCCTCTGGAGTCTTTCATGAGGTACTTTGTGAAACACCTTCTGAAAATCCAGATACACAATATCAACCGGCTCACCTTTATTCACATGTTTGTTCACCCTTTCAAAGAAATGTAGTAGACTAGTGAGGCAAGATTTCCCTTCACTAAATCCATTTGTAGAAGAGAAATGGAGGCACTAGGGAGGGTTGAACCACACAGGCAAAAGAAAAGGAAAAAAACCCTTTATGGTAATCGAAACCGCACAAGGAAGAAGTAGGGGACGACCAAATGTCTTCCAGTACAATCACTGTTGAGTGCTGAGTTAAACACTTTAAAGAACAGTAAAGATACAACGAAAAATGGTGCTGCAAACCAGAGTGTTGAGAAAACACATCAATAGACAAACAGCTAAATGGTGCTATCATGAATCCAACGCAGGGAAACAGTGACTGACCCATGAGGCAGACTATCCTATCCGCTGAAAAACTGTCTCATGTCTGGTCATTTTTATGCTCAATAAAACTATGCATTTCATCTGTCGGAAGTCATTTGGATGTCCCCTACTTCTTCATAGGGTTGAATTAGAGGCATACAGGGAATGGGAGAGTGGAAGGAAGCAGACAATGGGGAAGAAGAGAGCTGTAGGGGCAGTGGTGGAGGGAAGGAGTTTGCTGGCCAGCAGAGTGAATATTCCCTTCTTTGACTGTAAATCTCAAATTTTTTAGTTTTATTTATTAGGATTTATTTACCGCCTTTTTGAAGGAATTCATTCAAGGTGGTGTACAGTAAGCCATCTCTCTCCTCTTCAATCTGTTCAAAATTCTGCTGCACGACTAATATTCCGCCAGTGTCGTTATGCTCATATTAGCCCTCTCCTCAAGTCACTTCACTGGCTTCCTATCCGTTTCCGCATACAGTTCAAACTCCTCTTATTGACCTATAAGTGCATTCATTCTGCAGCTTCTCAGTACCTCTCCACTCTCATCTCTCCCTACATTCCTCTCTGGGAACTCCGTTCACTGGGTAAATCTCTTTTATCTGCACCCTTCTCCTCCACTGCTAACTCCAAACTCCGTTCCTTTTATCTTGCTGCACCATATGCCTGGAATAGACTTCCTGAGCCGGTACGTCAAGCTCCATCTCTGGCCGTCTTCAAATCTAAGCTAAGAGCCCACCTTTTTGATGCTGCTTTTAACTCCTAACCCTTATTCACTTGTTCAGAACCCTTATCTTCCTCACTTTAATATTCCTTTATCTCTTGTTTGTCCTGTTTGTCCTAATTAGATTGTAAGCTCTGTCGAGCAGGGACTGTCTCTTCATGTTCAAGTATACAGCGCTGCGTACGTCTAGTAGCGCTTTAGAAATGATAAGTAGAAGATGATCGCGGCGCGCCCTGGGGGCCTTTAAATGTCAGAAGAAGGCGGGACACTGAGGGAACCGACAGCGCGAAGGGAAGGGAGACGTCGGCAGCGCTCCGCTTTCACAGACGCTGCTGCGACTGCAAGTAAAAGATTTAAAGGCCTCGGCGGCGCGGGGTGAGGGTAAGCACCGCGGCGGCGCCCTCCAGAGGTGCTTACCGCATCGGCACGGCCCTGATGGCATACTACTTGCAATGACAATGCAATATGTACTAGAACATTATAATTGGTAGTTAAGGGTAAGGCAAAGTTGTAACATATAGATGAGTAAGAAAGTAGGAAGAATTAGAAAGTAAGGTGATTGATTTGAAGAAAGTTGCACGTGAGGTCAGAGAGATGGTTAAATATTATCTCAGCTAGGGTAGGAGTGGATAAACATGTCCCGCTGCAGTATGTGCAGCCCAAGTCAATCCTTGTGTGTGTGAGTGAGACTAACAAGTTAGTTGCTTCTTCCGTTAAAGTCTTGGTTGAAGAGCCAAGCTTTCACCTGCTTCCTAAAGTAGAGGTGGTCGTGTGTTAAGCGGAGCCTTTCAGGCAATGCATTCCAGAGTGTGGGGGCTACTGAATTTCTGAAGCCCTGCTGATATCAGATTTAGTATTTCCAAATAATAAAGATACCTAAATGAAAACAGCCCACGTAATTTTACCATCAAAAACTCCCCCTCCTCCCCCAAAAAGTTGTAAAGTCATAATCCATGTACATTAATTTTTTTAAAATAACCTTTCTTGCTATTTTTTATTTTCTCTTTTATTTTATAAATGTATTAGATATAAAAGATCTTTAAAAAAGCTTATGTTTTCTTCTCATTTAATATTGAACAAGTTTAGAAATTATATGGATCAATGAGATTGTCCTGTGTCCTGATAGTGATCGGTTAGTGGATTTAATTTAGTGTCAGAAGGTGAGTTAAGGGTTTGGGTTGATCGATGGAAGCTTGTGCCCTTTCTGTTCACTGCCTTATTTATTAATGACTACCAAAAAATCCAGAAATGAAAATCAAAAAATAGTCAATCTCACAGCCGGTATATCAGATACCTAGAGAAATGCACAATCCTGGTAACACTTTTCTTTGAAAAGGGAACAAAAGAGAGTTCAGTATAGGCTGAACCAACAGCCAAGCTTGAATTTCAGTGAGTTTAGTCACAAACTACTCACTTGAAAGCTTTATACATCATGAATACTCCCTATATTTGTAACCCCTAATTAATTTAATATATCCAAATCTTGTTTTATTATTTCTTACATTTTCTATTTATAATGTTAAACCAGGAGTGTGAAAACATTCAATAGGCATCCGTAAACACAAAAATCCCCCAATTCCGTAGACAAGAATCAATGTCCAAAACTTTATAATAAATGGTGTCCATACACTATACAAAAAAGCACCAAAATATAAAGGAGCAGAAAGGAGCAAGCTTATTTTATTTTGTCGCTATTTCACTGACTGTTCCAAATGTCCAACAGAAATCCCTGTTTCAAAATTCTTCTTCAGGGACGCCAGTGCTGCATTGACAATATCATCTATTATTAACACGTTTGGGTTTGCTACACATGTGTTTGATATGTAGTCCATGAGGTTTGTCTGGGCTTCTTTCCAGCATAGAATATGATACAGCATAGATGGTTAAGTAAAGGCTTATCTTTTATACTGATCGAGGTGATTTCAATTTGTGGTATTATGGATTTGGGAAAAGTTTCTATTGCGAAGTGGGATCTGTAAATTAATGCGATACCCCCGCCCTTTTTTCCCTTTCTGGTCCAGTGTAAAATTTTATATCCTGGAGGACAAATGTTTGGAATTATGGGATCTTCATTGCTGTGAATCCATGTTTTGTTGATGAATACTAGTCCTAGGTTTTCCTCTGTAATCCAGTCATTTATGGTTTCTGTTTTGTTTACTACTGATCTGACATTTATATATCCCACTTGGAATGGTTGGTGGTTTTCTTCTGTTGTGAGTTTGGGGATTTGTAGTAGTTGTCGTTTGATTACTCAAATGCACATGGACCGTTTTCAAGGACTTTTCACATTCTATGGGTCAGCAATTCCAGGCTATTTGGGAACCTTTCTGGGGGACCCTGACACCGAGAGCCCGCAGTTACCTTCTAAATATTTGACTTCCTAGCTTTGCTAGACCTGGGTGAGTAGAAGGGGTGGCAGGGGAGGGTTGGCACCTGGTTATTGTTTTCTTCTTCTTTGCTTCACACTGTTCTGTATTTTTCTAATTCTCAATAAAAAAGATTGAAACGTAAAAAAGGTGCATTTATGTTGTTGCAGTCCATATTTGTGCTCCTTTCTTATGTGTTGAATAATAAAAATGATACAACTATTCAGTACAGTCCCTATGGAAAATCAATATCACCATTTGTTCTTTCTCCTATTCAACCCTGGCTGTTTATCTTTCCTATATACCATGAAATTCTATATGGTGCGACCTAAGCTGCTCATGCAGATTTGGTCATATTCTGTTTTACATGTGCAACTTCATTGGCTTAACAAGCCAATCATTGCTGATAATTGTAACTTAATAAGCAATTATTGCCACTAATTGGCTTTAGAATTTATGTGCATATCTTTCTAAGTGTATTCTACAAAGTAATGTGCATAAATTCTAAGACGCAGATCTGAAAAGGGGCATGGGTGGATCACGGACGTTCCTTGCATTTACACGCAGTGTTATAGAATGTGCCTTTCCACGCATAACTTAGGCATTGACATTTACACCAGGGTTTAGTTGGTGTAAATGGCTGCAACTAAATATAGTCGCAGGGAATGGGTGCTGGGCGTATTCTATAAACCACACCTAACTTTAGGAGTAGTTTATAGAATACACCTAGGTGTATTTTTTTCGGTGCTGATTTTTTAAAATCAGCCCATAACAGGTTTCTTCAGGGAAATACTTCTCGTAAAAAAAAAAAAAAAAAAGAGAGAGAGAGTGAAAAAGTGAGGGGGGGGGGGGGGGCAATGGCTCAAAATCTGATTTGCACTATTTTATCTTTACATAGTAAATTCTTTCATAGACCTGGAATTCGACTTTCTCTAGTTTAACCACAATAGCAGTAGTTATTGAACAGATGCCTGTACATGCACACTTCATTTCTCTTCTTGTTACAACATCAAGAGACTGACAGACCAAAGCAAAGATTCCTCTAGTTTGAGCAAAATGGCAGTTATATCCAAGTAAATACTGACACATGTACATTTTGCTCCCTGTCTTATTGCATCCCCAGAAGGATCCCCAGGGGTCTGTGCTGGGACTGCTGCTTTTTAACGTATTTATAAATGATCTAGAGATGGGAGTAAGTAGTGAGGTAATTAAATTTGCTGACTACAGAAAGTTATTCAAAGTTGTTAAATCGCAAGAGGATTGTGAAAAATTACAAGACGACCTTACGAGACTGAGAGACTGGGCGTCTAAATGGCAGTTGACGTTATTGTGAGCAAGTGCAAAGTGTTGCATGTGGGAAAGAGGAACCCGAATTATAGCTACGTAATGCAAGGTTCTACGCTAGGAGTCACCGACCAAGAAAGAGATCTAGTCATCATCGTTGATTATATGTTGAAACCCTCTGCTCAGTGTGCTTTGGTGGCTAAGAAAGCAAATAGAATGTTAGGTGGTATTAGGGAAAAAATGGGAAACAAAAATTAGGACGTTATAATACCTTTGTATCAGTCCATGGTTCTGGTCACCGCACCTCAAAAAAGATATAGTGGAATTAGAAAAGGTACAGAGAACGGCGTCAAAAATGATAAAGGGGATGGGACGACTTCCTTATAAGGAAAGGCTGAATCAGCTAGGGCTCTTCAGCTTGGAGAAAAGACAGCTGAGGGGAGATATGATAGAGGTCTATAAAATAATGAGTGGAGTTGAATGGATAGACTTAAATCATTTGTTTACTCTTTCCAAAAGTACTAGGACTAGGGGGCATGCAATCAAGCTACAAAGTAGTAAATTTAAAATGAATCAGAGAAAATGTTTCTCCACTCAACGTGTAATTAAACTCTGGAATTCTTTGCCAGAGAATATGGTAAAGGCGTTTAGCTTAGCGGAGTTTAAAATAGGTTTGGATGGCTTCCTAAAGGAAAAGTCCATAGACCATTATTAAAATGACTTAGGGAATATCCACTGCTTATTTCAGGGATTAGCAGTATAAAATATATTGAACTTTTATGGGATCTTGTCAGGTATTTGTGACCTGGATTGGCCACTGTTGGAAACAGGATGCTGGGCTTGATGGACCTTTGGTCTGTCCCAGTGTGGCAATACTTATGCACTTATTGACTGTTGAATCAATTAAAAAATAATACAATATATTCTTCTCAATGTTCTGATTTAGCTCTTTGGAGGCAGGCATTTCCATTAATACTCCTGAATTGCAATTAGTTTTTGATGTTAACTTGCAAGGAAGTCTCAGAATTGGATGGACAGATTGCCGTACTTCCATTGTGAGGAAGAGGACCACACAGCTCCCACATTTGTGTTGTCTCAAATAATATATGGAATATCTTGACTAGATTTATTAGATGAACATACCCTTAAATGTTTTAAATTATTCATACATTCCAAAGCAAATCATGGCAACTCTTTAAATTCTGGATGGATTTTCAATATCTCCCAATTGCTTAACTCTGTTAGCTTGCAGTGAATATGGTAAAAAAAAACCCATGTAATTCTCATATGAGACTGAGTTTGTGTTCCAAAAATGCAATGTATTACTTTTGAGGAATATGCTTGTTGATAAAATCTTAATTTTTTCCCTGATTTTAAAATTTTCACTTGTTGAACACAAATGTTGTATCCTCAAGAATTGTCCAATAGGTTTATTATCTCCAACATTTTAGGATAACTGCACTAATAAAGTAAACTATTTGTTTGTTTGCCAGTCTTCTGGAGGAGAATACCTAATTTCTTTAACACTTTCTGCTCCTTCCCTGGTGGGATGTTTTCCTGCATTGTGATATTTTTGGCTCTTTTTTTTCGGATCGGAAGCAGCAGATGTACATGGCTTGGATCAGGTTGAACCATCTGGAAGTAGGCTGGGTAGTAAGCAAAGTTTACTAGATCTTGAGCAGGATGTCATGGAAGACTTGATCGATGGGCAAGTCAGAAACTTCTTTAGGAGTGCTGATGGACTGTAGGATAGCTTTGAAGTGTTGTTTTTCTTGCATGACAAGAGCAGCTTGGATATCCATAGTATTGGTAACCTTTTGAAGAAACTTCAAGTGGGAGTGATAGGGGAGAATTCATCAAGGTTTGGTAAAAGATCACCCTTTACTGCACCTTGATGCCTGTGGGGTTCATCCCGGTACTGCAGGTTGCTGAATCCTGCTTTACAAGAATAACGCTGCTTGTAAGCAATGTTATTTCCACAGCCCAGGAGCATCAGGCTGCATGGAGAGGGTCTCCCCAGATCCTGCTTGTACCCTACCAACCCATCAGGGGCTACCTGTTAAAGAGCATTGGTGGTCTAGGGGAGGTCCAGGGGGGCTCACCGGGGGAGGGGGGGTCTTTGGGCAAGACCCAGTCACCCCTGCCCAGTCTTGACACCTTTCTGAAAATGGTACCCCTAGTAATTATGCCATTTTTCAGGAAGGCACAAAACTGAGCAGGAGTGACTGGGCCCCTGAATGACCCCTCCCCCCAGATGACACCTCCTGATGACCCCCAGATCTCCCCCAAACCACCAGTGCTGTTTAACAGGTAACCCCTTGGGGTGTGCACAGGACTTGTACTAGAGGGAGGTGACACGAGGGGTTGCAGGCAAGACTGGGGAGGACCCTCTCCTTGCAGCTCGATGCACCCAGGTGGTAAAATAATCCCAGCAAAAAGGTGGGTTATTTTACTGTGATTTTGGGGCCCTAAAGTGACTTGCAGTGAGAGAGTTGCATGGGGACAGAAATCTTACCCATCCCCGCCCGTCCCTGCTGGAATCTTACCCATCCCTACAAGAATTTAATCTGTCCCCACCCATCCCCGCAAAAATTTAATGGTGCATAAAAGAAAATTCCAGTCAGCTCTCAGGATTTGAGCCGCAGCATTGCAGTCAAGGAAGGAATGGACTTTGGAAATTGGAACACTCTGGTGCGCATATGTAAGACTTGTCTCTGATTCACTATGCTGAGAGGTCGCCACATGCATGTGCCAGTAGGTCAGGTGACATCTGATGCTCGAGCCTGTGTCAGAGCTGAGGTCTGCACATCAGCCTGGGAGCAAAGAGGATTAATAGTAACATAGTAAGCGACGACAAATAAAGGCCTGAACAGTCCGTCCAGTCTGCCCAATAGTCACATCAATTCATGATTAAATCAACGAGTGTGATATTATATATTTGATTATGGTCTTCCTTTGGTGTTTCTGGGACATAGACTATAGAAGTCTATTCGGCCCTATCCTTATGTTCCAACTGCTGGAGTTGCTGTGAAGCCCACTCCAGTCTATTTGTCTTCTCATTTGTGGGACACAGACTGTAAAAGTTTGTCCAGCACTGCCCTTATGTTCCAGCCACTGAAGTAGCTGTCTAAGCCCTTTCCAGCCCATCCTAAAACAGATTGTCATATATGAGACACAGACAATACAAGTCTGCGTGGTATCCGCCTAGTTCATTACAGCCAGAATCACCATCTAAGCCTCACTTGACACCTCCACACACATGCAGCCATTTAAGTTTAGGTTTTTTATAACTTCCATTTTCTAATTAGAGATCCTCTGTGTTCATCCCATGCCTTTTTGAATTCCGTCTTCATTTGTGTCTCTACCACCTCCTTAATGGAAGACTTTCCGCATTTGTACTGTTAAGGAGGAGGAGACAGCACTCAAAGAACTTGGTACTCGGTAGATGAGAGGCTGGTGCAGGTGCAGCTTACACTTCCACTGGAACCCCGCAGGAATTGTTTCCATCCCCACAGGAATCCCTCAGGAACTGATTCTGTCCCCGCGGGAACCCTGCAGAACCCCATTCCTGCGGGAACCCTGCAGGTTCCACGGAATTCCCGCAAACCCCGTTCCCGTGCAGGTCTCTACTTGCAGTGTCTAACGCGAGGCCACATTAGGGCATTTGCACAGTAGTGAGATTCAAAACATATTTGCATATTTTGCATCTCATTACTACCTAACCCTCAGTGACTTGAATATTGAATGTTAGGTCAGGCAGTGGTAGGGCCTTTTAAGTCACATTAAGGCCTAAATAATGCAACTTAAGGCCTTAACGCTGGCTTGATGGAGCGAGCTGTTGACCACTGGATTGGTTGAAACAGACTGAGAGGAGGTGGGGAGTGCACATGAATGCCCATGCATGCCTGGGGGAGTGTCTTCGAAGGCTTTCCCTAGGATATATGAAAGAGCCGATATTGGAACCATCAGAATAATGTCACCCAGTCATGTGGCTGCATTACCCCTGTCAGTTGACAAAGAATATAAGATAATATATCACAACTGTGCTTCTCCCAAACTGCAACTTGAGAATGCCTGCATACAGACTTCATAAAATAGGCACAGTCTTTAGGTGTACTTACTTTTTACATATGAATACCTCCACACAGTTTTATAGGAACCATTTTATGCATATAAATCATGCTTTACATTTTAAAAAATGCTTTAAAAAAACAAAAACAAAACCCCCAAATAAAACAAACCTGTATATTTGGTGTTTGCATTGAAGGCCTCCATGCAACCCAGCACATTGTCTCCATATGTATGAACTGAATTATATCTGCTTCAGTTGTCAAAACAAGCCTGGCTATGTCTTCCCACTTATCCTCATCCTGTAAATTAGCTTTCAGCTGTTTTGGGCCAAACTTATAGAATGGGATTTCTATAAGTTTGGCTAGAGGTAAATTTATTTGTCTTTTAGAAAGGAGATTAAAATGTAGTTCTTTCCCTAACGTTTTTATCAGATAACAGTATAATGTTAGAGAGAGCACAGAAAGCAATTGAATAGAAGTTTTAGAGAGAATATATATTTTTTTAATAGGTTCTTTAACTTAATTAAATTTGTATGGTTTACTTGTATGTTTTTATATGTGGTGTTCTTTCTGGATGTAGTCACCCAAATGTAATAAACCATTGTGAACACTCAGGTTTTAAATAACCCTTACCATGTAAAGGGGTCACACTAGCATTCATTTAAGTACTGTTTCTTCTGGAAATCTTACATGATGATTAACACAGAATGTAAACTGTTTCTGTAATCAAAGGATTAACCTGCATGTTTGAAAGAAATACCACTAGGCTAAGCATGCCACATTTTTACTTTGCAGGAATTGGCTCTCCTTTCAAACCAATTGTGGACATTAATTACTATTACTCAGGTCAGTAGTGCAACCAGCAGGATATGAATCTTCAGAAATGTGCATGTCATTTCACAGATTTTGCATGGCTTTAACATTTCATGCTTTTCACTTACTGTTATACAGCTGTGGAAAGAAATAATTTGATGCGATTGTCCCAGAGCATTCCTTTTACTCCTGTACCTCCAAGAGGTAAGATGTGGGTTTTATGATAGTACCATTAGAAAAGCTGGGTAGGCTGACTTGTTCCTTCTCTGAGTCTGTATAGTGCTAAGTATCTGTCCTCTCAGTGAGGCAGGCATTATCTCTGAGATCAAGGACTTGGCACACTCCAAGAGAACTTTGCTCCCTCCTGTTCACCACTCAAAACATCTAAGGAGTTTGAGAACCCCATGATTCTGAATCAACCCCAAGTTAGATGGTAGCCTAGTGTGCGGCAGCCAGAAGCAAGCATATTGCACACCTAGGAGTTTTGCAGTCTGTCTTGTACATACCACATCCAGATTTGATCATCCTAATTATCATGCAATCTTGATTTTATATATTTAAAAACAGATCTATATGTATTCAGGATAAATGTGGTTTGGGGATCGGCACCAAAAGTAAACTCCGGGCTCTGATTTGGTTTTCCTTTTGTGAATGTTGCAGTGTCCCCACCCCCTAAATAGTCCAGCATTATTAACTTTTTTTAATCAGTCAAGTGCTGAAATATGCCTGTAAAATTTGTATATTTTCTCAAGAAGCAGTGTTTGATAGCTAAACAAAGTATGAAATCTGTGGGCCAGATTCAGACAGCAGTGTACCTCAGCTTGGGACTCAGAAAATGCCTGAATATGTGAGAAATTTGAGTCTTAAAACTTTTTTTGTTTTGTTTTTGAAGCAGTCACTGTCCTCTAAAAATGTCAACTGGTAGAATATTAGGAAAATGATCCTACGTATACCATATCAGCATAATAATCCAGCTTGGTTGATTCTTTTTTTGCAGTGAACGATTTTAAAAGGGAGATAAGTGTGTCTTAGGTGGCATCTTCAGACGTTATCAAGATGACATGCTGTTTTGAATAGCATTAAATACAAATCTTGCCCCTCTGTGCAATATTCCAGGTGAACCTGTCACTGTGTACCGCCTGGAAGAAAGCTCACCCAGTATCTTGAACAACAGTATGTCGTCCTGGTCCCAGCGAGGGCTCTGTGCTAAAATTGAATTTTTAAGTAAAGAGGAGATGGGAGGAGGTTTGCGGAGAGCTGTGAAGGTAGCCTGCACCTGGTCAGAATATGATATCCTGAAATCAGGCCAGCTTTACATCATCAAATCCTTTCTTCCGGAAGTAGTGAATACGTGGTCAAGCATCTACAAAGAAGATACAGTGTTACATCTCTGTCTCAGAGTAAGTGGGCTCTTTTATTCCACTGTTGAACAGCACAATTTTATAACAATCTCAATGTTTATCTTTCTGTAAGTGCACTCAACTTGTATATTATCATATACCGTGTGTAAAAAGTGAAAGGAAGTACTGCTCTGTTGGGATGTCTGCTGGCCAATCTACTAAGAATGCTGGCTCATCCTACAACCCAGTGGCTTGATTTTGTGCATTTTTCACTTAGACTTTTTTTTTTTAATTAATGGTCCAAAAAGATAGATGCACTAAGTACAACAACATCTAGCAAATGGCCGTTAAAAAAAAAAAAAAAAGGATAGATCATTTTCAGGTTCAAAAATGGCCATGTTTGCTACTGGATTTTTGGATATTTTCTGCAAAATGTCAAATTGAAAATGCCCCTCATAGTGTATTTACATTTTCAGAAGGCATTTGATAAGACCTTCATGAAGGCCTTCTTAGGAAATTAGAGTCATGGGATAGGAGGCAATGTGCTTTTCTGGATTGGAAATGAGCTGAAATACAGGAAAGAGAGAGTGGAACTAAATGGTCAGTTTTCCACATGGAAAAGGGTCAATAGTGAAGTGCCCTAAGAATCTGTATTGGGACTTGTTCTGTTCTCCATATGGGTAAATGATATGGAGAAAGGAGCAATGAGTGAGAAGATCGGATTTATAGATGAAAGAAAATTATTCAAAGTTGTTAAAACGGCAGTGGATTGTGACTCTGGGTAAGTCACTTAACCCTCCATTGCCTGCCGCATTGAGCCTGCCATGAGTGGGAAAGCGTGGGGCACAAATGTAACAAAAATAAATAAAAATAAAAATTTTGAGTATTTGAAGAAACATCTTCTGAGACTAGAAGACTGTGCATCTCAATGGCAGATGAAATTTAATGCAAACAAGTACAAAGTGATGCACATAGAGAAAAATAATTGTGTCTAAAAGTACAAAATGCTGAGTTCTAAGTTAGGAGTTACTGGCCAAGAAGAGGATATTGGGGTTATTGTGGACAGTGTTGACATTTCAACTCAGTGTGCCACAGCTGCCAAAAAAGCAAACAATGTTAGGGATTACCTGAAAAGTAATCAAGATCAAAATTGAGAATATAATTATGCCTGGTGCGACCAAGTAATATGTACAGTTCTGGCTTCCTCATCTCAAAAAGGGTACAGCAGAAAGATTCAGAGAAAGGTGACAAAAAATGATAAAGGTATAGAACACGTCCCTTATGAATAAGGGCTAAACAGGTTATGGTTGTTTAGTAACATAGTAAATGACAGCAGATGGACATGCATGGACCGATGGCCAGAGTTGTACCTGCCACGCCAAGCAGGTTACACCCCTCCATGATTAAACATTGGCAAAATATAAAGGGCAGTCGGCAGTATGTGATTAATCCAACTGACTAGCAGTATTGCAGCTAACATTTGGTACATCACCTTAAGTGGAATTTTTGGATTTGGGGAGACAATAACTATCTGGGAGCTTTCACAGAAGAGACTAGCCTGGGAGAAATCCCTTAATATATTTTGCCTTTTAAAAATAGGGATGTGCGCAGGTCAAAAAAAATTTGGCTTGTTTGTTTTCCAAATTATTCCTGATTTTTGTGTGTGTGTTTTATGTTTTCATTTTAATAGAAAATTCTTTACACATGCTATAGTTTTTAAACTTGAACTAATCAACTTAAAGCTTATTATTTTGTAGGTTAGCATATGTTAAACTAATTTAGTGCATCTTTTAATTTTTTTAAGGCTTGCTAAAGAGCTTAATGCACCACTTTTAATGATGATGTACTATTCATGATGTGGCAACCTGGAAAATAAAATAACTGCCCAAGACCAGTTAAATTTAGAGGCAGAAAATGAAGTCAATGGCAATTCTGTTCTGTTGGGTATTCTCAAAGAAACATAACATAATTTCTTTAATTCCACGATTACCCCTCAAAATTGGTTCAATTCAGAGAACAAGAGTAAGAAACTAGACTAATTCTAGGAATTTACGATACAGGATGCCAGTTTGCAAAATTAAATTTACGTGAGAATGT